>NW_006921606.1:20777010-20794230 GCF_000298275.1 Orycteropus afer afer
TGAATGAACAATCCACCATTTGACCTGGAGATCTTGGATTCATCATTGGTTGGAGTCAACAACCAGTATACTGCCTGCCAACCTTGAGCTCATCAGCCCCTGCAGATGTGTGAGTCCAGGAAAACCTCCAGCTTGAAGTTTGATCCAAGAACTTGGGACTTGCCAGCTTCTATAAGTGTGTGAGCCATTTTCCTAAGATTTTTTCTCTCTCTCTCTCTCTCTTAAGCTTTACTGGTTTTGCTTCTCTAGAGAACCCAGTCTAACACACTGGGTGATGCAGATACTTCAAGAGGTCAGGCAAATCTATGAGAGAGCCTGATGCTTAAGAAATGTGTGCCAAATAAACTCATTAAATGCACAGGTGAGAGGAAGAGGCCTTTCATGCAGTCCCTGCCACTGTATCCCAATCCTTCCCATCCTATGGCAGAATCTCAGAATACCCTATATTGCCTGCTTTCAAAGCACTTATTTGATGTGTATATTTCCTGCATAGATTGCCCTGTCTTCCTTCTGTGGAGTGGCTGGTGGGTTTGAATTGCCAACCTTTTGGTAAGCAGTCAAAAGCCTTAGGCAATACACCACCTGAGTGCCTTCTTAACTAGAAACTATGCTCACAGAAGGAGCTCAATAAACACTCAGTGAGCCACGTCAGGAGTTCCTGAGATGCTCTATGCTTGGAGTAACTCATAATCACCTACAACCACAAGTCACATCTGCTCAGGAATGACACTTATGTAAGGAGGTGCCCTGTAAGGGTGATATTCCCAGTGCTTTTTACTTAGCGAGTGGATCTGGAAAACCAAGAACAAGCATTTGTGGGAGGAGAGTTTCTGGTGGGGAAACCTGGCCATCATTCACAATACCCTTGAGATGCTTTATTAATTGCTTCTGGTATCTTCATCTATAAAAGAGTCCACCACAGTCCCAGTCATGGGACTCAGAACCTCAGATTTTTCTTGGGCTTCTACTATTTCTCTTTTGCTTTCATCTAATCAGTTGGGAGCCTTCAAAAGATGTTGTCACCGCAATATTGCATGCCTTTGTCCTTGCCTTCCAATGTCACTGCTCTACTCCAGCTTCTGATAACCTCAACATTTTTGGTTAACTTCCCTGCACTGTGCCAACTACCCTGTATACTGCTAAATCAGAATTCTTAATGTACATTCACTCTCCCATAAAAAGCTATCATTTGCTCTGTACCAACAACTACTTATAACCAAAAAGCAAACTAACTGCCATCGAGAGAATTCTGACTCACAACAACCCCTGTTGGGTTTCTGAAGTGGTAAATCTTTATGGAAGTAGACTGACCAGTCTTCCTTCCACAGAGCAGCTGATAGGTTTGAACGGCCAATCATTCTTTTCCTCTTGAAATTCCAATTCCTTGTAACTCTTATACTTCCCCTATACTTGCTTCCTTCTCCTACTAGAGGCTGCTGAAGGCAGGAAGCTGGCTCTTACTTATTTTCATATCCATTGCAACACTTAGAATAGTGCCCTGCACACAGCAGAATCATAAGCAATATTTGTTTCAGTGAAGGTTCCCAGGTAGTATAAGCAGTTTGCACTCCACCACTAAGTTAACGGTTAGTGGTTCAAACCTATCCAGCAGCTGTGTGGAAGACTGGTGATCTGCTTCTTTAATGATTACAGCCAAGAAAACCCTATGGAGCAGTTCTACTCTGTAATACATGGGGTTGTCACGAGTTGGAATAAACTGGATGGCAATGGGTTTGATTTTGGGGTTTTAATATCCATGGCATGCAGTAGCTCCAGGAGCTGGATTCTAAATCAGACCTGGGGAGCATATGGTTTGCCTGTACCTAGAGAGAAAAGCAGTGACGTGACCTTTGAAAAGGATGAAGAATGATGGACTTGATAACCTCAGGAATTCTGCTCTGAATTCAATTTATTCTAAATTTACTGACTCTTGTGCATGTCAGCATCTTCCTCCCCACCTCAACTTCTACCACTGTGTGGGAGACCTAAACTCTTTCACAGACACCCCATTCCACACTTGGCCTTTCTACAACAGTTCTCCTCAACAGCAAGGCTCTTCACCCACATTCCACTCTGGTCAAGCACATTCTTTAGAACCACTCCACCACTGTAGCATCAAATTTAGACAAGAAATCTTTGACCACAGTTTCCTAGTCTCTATTCCCATTCTATTATTATACCCAGTTATTGTTGTTTGCTGCTGTCGAGTTGGCCCTGGATTCATGGCAACTCCACGCACAACAGAATGAAATGCTGCTCAGTGCTGTGCTAACCCTGTGTTTGGCTATGGATCTGACCATTGTGATCCACAGGATTTGCACTGGCTGATGTTCGGAAGTAGATTGCCAAGCCTTTCTTCCTAGTCCATCTTAGTTTGGAAGCTCTACTGAAACCTGTTCATCATCACAACAGGATGCAAGCCTCCAATGACAGATGGTGGTGGCTGCTTATGAGATGAATTGAGAATTCCTTTATCTCTTTGTGCTTGCTCTACTTTCTCACATATTTATTTCATTCCTTCTCTGGCCCAGGCACCGTGGTCAATCCTTTAGCTGCCCTTGGGCCATCATGCTCAACTGCTTTGTTTCCATTGCACCTGCCCACAAACCCCCACACTTGGTTGATAGCACCAGCCACTTCCTGCTTCTACTCCAGGGCTGCTGAGGGTAGCTGGGGAAGCTATTGGTACCACACAAACAGGTGTCACCATGGTCCCTGGTTCTGCCTTTTCTACCAACTCCTTTCTATTGGTGTTTAAAGCAGCTCCTAACATGCCCTGTCCTTTACTCACCTCCAGGCTTCTGTCCCTTTTCAGTCCCTCTAACACTTCTCTCCTTCCTCCTCATTCAGATAAATCTTCAGCTCTTAGCATAGACATATCCCTCCCAAACCCATGCCTCTGCCTTGCCATCCCAGGGCAAGTTTTTTCCACATATCTCACTGCACCTGTGCTGACTCCATCATAGAATCTCATCACACTGAACTGTGATATCCCCAAGATGGAATTTAGAACAAAGGATGAACGAAACGTCATGAATCTAGTTTCTTGGTCAGTCCTTCATTAACAACAATGGTGGTTAATTTTATGAGATGTTGCAGGAAATGGAATCAGGTCACATGCAAAGACTTTTTGATAAGCTACTTTTAATTAAAAGACAGAACTGTGTCAGATTCTTTTAAAGTAGGGTATTTCAAACTAAGATTTGTGACCCATAATGGGAGATAAAAGCAACATAGTGAGCCATGACTGACTTTTTGAAAAAGCATGAAATAGAACAGAATAAGAGAAAATAGAACAGAAAGAGAGAGAGAGAGAGAGAGAGAGAGAGAGAGAGAGAGAGAGAGAGAGAGAGAGAGATCACAGTCCATCATACCATTAAGAATGGTAGAGCAAATGGTTAATGTGCTCAGCTGCTAACTGAATGGCTGGAGTTTCAAGTTCACCCAGGGCTGCCTTAGAAGAAAGGCCTGGCAATCTACTTCCAAAAAATCAGCCATTGAACACTCTATGGCACATAATTGTTCTATTCTGAACACATGAGTTGCCATGAGTTGAAACCGACTTGACTGCAACTGTTGGCTTTTTACAAATTTTTCATGGAATTTTTGTTTCAGCTCTTTGTTTATGCATGTTTGTACTGGGCCATAATGTAGAATTTATCTCATGCTATGGATTACAGTCATGAGAGTTTGAAAAGCACTGTTGTAGATAATGCCTGACTGATTATTCCTGGGGCAGACATACAAATAGGGAAATCACTTTAGAGCATGATCTTAGTTACAAACCTGCAAGGTTTATAATTTTCAGTTCTCCCTTTGACTGTCCTATAATTCTCATTAACTTTTCAGAAATATCTTGCAATTTTTTTTTCATTTGCTCTATCAAAACTATCCTGAAGAGTAAAAATTCTTTCCAAATGGGTTGAGACTTAGCATCAGTTTAGAGATACACAGACCTCCACGGCAAGTCCACAGATGGGGCCCTCATCTTCCCAGCCCTGAGAGGACTCCTAGGTGCAGAGTTACACTCACTTGCCTCTGTATTCTCCATAGAGCTTGGAACACATTAGGTGTGCAATAAATGTTAATTTATAGCATGCATTATATGTGGGATTGTTTCACCATTTTCAGAAATCAGGATCCCCGACTTCCTAAGCAATATTACATTTTTCTATCTACTTGTCCACTCAACCATCTGGGGTAACAGTGGGGGGCATGGCGACACATCCCTATTCATTCTACCCTTGTAACAATAAGAAAAATAATCAGCATAATTATAATTCTGTGTGGTTGGTAGATTTCTGCAGGCTACTGCATCTTCCTAGAAGACTTCTATTTTTATGTTTTATTTCTGTAGGAGTTCTGATCTTGTTTTAACTAGGGCATCTTTACAGACTTAAGGCATTTCTATTTCATGGAATAGAAATAAGATAAGAGATGCCATTTAAAATTTCACATGTGTACCAACATACATGGATTGATAGTGGTTAAGAAGGATTCTGAGGCCTTGTCTTAGGCTTGGCAGGAATGATCACAAAGATTGATTGGAAATTATTTGCTATTGGCACAGATGAGAGGTCAATAGGGACATATACCACACAGTTTCCGTTCCTCAGATAGGAACTTACCTTATTAATGGGTCTAAGGGGGAATATTTTTCTTTTTTCCTATATCAACTATATAAGAACTAACATAATTATATATATATATCCATTTAAAATTGTTAAACAGATTTAGAAAACAATATGTACAGTGAAACCTATGAAAACCGGAATTCATCAGGACTGCCTTGCTTGTCTGGGTTTTGCAAGTTTTCTCCCTTTGCCAGGGTGTGGTAACCATTATTGCTCTCTGTTGTTGTTGTTATGTGCTGTCAAGTCTGATCCGACTCATAGTGACCCCTCCTTGGGTTTCCGAGGCAGTATCACTATGGAAATAGTTTGCCCAACCTTCCTTCAGAGGAGTGGCTGGTGGTTTTGAACTGCCAGCCTTCTGGTTAACAGTCAAGTGCCTTAGGCACCATGCTACAGAGCTCCTGCTCTCTATTAGTGGAAAATATTTGAGTTTTCCTTTTCTGAAAGGTTTCCATCTTACACAGGTTCCTGCTTTGGCAGACTTTAATGTATAACGTCATTACTCAAAGATAGTAACTATTAACATTTAGATGTCTAGTTTTTCAGTATTTTTTCATGTTTATAAATACTTTTAAAAACATTTGCTATATATCACATTATAGACCTCGTTTTTCCTCTCTACATATCACGTGCCCCTTTCCAAGTCTGTATATATTTTTCTTTACAGAATTTTAAAGGGTAACATAAAATCTACTGGGATTAGATACCATAATTTATTCAAATGATTCTAAGCTGTTAGACAGTTGGGTTGTTGCCAATTTTTCACTTTTATAAGCATTTTTATAATCATTTTTGTAGCTAAGTCTATATATTCACCCATGATTATATACTTGGAAAGAGGAATTTTATTTTCACCCTGAAAATACAGGTCACACCTATGTCCCAGTGCACATTAATTTACAATTTAAAGTTCATTAGAGAAAACCACTTCCCTATTACTCAAGGCAGAAAAAGTTATCCTACATTGACCTTGGCTTTGAGAAAGAGATGTTCAGAAACCAACAGTGGTCCGGGGGGCAAAGCAAGGCTCTGCAGAGAGCTGGGCTCTCTGGTTGGCCATTCCTGATTCACCCTAGCCACACATGGTCCTGAGTGAGTTATTAACTATTCATATTCTCTGATTTCTCAACTTAACAAAAACAGGGTTTGACTTCATTCCTTTTATCTATACCAATCCTTAGAAAGTAGCCCTATAGCTTGAAAGTTACATTTATCCCATCCTGGAAACCCAAGGTAAATAAATCAGTTTGGAAAAATTTAAAGGATGCAAAATATTTCCAATTGTGAAGCAATGTGATAATGCCTCTCTCTCTCCCAGCTGGCAGCCTCCTAAATGAAGCATTTCACAATCTGCTCATGGGTGGCTTAATGAAGGTGCCAAATTACACTACCAATTTTCTCCCCCTTTTGGTACCATCATTTTTCCTGCTTATGCCATTGAGAATTCAGGGTGGCATGATGATAAAGTTGGTATAAATGAAAACTCTGCAATATCCAGGGAGTGCTTGAGTTTAGTTTTCAGTGTAAAATTTGCAGATGTAAAAGCTTCTCTTGCTTACTAATAGCTGAACTTCCTAGAAAAAAAGGAACAAACTCAAGAAATGGGACCATTTCACTGATATTTACTCACCTGGTAATAAACATCCAATTCATTATTGAGGGAATAAGGAGATAATACATACCCAATAAACGAAGGAGAAGAAAAAGAACTCCCAGGGCGTAAGACTTGAGTTCAGGGCTTACTGTCCTACGTGCAAGATGAAGAGGGAAAAAAAAGAAAAAATTCTTATCACCCCACTTTAACAGACCCCGGAGTCATTCTTTGCTGTCCATCAGTGTCTTTCTTTAGAACATTACTAGTAATTTTTTTGTTTCCCTGTCTAAAGTCTGAAAAATTACTTAAATTGCAATGATGAGATAAGTTTAGAAATTTAACAGTGTTTTCATAACTAGATCTAATCTTTTTTTATTTTTAATTTTTATTGTGCTTTAAGTGAAAGAGTACAGAGCACATTAGTTTCCTATTCAATAATTTGTACATAAAGTGTTTCATCATATTAGTTGCATTTCCTACAATGAGTCAGGACTCTTCCCATTTCCATCCTGAGTTCCCGATTTCCTTTCATCCTGATTTTCTACCCTTTCCTGCCTTCTCATCTTTGCTTTTGAGCAAATGTTGTCCTTTAGATCTTGTATAATTGATTGTCCTAAGGAACACGTTCCTCTCGGGTGTTATTGTTTATTTTATGGGCCTGCCTAGTGTTTGGCAAAGGTTGTCTCTGGGAATGGCTTTAGTTCCAGATCAGAAGAGTATCTGAGGGCCATAGTCTTGGGGGTTTTCCCAGTCTCTGTCCGATTAGTAAGTCTGGTCATTTTTGTGAACTTGATTTTTTGTTCTATATTTTTTTCCCTACTCTATCTGGTACTCTGTTGGGATCTCAGTCAGAGTGGTTGGTAGTAACAGCCAGGCACCATCTAGTTCTTCAGGTCTTGGGGTCATTTATAACTGGAGCTAATCTTGTCATTCAAAAATAGAATGCAAATTTGGTCCACAGAGTTTCCATTTAAAGACATTCTGCTTTTACTAGAGCAGGGAAACATCTTAAATTAATAGGACAGATGTTTTGGGGAAATGCCAACTGGAAAAACAATTCTCTTAGGCTTCCTGCAAAAGAGAGCAGAACCATTAACACCTTTGTCATCCTCAGGTCATATTGTGAAATCAACCAGACCAGTATGGTCTGACATCCTGGATGCACCATCTGTGAAATAATCCATTCATGTACATTAAGTTTCAGTACATTTTAAATTGTATAGTTCTTAATTATTTATTTTGCACTGAATTCAATCTCCCTGGATTATGTCAACTGTTAGAATGATCCCTGGGCACATTTTTTATCACATTCTCTTGTACTGCTTTTCAGAATTCTTGAAAGCTACTGTAGAGCTCATTTGACCTACCATTGGTGTATTGGTATTGAGTGTTGTGGAGTTGAAACCAAAGAGATGCCCACCTGAAGCTTAAACCAGGTAGTAGGTCTTTGGATGGATGCTACTGGATAGTTGGGATAAATGACACATTTAATCCATTATAGTACTGAAATCCTGTTGATAATGTAACTTCTAACATTTATTTTCTACCAAATTTATTGTTAAGACTTCCCTGGATCATATGGGTCTTCCTAGTCTGATTAGAAAATGATGACTGATTCCAGAAAATGGGTCCACACAGCTGGTAACACGTAATCTCCTTTGTAATGCTTCTTATGCTTATAATTAGTAGTTATTTTATGTTTGTCTCCTCTCCTTGAGGACAGGGACTATTTGTATCTTTCTTGCCCTCATAACCTCAAAACCTAGCAGTGTCTGGCACATAGTGTATGATGAATGAACATATAATGGGATAGATGAGTGGGTCATACCTCTCATTTATGACATGGCTTATCTCTGGCTTGATGGTGAAGGAGCATGAATGGGGAGATATTTGACCAACCCCATGCTCATGTGCTTCAAGTCATTCATTCTGAGTACCACTGGCAGTGAACCTACCTCTAATCCAATCCCCATCATGAGCTCCTAGGGAAGAGGGAAAGGTAAGCACACAAATATGACCCTGGGAAGCACTTGGTTAGACTCAGAGACAGCTCCAATGTGGCTGAACCCTTAGAAGCAACAAGGAGCATTTGAGTATAGAAGGCCTAGTAATAAATTCTGCAGAAAATAAATGTTAGAAGTCAAGTTACTAACAGGATTTCAATATTGTAATGGGTTAAATTGTATCATCACTCAGCAGCATCCATCCAATGACCTACTAACTGGTTTGAGTTTTAGTTGGATGTATCTTTGGTTTTGCCTCCACAGCACCCAATAACAACACAAGAGTGGTGGGCCAAAAGACAGTGCCAAATCAAAAGGACATGGATATAGTTTTAGTAATCTTTGCTCTCACTTCTGAAATTCTCAGGGAAAGCGAAAGATGTATTATTTTTTGGGAAGTACACATTTCTTCTCAATTATAAGGAGTACAATAGAGGTAAGTAATCCCAGGGCAGCAGGTCAAGACTCACTGAGTGATGGGGAAAAAAGGCTGTAGCTGACTAAGCAAGCCAGAAATCTGTATAATATCAACAATGTCTGGTCAGAAACGTAGCTCTTTAGAAGGTGCATGCTACAAAATCCGTGTTCTTCAAAGTCATTATTGGCTCCTTGGCTCTATTTTTTATACATTGATTTGAAGGCATTACCTTGAATGACACATGAATAAAGGCAAAGTCTCCTTATCAAAAAAGCACGCTGGTATAATGAGCTAGAATATTTATCACCTGAAATTTGATTTCCTTTTAGCTATCATGTCACAAGGAATAAAGTGAGCAAGGTGCTGAGATCTCTCTTCATATCCTGCTGTGAAAGCAGTTCCAATGGGAGGAATAATCCTTTTTGTATATAGTTATGCAGAAGTGGAGGGCTCAAGTGTGTCCTTTATTTTTATTGAGAGTTCCAGGCAAGACCAGGGATAGGGCATTGGCTCCATAACTTACTAGTTGCATGACCTTGAGTAGACTGCTTAATCTTTTGCTGAGCCTCCATTTTCCCATCTCTACAAAGGCAATACTACTAACAAAAATGTACAGTAAGTGGAAAACAAGAGCCCAGTGCTGGCCCTGTTAGGGGCTTGGTTAACATTAGCTTTTATCTTCTGTTGTGGATGTTCTGACCACTAATGTCAGCAGGTATGCTCCAGTCTAGTTTGAAAATGAGACATTAATGGTTCAGTGGTAGAATTCTCAGCTACTATGCAGAGGATTGGGTTTGATTCCAGGCCAATACACCTTATGAGTACCCACCACTCAGCTGTCAGTGGAGGCATGCGTGTTGCTATGATGCTGAGCATTTTCAGCAGAGCTTCCAGACTAAGATGGACAAGGAAGAAAGGCCTGGAGACCTGCTTCCAAAAATCAGCCAGTGAAAACCCTCTGGATCACAACAATCTGATCCACAAGCAAATGTGAGAATGGCAGCAGGACAGGCAGAGTTTAACTGTGGTGTGCATGGGGTTGCCAGATTTGGGGGCCAAATTGATGTCAGTCAACAACAACAGCAGCCTGAGAGTGCCTGGGTAAGGACTGGCACACACCTGGGCCATGGCACAGGCTGCTTGTGCCCTTTGCCTGCCTGGAATGTCTGTAATGGCAAATGAGACTGGACAGGTGCTACATTGACCCTGCAAATGTGCACACCATGTGAGCAAGTGTGAGCAGGCCAGCCTGAAAAGTGAAGTTATAAACTAGACAAGGCCAGTTTAGGTCATTTAGGGAGCTCTGGTCGTGAAGTGCCTAAGGCATTTCACTGCTAACCAGAAGGCCGGTGGTTCAAACCCACCAGCCACTTTGTGGAAGGAAGGCTGGGCAATCTATGTCTGTGAAGAATTATCACCTAGGAAACCCAAACAAGGTGGCTATGAGTCAGAATTGACTCTGTGGCAGTGACTTATTTATTTATTTATTTTTTTTGTTTGGTGATGCAATGGTTAAGCTCTTGGCTGCTGCTAACTGAAAGGTCAGTGGTTCAAGCCCACCAGCTGCTCTATGGGAGAACAATGTTAGCAGTCTGCTTCTGTAAAGATTACAGCCTTGGAAACCCAATAGGGCAGTTCGACTCCATGCTATAGTGTTGTTGTGGGTTGGAATTGACTCGATGGCAATGGGTATGGGTTGCTGATGCATTTAAAGGGATTGCACATTTCCTGAAAATCTCCAAGAGCTGTTTGTCAAGCAGAGACTTGGAAGGGATTAAGATTTCAACACACTTGCTGTGTTTTGTCTGCCAGTCATGACTACTGATCTCCTAGAGGCTGTGTTTTTGCAGGAGTGTGATGGAAAGAGGACAAAGGAGGACTAGTTACTGCTAACGGTGGTGAGGGGCATTTTCCCTGCTTCTCGATGCCTTCTGTGTATGAATATCACAATAAAACTTCGTGAGAATTTCTAATAAGAAAAATACATGCCCCACCATGCAGCCATCCTAAACGCATACCTGAGATCTGATGGGTTTCGTCCATATGTGCATTATATATAATCAGTCTGTATATATATTCATAAATTCAATAGCTCATTTCATAAACATTTTTCATATTCTTAAGAGTTTTCATTGTTACACTGAAGTGCAGTACCATAATTTAACTCATATTCCAATTCAGGCTTTCCTGCTATTATAGTTAGCATTGTAATAACAATCTGTGCTGAGCTTCTTTATTTATTTATTTTTTTTCTTCTTTCCTTGTAGAGAAGTATTTTTCTTAAGATAAATGGCAAGGGGTATGGTTATTGCATAAAAGGGTCTGAACATTTTTATGGCTCTTGATTCACAATGGCATTTTTTTTTTAAAGTAGTGATACAATTTTCAATGCCACCTGCAATATGTGATCTTACCAGTTTTGTTACAGCCTTGCAAGAACTAGGTGTTAATTTTTTAAACCTGTTTTTCAAATGGAGTAAATGCAAAGTGGCAAATGCTTTTGCATATTAAGGCATTGCTAATAACCTTCAAGTAATATAAATCCAGCTTACAAATCCTCTTTTGGGGGAATTCAAATAAAGATGAGGAAATGTGGTCTGTGGGGATAGAGGAAGAGAGAAACTGGCTAAAATAGCTGCTGATACACATTTACAGAGGACATTTCCAAGCACATCATTCCTAGTTTTATTTCTAGTCTTTGGGATCATATTGGTTTGTTGAGATAACTGCATCCCACAAACTAGGATCTTCTTTGCATGGTGTTGCTTCCTCTTGTTCAGATGGATATTGATCAGGTCACTTCTAGGCTCTTCACACAGATTTAGACAATTTTGAAAATGATAAAAGTTACTCAGAGAGGGACATTACTCAATAATTCACTTCCGAGGCATCTCTCTTGCCCCAGGACAGGCTGTGAGAGATGCAGGATTATGGAATGATGGGTGGCTTCTTGTCCTCACTGTATTGTGCCCTCCTGAGCTGTTCACGTCTCTCTAGCATTTGTACACACATGATTTCACCTGGCCTTACTCCACTCCAGGAGGCAGGCAGAACCCATAGCATCACCCCATTTACCAATTTAGGGACAAGCACAGGGAAATCAACATGTCGAGGTCAGAGGGCTGACCAGTGGCAGGCAGGCAGGGCTGGGCAACAGGACTTTCAACTGTTAATCCAATGCCTTATTTACTTTGTTCCAACAATGCTTCTCTCTGCAAAGAGCAAGCCCGAACCACAGTCCCTTTAATAAACATCCGCAAAGGAGGAAATGACAGTGTTGTCTTCTCCTTTGGGCCCTGCTCTCTACCCTTGGTGTGAGGTGCTCAGAAACATAAGACCAAACCAGTTGCTACTGCCACAGCTCATCTGTCAGTTTGTCATACTGTGGTGGCTTGTATGTTGCTGTGAGGCTGGAGGCTATGTCACTGGTATTTCAAATACTAGCTGAGTCACCCATGGTGGACAAGTTTCAGTGGAACTTCGAGACTAAGACAGACTTGGATGGAAGGGGCCATCCACTTCTCAAAGAATTGGCCAGTGAAAACTTTATGAATAGTAGTGAAACAATGTCTGATATATTACTGGAAAACTTTATAAATAGTCCTGAAACACTGTATAGCAAGGATTGGGAGGATGGCGCATGACCGGGCAGTGTTTTGTTCTGTTGTACAGAGGGTCTGTATAAGTCAAAGCCGACTTGACAGAACCTAACAACAACAGCTGTTACTGAGTCAACTTTGACTTGTGGAAATCCCATACATGTCAGAATAAACTGTGCTCCGGAGGATTTTCAATGGATGACTTTTCAGAAGTAGATGGATCACCAGGCCTTTCTTTCGAGGTGTCTCTGGTGCACTTGAACCTCCAACTAGCAGCTGAGCTAGCAGCTGAGCACATGAACTGCTTACACAAAGACAACTGAGTATTGGCCTGTTGTTGCTGTTGCTAGGTACTGTCGAGTCGGACCCGACTCATAGTAACCCCTCCTTGGGTTTCCAAGGCAATATCACTACAGAAGTAGATTGCCCAACCTTCCTTCCGAGGAGTGGCTGGTGGGTTTGAACTGCCAGCCTTCTGGTTAGCAGTCAAGTGCCTTAGGCACTATGCTACCAGAGCTCCTTGGCCTCAGGAAGCTGAAATCCTTGTTGTGGTTCTGCTCCACTTGGCTTGTATGTAGTTTCTGAAGTTCTGTTCTTTAGGAGAATAGTGGACACCTGGAGGACAGGGGGAGTGGCAAGGCTGGCTCCCAGGTCCCTGGACTGGCCTAAGCTCTTACCTGATGAGGATAATGACCGAGGGTGTCTGTGCCATCGCGCCAATCATGCTGCAGACACACATCACGCAGAGGAAGGTGAGGAAGGCCTCCTGGCACCCAGGGCTAGGGCATTTCCCAGGCACCACGGTTGCATTCTCAGGGGGGACGGTGGTGAGGCATGCACAGCCGGTGAGATTCTGAAAGGGAAGCATCCAGCCCTTTGAACTGGGAGCATCTCCAGTTTCCAAATAAAAAATCATCCATCAGCAGATGCTGCAGCAGCCAAATTATACATTCTGTGGCATTCCGTTAATTAGGTCTGGATAAATGAGGTAGCTTGTTAAGGAGGCCATAAAACATACACAAATAAAGGCCTATTTGTGGGAGGGGTGGGGGTGGAGAGCTGATTCCTCTCTCTCCTGTGTATTTCATTTCTGTTCTTGGGAATCCCTTAATAAGCTATACTGTTGACCAAAGTGTCCCCCTTACCCAATATAATCAAAGAGGAAATTATGCTTCCACAATATGATAAAGTAGTGCCAAATTAACACTGCAATTACTTGCCCATTTGTCCTCTCTTTTATGCCATTATAATTACACTAAAGTGTATTAAAAGGAGTAAATCAGGTAACTGTGTATTGTTGCTGGTTTGCTGCCCAACGTAGCTCTCAGAACAAAGGCGATGCACCATCAGGCATGAAGCTGAGGCCATGAGAGGGGAAGGCTCATGAGAAAGTTCTCTTGTGGCTGAGAAAACCAAGAGGATTCAGAGATGCCAGGGAGCTGAGAGGGGGGTCATAGGGAACAGAGCTAAAGGCCTACGAGATCCACTGATGAATATATGATCAGAGCAAAGCAAGAACAGTGACCGCATTCCATTTGATCTTCTGAAAGGATGCCTGCCCAGTGCCTCTGCTCCCGGCCTGGGCCCTGCACTTGCACTCGAGGAATTTCTGATGGCACAGGGAGGAGTAAGGGCTGGCAGAGGTAGCACCTAGAGCCAAGCCAATTAAGGTTCGATAATAATAGTGCAGATGCCTTTAATGAATACAGAATGAAAACAATCATAAATGATTCATAGCTTCTCCTTCTAGAACTGCTTGGCTTTCTGAACGCGCCAGGGAAATCCTCCTGAGGGTCAAAGAAACACCCTTTGGCTTTCACCATTCTCCTGTTCTGCCTCCCCCTGCCTCGTACTTCTCATCTCTCTTCTACCTCTCCCATCTTTTCTTTTCCCCCAAGACAGAGAGGGAGAGGATGTCCTAGTCAGTCAAGTCCCATGGGGTTACTGCAGAGTGTAGAGTCTTTATGGGCACCCCTCAGGCCACCTGTATGCTCTGTCTCACACAGAGGGGGAATAGGGATGAGAGGTATCCAGCTCTTGTACCCCTCATCAAATTGTGTTCTACACTGGGATCCTTTTCCCTAAGCACTACTCTCAGAGACAGACCTTTCTACAAATGGCCCAGTTACAGTACCTGAAGGCATTGGACTGTGATTTCCTCAAAGGTGCTGACACCCTCCCCTTAACAGTCCCTCTTCCACAGTCATCTCTGTCTGGAATGTCCTTATTGCCCCTGGAGATCTCCTACTAGTACCAGTTGTGTCGAGTCAATTGAATTAGGTCCATGACCATGTCCCTAATGGATGGAGACACAATGAGAAGTCTCTATCTCAAGACTACAGCTGTGCAGCCCCATCTGGTGAGTTAAATATGTTCCTGAAGTTGATATCCTGTTGATGGAGCGAGTGGGGCTAAACTGCCATGGGTTTGCAACCAAGACAAAGTGGAGTAGAGGTGGGCAGGGCATAGAACAACAGAGAGGGACAGTGCAACAGTGAAACAAGGGCTGCTCTGGCCAACTGGGCAGGAATGGAACCAGAACAGAAATGCTGGAGACTAGCATTCAACCAGTGAAGATGCTGGTTTGTTGGTGCTGGAGAAGAAAGCTGGGATTGGATGGACCTCACAAAGATCCTAGTCAAATTTGTATTTATTTATCAAGAGTTAACTGATTCTGATCAGGGCTGGGGAGGAGATAAGCCACCATGTTCTGAGCAAGAAATTTGTTTCCTTCTCCATTCATGGTCAATCTAACACAGTGGGCACAAACCACTGGGTGGGCCTCTGGCATAGGGGGCTGGCTGAGACATTCTTGAGGCCCTTGCAGCAGGGAATCTAAGGGAGAATGCTGACTTTGCTGTCATATGGCAAGGGATGGGAGACATCTTTATTTTGGAGCACAGATCTGCCTGGACATGATGCTAAAGGAGTTGGGGTACTCTGGGTACAGAAGATGATGAGGCCATTGAGGAAGAATCCTTCACTTAAATGCCTGAGTGTGGTGGGGAGAACATGAGAGAAGGTCTATGTTGTTTCATCTTTCTCAGGGTGCATAACTGGAAGAGAGAATGACTTCTACCAACAAGGTTTTATATTACTACTCCAAATGAAAAGAAGTAGAGGGCAGCCTTTCACTCAGTATCTACTGATCATCTAAGTAGGAACTTCTGAACCTATAAAAGTTCTGAGTTGTAGCAAGTTTGAAAAGTAGAGATAAGCTGAGTGTGAGAAGACTTTAATTAAGATGATAGAGGTTTGGATCCTAATTCTGCCCCACTCTGTATACAATAGTCCTGTCAGGCCAGTACGAAAAGTAGATGAATCTTAGAAATTCCCTGTGGACTCTCATGGCTTAAATGAAGTGGAAACACCCCATATTGCTTTCTTTGGTGGTTTCTGATATGGTGTCATCTATTAAGAAAATGCATTAGGCTCTAGAGATGAGTTTGTCTTCCCAGTCTGCCATTCCCTGGAAGGACTGTAGTCCCTGCTGCCTCTAGAAGAGGTGAATTCTTGGCCTGGTGCCACAGCATGAGGTGGCAGGTTTTAGCTTTACTGTAAATGAAATGTACTATGATGCTTCATATGAGAGGGACAGGCCTGACAAGCTTTGGAACAGTGATAACTTATATGACTGATTAAGGGAGCTCTGGTCTGCTAACCAGAAGGCTGGCAGTTCAAACTCACTACCCACTCCTTGGAAGGAAGACTGAGCAATCCCCTTCCATAGAGATACTGCCTCAGAAACCCAAGGAGGGGTCGCTGTGAGTTGAACTGACTCTACGGCAGTGAGGATTTTTTTTTTTTTTCCGGTTTTTGGTGCTGTAATGGGTAAGGCATTTGGCTACTTTCCTGAAAGTTGGCAGTTTGAATCTACCAGCTGCTCTGTGGAAGGAAGACGAGGCAATCTACTTCCGTAAAGATTTATAGCCTTGTAAACCCAATGGAGTTTGCCATGAGTCAGAACTGACTCGATGGCAGCAGGTATACAACAGAGTGGGACTGGCTTATAAATTCTACAAGAATTTCTTTTACAAGTATACTTGCTCCAGCACAAAATGGTATTGGTATATGTATAGTATGAGTACTTTGTACATCAATGCCCATCTGTAAGAACTGGTTACAAAGATTCCATAGATCCACACAATGGAAGATTATGTAACTATAAAGAGTTATGTGAGTATTCTTTATTTACTAATACACACAAATAATTAACTTAAAAAAACCCCACAAAACAACAAGGTACAGAACAGGGCCTTGTATGTGCAATAAAAAACCCCAGAAATATAGGCAAGTGATTGTGTATTTGTCAGAATGGTAAGTTGAGAAGTCAGTGAATGCAGGACAGAGGTGGATGGAAATTTTCTCTCCCTACTTTTCTGTACTTTTGAACCACATAAATAAATCATCTATTAAAAAAATTAAAAAATCTCCAGAACGTTATAAAGAAGATGAAATCAATGAAAGAAGAAAGGCACTGTCATTGAAAATTATACTCCTACTCCCATCCAGTTATTAATTGAAATTGAGAAATGTTTCTATTCACATATTGAATATGGAGATAAATAATTACAAACAAGCTGGAGACCATAAAAATAGAAACATCACTCTATAGAATCTTGGGTTCATTTTCTATTGATGAAGAAAATCAAAAGCACACTATTTTGACAGGTTATATTACAAAAACAAAATATTCTTCATCAGTGTTTCAAAAATACTGGCAAAAGTCTTGCTTTTGTTTAGGTCTCTTTTCCCACATTCAATACGTATGGATCAATTCCTATTAATTGTACAAATGAAACAAATTCCTAGGTTGAAATACGATTCTGCTAAGGGTTGAGTATGGATGATGATGTTATTTTCATTAAAAGTCTCTTGTGAGGGGCAAGATGGCGGACTAGGCAGAAGGATTGCACAGACCCTCTTCAACAAAGAAAAGGGAAACCAATTAACACAGACACAGAAGATAATC
>NW_006921606.1:20809327-20845393 GCF_000298275.1 Orycteropus afer afer
TTCTATTCAACATTGTACTGGAAGTCCTAGCCAGGGCCATAAGGCAAGAAAGGGAAATCAAAGGCATCCATATTGGTAAGGAAGAAGTCAAACTAATTACCTCCATGAACCACTGCCTCCTTTGCCATGAGACTAGAACTAGATAGTGCCTGGCTACCATTAATGAATATTTTGTTCAAAGATTCTGGATAAAAATCCTGATCAAAAGGGGGAAAATGTGGAACATAATTCCAAATGGAATCTAGGCTTTCTAGAGCCCCTGAGACTGGATGACCCCATAATAAAACTGCCCTGAGTTAATATATAAATCTTAAACCAAAACTGTTCTCTAAAGTCATCTTTAAACCAAACAATCATTTAGCTTAATTTGAAAAGAGTATTTGCCTAGAGCATTGGGCTCTTTTAAAGAATTATCTTTATGTGATCAAACTGACAAGAGCAACTTGAAAGGTTAGATGAGCAGCTTAGGGAGCAGTGAGTTTATGTTAATGGTGGTAGAGTAACTTGAAAAAGGAAGGTGAGAATGGTGCATAACTTGAAGAATGTGAGAAAGTCACTGAATGTTACATGTACAAATTGTTGAATTGGCTTCATCAAAATAGATAAAATAATTAAAACATTTAGAAATAATTCAGTTACCGTGAAGAAATCACAATTTCTTTTAAATGCTGGGCCCTATTCCTGTGGTTCAGAAAGGGAGTCAGAGAGGTTGCCAACACAGGAAGTGTTCTGTTCTGCTCGTTTGGGGTATTTTTGATCTTTTGTGCCTGACATCCTAATAATTGGGATGGCAAACTGATGACACCAGCACAATTGATTGGGGCACCTGTCTTTAAATGACAACATACCCCTATGTGTCCTAGACATTTATGGCTTCTTTTATGATTCACTGAAGCTCCTTAGTCAGGAGCCATTGATTACTATGTTTTTGTAGCTGAGCCTCCTTTTCCCTCATGAACCTAACTTAAGCTGGCATTTCCAGGAAAGGACTCAGAGCTCAGAGAGCTCAGGCAAAGAACCCAGCTGACAATGAACTTGCCTCAAGGCAAAGGGGATATTGAAAAGCTGCAAAAAGAAATAATTGTCTTTTCTTCCCTAGCAGGGTCACTGACTGAGGAATAATGGCCAAAGAGGAAAATTCTGAAATGAAAGCAAGACCTGCGTCTACCTTTCTCCCCTATAATCTGTAATGCAAGAGCCAGAGAGCATCCTGTCAGATCCTTAATTATCTCCTGCTCAAGGGGAGGAAAGAGGCAGCTCTTTGGGGAGTGCCAATGCTAACTACTTGCTTCAGCCATCCCGGGTAGGAAATGGTGGGCAGAAAGCACAAAGATGTGACTGCAACTCAGAATGAACAGGTATCTCTCTCTCTAGCTTTCTCTCTCCCAGACTCCAAAACCAGGACTCCCTGAGTGTTGCAAATGGTTTAGAGCTCAGCTGCTAACAGAGCAGTTGGAGGTTTGAGTCTACCCAGAGGCACCTTGGACGAAAGGGCTGGTGATCTGCTTTGGAAAAATCAGCCACTGAAAACCTTGTGGAGCACAGTTCTACTCTGACACACACATGATTACCATGAGTCAAGAGTCGACTTGATGGCAACTGGTTTACTCTACGCCAAATTCCTGATCATAACATGAGGCTTAAGCACCCACATCCATGCTTACACACTTCTGGAAGATTCTTCCATGCCTTGTCCACTAGGCAAATACTCACTCATCCTCCATGATGAAGGTCTGGTCCCCAGCCACTCCTCCTCCTTCCTTTTCAGCCCTCTCCCATCTTGAACCAATTTTGACCCTTGGAGCCAGGGCACTGCAGGTTCACTAATTTGTCTATGTACAATTAGAATGCAGCCACCTAGGCTTTAATGTCAGCTATTTCTTAAAGATAAAAATATTTTCCTTATTGTAAAATTGATGTATGTTCATTTCAAATAATTTGGAAATATACACGAAGTTTCAAAAGAAACATATATAACCATAACCAGAGCTAACTTTCTATGAATTGGCTCTTTTTCCAATCTTTCATTCAAAGATATAGAGATATTTAGATTTTTCCTTTCTTCATTAAAAGGGATTGGGATCTATATACTGTTTTATAATGTGCTTTTCCACTTAACACTGTATTTGAAACATTTAAGATCAGGTTAGGTGCTGCTCTTTGTTGCTTCCTTATATATCACTATTGATACCTTACTCCTCATATTATAAAAAACATAGCTCCTTATCCTGTTCATATTAGGTATCCAGGTAGCAATGACCAAGCAGGGCTTGATTTCAGAAAATTCACAGGTCTCTCCTGACAAGCCATTACTAGGCTAAGTATAGACTTTTTATTCAGCCTAGCAAATGGAGCTTCCATGCCAGGCTCTATGGCAAGGCTTACAAACTCAAAGCTTTTTGGGGCCAGATAGGAAACTTACATAACAAAAATCATCTAGGGATAAGAGGTGGGCATTGTGGGGACAATGGCTGAATGGAGATCAAATATCCTGTCTAAGGGGTGGCCACTTCTCAGGTCCAGCGAATACTGCCTACCCTATGTGGGAGCAGGTCCATTAGCCAATCTTCTGACTTCTTCAAAAAGGTTAGAAATCAATATTCATGGATGAAAGGCCCAGACTGGTAAACCTTGAGGCTGGTCACAGGAAATATATTTCAGAGCAGCTATGGCAGCTAATGAGCCAGTCTGTTCTTTCTGCTGCAATATGTTAACATGGCCCTCTAACTCTCCAGCTTGGTTTCTTCAGTGAGTGCCACAAGGAGAAATATGAATAAAATAAGGGTGAGAGATAAAGGAGACTGAAGGACAAACTCTCACTTTCTGCTCATAAGCTTATATTCATAAAGACATGTTTCATCATCCCTATTGCTAGAGCTAGGAGTTCTGGCAGTGTAGTGATTAAAGCAGCTAACCCCACAGGTTGGTGGTTTGAACCCACCAGTTGCTCTGTGGGAGAAAGATGCAGCACTCTACTTCCGTAAATATTTACAGCTTTGGAAACTCTATGGGGCAATTCTACTCCATCCGAAAGGCTTGCTATGAGTTGGAATTGCACGGTGGCAGTGCATTTGGTTTTGGTTTATTGATAAGAGCGCTGGTTCTCAACTGGCCATGATTTTGCCCCAGGGACATATGGCAATGTCTGGAGACATTTTTGGTTGTCACAGCTTGTGTGTGTTGGAGGAAAGCACTGCTTTTGACATCTAGTGGGTAGAGACCAGGGATGCTGCTGAACATCCTATAATGCACAGGGCAGCTCCCTACAACAAGGAATTATCCAGCCCAAAATGTGAATAGTTCCATGTGTGAGAAACTTACACCCATGAACATGTTGAGAATGGTGGTTCTCAACCTTGGTTACATACCAAAAACATCTGAGCACTTTGAAAAAATACTGAGCTTAGGGCCTACTCTAGGACAATGAAATTTGAATCTCTGAGAATGCAGCTGACATCAGATTTTTAAGGCTCTAAATTCTAATGATTCTAAGTGCCGCCAGAATTAAGATCTGTAATATTAAACCATGGGTTCACAGTGTGCATCCATACTAGAGTCACCTTCTTTCCTTCCACAGAATCTACTCTGTGCTTTTCTCAAGCAGGTACTCAGTAAGTATTTGTTGGCTGGATAGAGGGATCAAGGAGCCCTGGTGGCACAGTGGTTAAAGAGCTCAGCTGCTAACTAAAAGGTCAGACATTCAAATCTCCCAGCAGCTCCATGGGAGAAAGATAAGGCAGTCTGCTTCCATAAAGATTACAGCCTTGGAAACCTTATGAGGTAGTTCTACTCTGTCCTATAAAGGTGCTATGAGTCGGAATCAGCAGTAGGTTTTGTTTTGTTTTTTTGGTTTGGATGGGCGGATAGACTGGTCTCTAATCAGTCTTCTACAAACTGTGGGCTGGAGGTGCCAACTTTCAACATTTTATTAGTGACTGATGTAAGTTTTTTCTTTTTTTAAGTCAATTATTCAATACATCAAAAGGCTACAACTTCCAGCAGTCAGTCAGCAGCATACTAACATGCTTTCTGTCAGAATAATTACTTCTAGAAGTCAAAGGTACAGAGACGATCTGGACAATATATTCATGCCAAAGGAAGCCTACAAAATTAACTGGCAGTCTTTTTGTCAACACTCCAGGTTATATGCAACAAGGAGAATTAGAAATCATACATTAAATGCAATCTTGGAAACTTCTGTTGCTATCACTGAAAAAGATATGAAATAGGAAAATAATAATAATAATAAACCCAAATCAGGGCAAGAAGGAAAGTCTAATATGGGGAAATTGCTAACACTAACCAGATTTCCCAATTGTCAGGATTATTTGATGGTGACTTACTCATATCTAATCAAATTACGAGCAATTTTTGCAAGTCTTGATGGAAGTCATAAGTGGTGAGAGAGAGCAATGACAGGGTGGTTAGTATTGAAATCTGCACCATCCAACCTATCTGCCAGCTCATGGCTATTAAGATAGTGAGATTATCACTTGTGGTTCCCTTGGGTCACTGAGGTCAATGCAGGGGCACCAGCTGGGCATTTGAGAGGCACAGGGCCTTTGTTCAAAGTCATGGCTGGTATTGGGCAAGCAACAGTCCACAACAGAACCCTCATTACAGGATACCGGAGTCTAGGGCGCCAATAGAACACCTGGCGTAATAACTCTGCTGGGTGAGTGCAGGTGCTGTGAGACCCCACAGGGGGGCACCAACACAGACCTGGAGAAGTAATGTGGTAGAAAAAGGCTTCTTAGAGGCAGTGACAGAGAAACGGAGCCCTCACTAATAAGGAGGATTATGTACTGTGAGTGGCGCACACAGTTAAACACTTGACTACTAACTGGAAGGATGGTGCTTCGAGGCCACTCAGAGATGCCTTGAAAGAAAGGCCTAGTGATCTACTTCTGAAAAATCAGCCACTGAAAACTCTATGGAGCACAATTATACTCTGACACACAGAATCAACTCAGCAGCAATTGATTTAGTTTTGTTTATGCATGGGGAGGGGTTAGATGGGGAAGGCTATTCCAGGAAAAAGGAACAGCATGTGCAAAGGCCCAGAGGCCAGGGACAGCTGGGTGTGTTGGAAGATGTTCAACTGCAGCAAGCAGTTCTTTAAGAGGTGGGAGGAATGGTGGGAGTGGGGCTGGAGAGGCAGCCAGGACCAGATTATAAAGGCTAAAGGGAAGGTCCCAACTGTGAAGCATTCATATGAAGAGGCTCTTTCAGGAAAAGGAAGGACTCTAAATAGGAGTTTCGTCCTAAGAAGGGAAACGCCTGAATGCAGAGGAAAGATAATGTCTTTGGTGCCAGACAGACCCTAGTTCATGCCTGCTCTGCTACTTCCTACTTCATGACTTTAAATAAGTTTTGGACCTCATCTGTAATCAGGGAAAAAGAACATCTACCTTGTTGGAAGGATTAACAATATAATATATACATGGTAAGTGAAAGAATAAGGAGCTCTGGTGGCGCAGTACCTAAGGCATTTGCCTGCTAACCAGAAGGTTGGCAGTTCAAACCCACCAGCCACTCTGCAAAAGGAAGACTGGGCAATCTACTTCTGTAAAGATTTACTGGATCTATGAGTCAGAATCGATTTGATGGCAATGAGTTCATTGTTTTTTTTTTTTTTTTAAACGGGAAAGAATTGGTGAAGCCAGGAAAATGGCTGGATTCACATGAGGAAAGGTGAACTCCAGGGGAGACTGAAAGAATAAATATGAAAAGGGGAGAGGTTAAGACAGGCAAAGGTAGCTTTAGCCTGTGGAAGTTTTTTTTTTTTTTTTTCTGGAAAGTTTGGAGACAAAAAGGAGAGCCAGGAAAAGGAGGGGTAAAGGGAAGGAGTGAACATTTTAGGAATATAATCTACCATTTGGCATTTTCTCAAAATACTGCAGCAAAGATTTAAAAGATTTACGTTGCTTGTACTAGTTGTTGGATGTTGGCCTGAAATGCTTTTGACTCTGTACTGAACTGTCATGAGCTGTGAGTGACACGTGGAAGGGTCTGTTAACTGACCTGTGACAGGCTCTCAACAAAGCTTGACGCTGCTGCAGTTTCATGGTTGTGATTGTTTTAAAGGCTCTACCACAAGGCTCCTTTCCAGGACAAGAGCGTGGCTTTGTGTTTCCAAATTCCTCATCTACCTACTGGAAGCCAGGACATCTGGACAGCTGACTTTATAGGGAGGAAATGTTACTTGTCCCACCCTTGCCACCTTACCCTACCCCACTCCACCCCAGCTCTGCGGCCTGGTGGTTTCTTACTTTCTGACTTATAATTGCAGAAAAATAACTTTCCCATCCTGCCTGCACCTCCGCTGACAATCTGAGGCCTCAAGCAATGTGAACAAAAGGCAGGTGTCTGGGGAATGAAAGATCTGTTGGAGGTAAGCTCAGGAGCTCACAATCTGATAATTATATTCGCAGCTTTGCTGTTTCAGCAACTGGAAGCAGCTATGGGCCAGATTAGGCTCTTATTCAATAAGACTCACACACGCCAAGATCAGGGGAATCGCAATTTTTTAAGATACCTTTCGGTCAGTACTTTCTGAAATAGAGACTTGGTTGGTCTCAGGACACTAGAGTGGAGTCAATGCCATTCTTGGAATACTACAAGAACCATGACTGATTTATAATATAACTTTTTGGATACTAAAATGTTAATGAAATTGTTGTCATGAAAAATAATGGCCTGTGTTTTTATGGTAACCATTCTCAAGGCTCCATCCCTTTTTTAAAATTCATTTCCATTCACATAAGGAAAGTGCTTTATAATCTAATTTAAAAAAATCAGTTTCTCCTCACCCTATCCCCTGTGGTGATTTATTTTCTCCATAGAAAGATGTTATTAACTTGCCAGGAATCTAAATGTTAAATGCAAGGAAAAACAAAATCTTTGAAAATGAAAACAAATGATCCATTTTTCTTCTTTTCAGGGAAATTACTGGTCTCAAAAGATGTAGGATGTGGGAAGCAGGGGAAACTCATAAATTCAACTCTAAGTTCCTTGAAAGTGGCCACTCAGCCTTCTTGGTATTCTCCTTCCCATTCATGGATCCCATAGACATTTATGGAGCCCTTCTGGGGACCAGCACTTTGCTCATGACATAGATTTCAAAAGATTAGGTTCCCAGGCCCTGACCTCAAGGAAGCCCAGAGACAACAGCAGATGACAGACACATAAGTAGATCACTGCAGATAAATGAAAGCAGTGTTTCCAAGAGAGACAAGTATCAAAGAGCTGCAGAGGTTCCTACAAAGAGGTTCCCCAAAGAGAAAGGAAGGAAGAGATGGTTTCACACAGAAGATGGAATTTGAGTAGGGTATTGTTAGGTGAGTAGGAGTTGTCCAACTGCCAGAAAGAAGTATGAAAAGACACATGTTTTATGAGGAAAGCTTAATACCCTAAATTGAAAGAAGGTAGAGCTGAAGAGAAAAGCTGAAGGCAGATACATGGTGAAGACACATGCTAACCAGGTTAAGTGCCTAGATCTTAAATTCTGGTTGACAGAGTAGCATAAAAAACAAAACAAAACAAACAAAAACCAACCAGTTCCTTCTGAGTTGATTCTGACTCCCAAGGACTCCAGAGTAGCATTTAAAGACAAACAAACAAGCAAACAAAAACCGTAAACCAGTTGCCTTTGAGTCAATTCAGACTCATGACAACCCTATGTGTTGCAGAGTAGAATTGTGCTCTCTAGTGTGTTTAAGGCTGTGACTTTTAGGAGGCAGATCATCAGGCCTTTCTTGCAAGGCACTTCTGAGTATATGTGAGCAGCTAACCTTTCAGTTAGTAGATGAGCACTTAACTATTTGGTCACCAATAGAAAAAACCATTTGCAGGACTAGAGAAAACATTCTGGCTGCAGTGTGGCAGATAGACCAGAAGGGACCACCCAGAGCCAGGAGGCCAGTCAGGTAATTACTGCACTAATCCAAGCAAGAGAAGGAGATGCCTCCACCAGGGACATAGTGGTCATGTGCATGCAGAGAGACAGGTGCAAGAGACACTGAGAAGCTGGGACCACACAACTTAGGGCCAGTTGACTCAGCATCAGGTTTCCATGCAGAGAACACTAGAAATGCTATCAGCTAACAGCCAGTTGTAAAATTCACACTAAGAAAAGGAAAGCCCAAAAAAGGATGTTGAAGGAATGGGAAAATGTGGGAGGCACCTAGATGGGAAGAAAAAGACAAAGAAAATTGAGTAAGGAAAAGGACAAGTCAGTGTCAGATAATTGTAGGCTTGGAAGAGTTCTTTCCTGATAAATGGTTTTTTAGCTTTTATTTACATACTTCTGGTGATGGGGAGCTCACCACCTCTAGATACATCTCATTCCATTGACATACCCTTTATGAATACCTAGGACCAAAATTTTTCTCTCTATCTCCTTATGTACAGCTTCCTTTGACTTTTTACTTTCAGTTGCTCAATAAAATTCCTTGATTTAACAAATAGCTAAATAGAATGGCTGGTCAGTTCTCTCATCCAGCTGACAGGGGTTTCTCCATTAGATCAGGACTGAAGCTGAGAAAAAGTCACAGGGCAGCAGAGCACTATACGGACCACATGTGGTTGCCTAGTCATGACCCTGACCTTGAATTTTAAGATACTTTGGTTGCCTGAGGTCCCCACCCCACCATGTCCCATCAGAAAGTTACTGATACCGTGCTGTTGCAGCCAGCAAAGCAGGCAGACAGGTAGGTGATCCCATCTGCCCCACACACTGGAGTGAAGGAGTCGGTTTGGCATTCACAGTTCTTATTGCAGGGCGAGTAGGGGTCCAGGGCTGAGCCAGGTGCTGAGCTGGAAAAGAAAGGAGAAATGGAGCCCATCAGAGAGAGGTCAGTCCTGATAGGTTCCTCCCAAGAAAAGCCCCTGCTCTCTGCTGTGACGAGTCATAGTACTTGGGCACCCTCACTCATGCCGTTCTGACCTGGCACCCCTTCCTTCTCCTGTTGTGATCTTAGTTTTCACTGTCTTTCAAAGACCAGTCAATGCCACCACTGAGAGTTGTGCAGGTACCATGTGAACGGTGGGTGGGTGGGAGCTGGGTGTGCACAGAGAAAGAGGGCCCTTTTTATCATTTGACCAATGTGCCCCCTAGGCTGGTGGCAACAGTGGCTTAGCTCAGGGTCACCCACTCTGGGAAGCTTGTCTTGATGCTGCAGACTTGGCTGATCTCCTTCCCTTGACCAGTAACTCTTACTTCTTCCTTCTGTGGGTTCATCCTTCCTCTTTACCTTACTCATCCCCAGCTGACAGCAAATCCCATCAAGCTTAATATATTGCTATGACTAGCCTGGCCTCCATAACTAGGGTATGTTTGACTGATTCCAGAGCAAAAGATCACTAAGCTGTTTTAAATTGTCCTTTGCATTATTAAAGACATAGTTATCTACAGCAAGCAAATTGGAAGAGAATAAGGGTAAGATAGCTGTCTTCTAGAACTCTAAGAGAGGAAGTATCTCCTTCTTTCCCCCAGTGATTTTCAGTTAAGCCTTCCAGGGTTCAGAGCACTTTCATAGTCATGAAGATGATGGGCATGATACCTGACAATTTTATGTTAGGCCTGTTTGAGGAACAGTATGCATTATTGCATTTATTCTCAGTCTAACCCCACCAGGTATGTACAGTCATTGTCTCATGTTTACAGATAAGGAAACTGAAGCAAAAACAGTGTAAGTAACTTGCACAGATATAAATAATGTGTATGTGGTAGAGCAGGGATTGGAACGTAGGCAGTTTGACCATAAGGTCTGCCCCCTTTTCTTCTTTGTTGTTGAAGAATAACTTCACTGTAGTAAGACCCTGCACTTTGAACCACTACAGTTTACTGTCTAAGAGCCAAGTGATCCACATGAAAGGCTGGTGTGGTGATCTTTATCTCAGACACTATTGTTTATAGTAAGTGCAAAGCAGAAGACACCAAACCTGCCGAGGGGAACTGGGGCAGCATGGGCAGGGACTGGGGAGGCCTACCTAGGGGGTAGGGCAGAGGAGGAAGGGGCTTGCATCATGCTCAGAAAGGATGCACAAGCTGCCTCTATGCTACCATCCTACCTGCTCTCCCTTGCAGGAGGCTGCAGGTAAACCTTGCTTTATTTCTCTCTTCTGGCTAAAGTGTAGGAACAGGTACTCTGGAGGGCTCTGGAGAGGAACCAGTCACCTGTAGGCCAGCCTCTCCACCACCTTGATCCTCCTAGCCCAGCTTCCCACAGCAGCCTCAAAGTCCCATTTAGAAAAGGGCCAATTATTGATGCTGGATATATAAAAACTCTCTAAGAGTAATGCTGATTGGAGTCCAGTCCAGGACCTTAGGGTAATGAGTAGGAAATAAGAAAAGTGATACCATAAAAATGAACTTCTTTCCTTTCTCTCTCCCTCCTATTCTTCTTTCTTCTTTCTTTCCCTCCCTTGCACACTAGTACTACCTCCCTTGCAAGAAACCCTGGGATTACTCTAAGTTTAACAATAGCTTCTGATAATTTAAGGAATTGTTGAAATCTATTCCATCTTTTAAGCTGAATTTTAAAACAAAATTTATTTTCTTTTTCTATGTTCACATCATTCCTGACATCAAATACCAAAAATAATCTTATTTTCTACTCCAGCGTGCTACTGGCTGCTCTTGGGAGAGAGCCCTGCCCACCGAGGGGGTCGTGTCATGGCCAATGAGGATGAAGCCCGCTCCATTCATGCCAGGCATGGGGAAGCAGCCCTGGCATCTCTGTGTGGGAAGGGGCTGAGGCAGACATTTCTGGAACTTACTTGTTTCCATAGGGAACAGTAACCCCAGCCACAGGGCCCGTGTCACAGCCCAGGAAGAGGAAGGAGACGTAGCAAGCTGTGGACACCAGGTTAACGAGCATGGCCATCCGAATGGCCCCAAGTGCAGACAGGCTGAGCTTCTTCACCAGGAGACCGCCCAGGAAGATTCCCAGACAGGCGCACGGGATTGCAGTCATCCCTGGAATAAGAGCGTAGCAGGGAAATGTGACTGGGAAAAGAAGGGCCAATCAACATGGAGGGGTAAGTGCTAGGCCTGGGGCTGAGCCCTGTGAAGACAGAGCTTCCTGCTTACTTCCTTGACAGTGCCCCAAAAGTATTCATTAGAGGCCTAAATCTGCCTGTATCCCTGAGTGGCACAAATGGTTAAGCGCGCTTGACTACTAACCAAAAGTGGAAGTTCGAATCCACTCAGAAGTGCCTCAGAAGAAAGGCCAGGTGATCTGCTTCTGAAAGATCACAGCCTTGAAAACCCTATGGAGTTCTGTTCTGCCCACATAGGGTCATGTGAGTTGGAATCAACTCAATGGCAACTGACAACAATCTGTACCCAACTGCTATCGAGTTGACTTTGACTCACAGTGACCTCACGTGTGTCAGAGTAGAACTGTGATCCTTAGAGTTTTCAATGACTGCTTTTTCAGAAGTAGGTCATCAACCTTTCTTCCAAGGCATCTCTGGATAGACTCGAACCTCCAACCTTTGGGTAAGTAGTTGAATGTGGTAACCAATTGCACCACTAAGGGACTCTATACCTACCATCCATCCATCCATCCATCCATCCACCCATCCACCCATCCATCCATCCAACTATCTATTTATCAATCTATCTGATCTCTGCCCTCAAAGAGCTCACAGAAAATTGAGGGAGGCAGACAGGTAAAAACTCAGGTATAACAAACCTCATGGCATATATATACCTGTTGTACTGAGTAGGGTACAATCAATTATAAAAAATACATACAAACGTGTGAACAATGGACTGACCAAGCCAGATGGACTGGGATATCTTTGTGCATTTTTAGAAGGTCAATGTCGTTGAGCAGTGATGAACTTTCTGTGCACTTTTGAGGTCATAAGAAGAGGACTCAGCCGCTCTTTTAATCAGGTGAGGGGGGAACGGTGAATGGGCTTGGAGACTTTTTCTCCCAAAGGTCAGAGAAGTCAGTAGCCCATGAAGACAGCTTTTGACCAGCTCTGCTTCTCCTTGGAAGCAGTATCCATATCAAATTACTATGTTGTGTGGCTCTTGGAGAGTAACTGGCATAAAAAATATTTTCTTTCTATTATACACAAAGCTATCTGCAAGGCAGCAGGAGCATAAACTTGTGGAATTTCAGGAGGACAAAAGGACCCTAGGCTTCCAATCTCCTGTTTGGTTTTGCTCTCTTCTGATTCATTTCATCTACAACCTGGCTTTCTATCACTGGTGCCATTCACCCACCACGTAGATTATTCATGTCTGATTTTCCAGTGTAGGCGGCCTCCTCCTTGCCAATCAACAGACCTCAAGGTCAGTTGACTACATCAACCAGCTAGTACATGCTAAGAGAATGCAAATTAATGTTAATATTAGGGTAAGGAAGACATGATTGGGAGACATGTTCTAAGAAAACCATACAAGTCAGTTTTAAACAAACATAAACATCTTTGTATTATCTCTATCATCTTTTGTATTTTCTGGTGCTCTTAGATATCTGTGCACAGTCTCCCTCCTTGGTGTAGAGGTAATCACAGTCTACCCATCCCCCGTCCTGTATGCCTCGGCACCCTCATATCTCCTTCCACGGGGGTCACTGGAAATCATGCCCACGACTTTCTCTCTCAGAACAGCCAAACCAGTCTAGGCACTAGCCTTTGCACTTGCTGTCCCTACTTCTTGGGACACTCCTGCCCTATGTCTTCACTTGGCTGGCCTCTATCCCTCCAAGACCCCTATTTAAAGTGGCTCCTGCACTCCACTCCTGGCGACTCTTGGCTGTTTCTCACCTTGTCTTACTGCCTTCGTGGCTCCCCCACTATCTGAGGATGCCTTATTTATTTTTGAGTTTCTTCTCTTTCCCCCTATTAGGATGCACCTGCTTAAGGACAAGAACCCTTTCTGTCCCACTTAGCCCAGGACCATCTCTTCCTGTCCCTCAATGATGTCCAGCACAGAGCGAGTGCTTTGTATTATTTTCTGAATGACCCAAATGGTGACAGACTGAATCTGTGTCAATGAACATTGGTGACAGCAGGTCCACTCCAGAGAGCAGCCCTGCATGTTGTTTAACTGCCTACCAGAGACAGTGAGAGTGTCATTTCACGTGATAGTAACTATGGCAATAATACGCTTCTGGGGCCTTTACTCCAAGCCATTTTCAGTGCCTGTCTCCCTCCCTCATGGGAGTACCCAGACAGTTATCAGAACATCCCCAAATTCCTCCTCCTTACATTAACCTATGCAGATTAAGTCCTTTTATCTTCACTCATAAATCACTACCACCCGCCCCTTCTCCATCCATGCTGCTGCTCTGAACTCTGAACTCTCTGAATTCTGCTGCATTTGTTGATGACTTTGTGGGTAGGCCAGGGCCTTTTGTTGCTGCTCAGAGATGAATTCATTAGCCCAATCTCCCAAGCCTGCAGGAGCTACCAACCCCAAAAACCAAACCCTTTGCTGTCAATTCCGACTCATGTTGACCCCATGGATTACAGAGCAGAACTGCTCCACAGGGTTTTCATGACTATGAAATTTATGAAAGCAGACTGCCAGGCCTTTCTTCCCTGGGACTATTGGGTAGGTTTAAGCTGCCAATCTTTACATTAGTGTGGTTGTTGTTGTGTACTGGCAAGTAGATGCTGATTCATACTGACCCTATAGGGTGAAAAAGAACTGCTCCACAGGGTTTCCAAGGCTGTAAATCTTTACAGCAGCAGATTGCCTCATCTTTCTCTCACAGAGCAGCTGGTGGGTTCCAACCACCAACCTTTTAGTTAGCAGCTGAATGCCTTAACCACTGTACCACTAGAGTTTCTTTTAGCTTAGATGTTAAGTACAAGTAATCTGTACCACCCAGGGGACTTGTGGGAGCTACAGGTGAAGTATTTTCTCAACTGAGTCTCACCTCATGTTTCCAATGGCTTTCTCCTCACCCTAACTGCCCACGGCTAGCCTCCTCTTACAGCCAGCTCTTTAGAGTCCATGCTAATTGGAGTGACACTACAGGCAGGGCACAGGGAGAGGGCATGCATGCTGCCTTCCAGGGCTACTGAGAGAGACAGGCGAGAGGCTGCTTCTCTAGGGCAGGAGAAGGCCCTTTGCACTAAGCACTCAAAAAGGCAGAAAAGTCACTGGGTGAGAAACTGACACAAGGAGGTGAGATTGTTTTTGACCTTCTGCCCTGAACACTATTGATCTGTTTGTCAATAGAAAACTTACAAATCTCTTCTGAACTAGAACAGAACCCCAAAGCCTGAAGCCACTGTGCGTATGTATCAAATGTTAATTAAAAAGAGATACATTTTACCCTATCTCTGTCAGACAGGAATTAAAGGGCTGATTGCATTTTGCTCAAACCTACAAGGTGGTAAAGAGTTATTAGTAAAAAAGGAAAAAATAAAAGTAAGGCTTGTACTATTCTAGCAGTTCGCAGGGAGCAAAACCAAAAAGACCCACTGCTGTCAAGTTGATTCTGACTTGTATCGACCCTATAGGACAGACTAGAACTGCCCCCACAGGATTTCCAAGGCTGTAAATCTTTATGGAAGCAGACTGCGTATCTTTCTCCTGTGGAGCAGCCTGGTTTGAACCACAGACCTTTCGGTTAGCAGGGAGAGGTGCCATGATATGTGTTAAGTATGGTAAAGTGCACAAAGATTAAAAGAACAGCCTGAAGAATTTTTATATCTATATTCACTTATGTAACCACTGCTCAGATCAAGCTATAGAACATTTCTAGGACCCCAGAAAGCTCCTTGGCGTCCCTCCTATTTAGTTTTCCCCAAGGGAAACTATTAATCTAGTCTTAACCACTTTAATTAAGTTTCCCTCTTTTAAATTCATACAATTATTTTGTGTCTGAGCTCAACTCTCAACTGGGTGACTTTCATCCTCACTGGACAGCTATCAAACTTCTTTCTTTTTGATGCTGTGCAAAAATAGTCCATTGTATGAACATTCTATAGTTTACCCATTTTACTGTTTGATGGGCATTTGGGTTTTTCCAGTTTGGTGTTATTATGCATAAAGCCACTATGAATATTTACACATATGCCTTTCAGTGGACAGAAACACTCACTGCTGTTGGGTATATGCCCAGGATTGGAACAGATGGATCACAGAGTAAGCATCTGCTTAACTTTAATAGGTACTGTGTAAGAGTTTTCCAAAGTGACTGTTCATTTTACATTCCCACCAGCAGTGTATGAGAGTTCCAGTGGCTCCATAGCCTCACTAACACTCAGTGCTATCAGTCTGGTGGCTCTGTTATAGCATCTCATTGTGGTTTTTATGTGCATCTTCCTGATGACTCATGATGGTAAGCATCTTTACATCTGTTTATTAGTCAGTTTGTAATGTGCTAGATTTTAAAGGGGAAAATCAGAACATTTCACCTTGCCCATTTCTCTCAGCAGACAATCTGACCTACTAAACAGAGAAGATTAAGTCTATAGGGCTGGAGCACTCCCAGTGGTTCTGTCACACTCTCACTCACCATATTCATGTCTCTTTTCTTTTCTTCATTTTCAGGGGAACAGATGTGTTCTTTGGCCATGGGCTGTCCACTCATATTTCCCCTCTTTTCAGAAAATCATCTTTTGCTTGCTCTTTTCCCTCTGCTTGGAATCCAGCTCAAGTCTTTATAGTCCTAGCAACAACATCAATCACCAGCCTCTACCTCAGTCCCAACACACTACGAGCTACTTTTCTCTCTATCTTCTTTTGCAGCTAAGCTTCTGGAAAGTGACCAGTGATCACTATCTATTCCTTCCCTCACATCGCAATTGGGGCACCCCTTCTGCCACTTCATTGAAACTGTGTTAATCCAAGTCAAAAGGGCTTCCTTATTGTTAAAGCTAACAGAGACCTCACCTTGCATGATCACATACATCACTGACATCACCTTTATTTTTGGAATCATCTCTTTCCCGACTCAAATAACTCACATTCTCTGGATTCCTTTTGGATGCTACTTCTCAAACTTCTTTGCAGAGTCTTTGCTCTCTGCTTCCTCAGGGCTGGTGTCTGACCTTTTATTTTCTAATTCTACATATTTTCTGGTACAAATTCCACTTCCATGTCAACTATCATCCGTATGCTGATGGTAACCATATTCATAGTACTGACTCAGATCTCTTTCTTGAGCCCTCAATCAAACATATGGCATCAGTACTTAAGTGTCCCACAGCATTTCAGGCTTAGCAAATTCAAATGTGAGCTCAAAGTATTCCCCACAGATCTCTTATCCACTATTTCCAGTTTTCACAAATGGTACCTTAGCTGTCCAAGTCAGAAACTTGGGAGTCATTCTTGATTCTTCCCTCTCCCTCACATTTTACGAGACCACTTTCTTCATCCCATGTAAACAACAGTTTCTCATGAGAGCCAATTGTTTTGTTCCAGCAGGCCAACTACACATAATTGGAAGGAGATGTCTGTAGTCCACTATTGAGAAAGACTGTATGGATTTAGGGAACCAATTAGTTATGTTTGCTATGGGCACAGGGAGGGGTGAGATTTGGAAAACATATGGCTTCAAAGCTCTGTATTTGCTGACCATGGATTTCATGCTGCCAGGAATATTCTTGCTTTCTCCTTTACCTGACCAAAACCTTCTAACTTTTCAAGGTCCATCTTTATTTCTCTCTTCCTTAATCATAAAAACTACTGGGTCAAATATGACTCATGACAACCCCATGTGTTTCAGAGTTGTTGTTATGTGCCGTGGAGTCGGCCCTGACTCATAGCGACCCCTCCTTGGGTTTTCGAGGCAGTATCACTATGGAAGTAGATTGCCCAAACTTCCTTCTGAGGAGTGGCTTGTGGGTTTAAACTGCCAGCCTTCTAATTAGCAGTCAAGTGCCTTAGGCACTATGCTACCAGAGCTCCCGTGTTTCAGAGTAGAACTGTGTTCTATAGCATTTCCAATGGTTGATTATTTAGAAGTAGATCATTAGGCCTTTCTTCCAAGGCACCTATGGATGAACTTGAACTTCTAACCTTTCAGTTAGCAGCTGAGTGTGTTAACCATTTGTACCAGCCAGGGACTCCTCCTTCATCCTATCTTCCCCGAATTCTCCTGTTTATACTCTCCTATCAACTTCTCAGCCTCTGACAATACTTTCTATGTGCATGCTATATTTTAATTCTTTTATTATGTGCTTTTAGTAATTGTTTCAGGTGGACAAATCTGAGCCTAAGAATATAATAGAAAATTTCTTATGCACCAAGACCAGGTATATACTGTTCTGCTGTTGCAGGCCCAGCACAGTGCTGACTCTTTGGAGATTCTTGATAAATTCTTATAGATTACATGCACTACAGCCTCCCCTTGTTTTCTCAGGAGGACCAGAGAATGGACTCACCGAGCAGCTGGTTGGCAGAAGAGGTGGTGAGGTTAAACTGCTGTTCCAGGTACTTCCCCAAGAAGGCAGCGAAGCCGGCCACTACTGCAATCTCCATGCAGGCAGCCAGAATGATGCAGGTGAACACGGGGTTTGAGAGCAGATGCTTGGTGACTTTTGGGATCACTGTGAGGAGAAAAAGAAGCAGAGGTCACATGTGAATTATGCTCCCAGCTTAGCACCTCCTGCTCTAAAGGCCCCTTGTTGACCCACCCTTCCCATCTCGGTAAACCGCACCTGGTTGTTCAGGACAAAACCTAAGTCCTGTAATTCATCAGTAATCCCTGAAAACTCTGGCTTCAAGCTACATCCTGAATATAACCTTCTCACCATTTTCACTGCAACCTCCTGGGGATGCTCCATCACTTGAGGGTCAACCAGAACTACCTGGCTGGTATCTCGGTTTTCATTCAATTTTCATTCCCTGCACTCTAGCCTGCAGGACTGGATCAAAGCACTTCCCTGATCCATACCTCGTGATGGTTTCCTGTCCCATCTGCAATGAAATTCACACTCTGCACCCTGGCCTGTGGTCTTGCCACTTAGTAATCTGATCATGCTTCCTACCAGGCCCCTGTCCTTTCCTTCAGTCCAACGGGTTCTCTTGTGCACCAAGGTCATTCCCCGCTTGGGTCTCTGTACCCAAAGGAGGGACTCCCTCCTTCTTCTGGGCCCTCAGACCTTTGTCCTATGAGCTCTATCATCCTCAGGATGTCTTTTCTGATCATTTAATTCAACCTGGAAGCAGCTGCACTTACCCTGGGTGCTCAGGGCTCATATGACAGCTGATGACGGAAGGAAGTCCTTCTGTGGCTTGTGTTCGACTTTAGATATCAACAGAGCCAGAACACAAATCTTTTTAGGGTCATGTGGTTTCATTTTATAGCAATCTATTTTTATCAAAGTATGTGGTTTCATCAACCACTAAGACCTTCTCTTGCTTTTAAAAATGGAAGATTTGTTCTCTAAACTCCTTTTACATTGTCTGGTTGCTTCAAATCATCAGAGTACTTGGGATGTGATCTTCAGCCAGATCTCCTCAAGAAGGATGTAAAGGGGCTTAAGGGAATGCAAGGATAATCCCCTCATTTCAATAATTTTAAATAATTGTGTCATTATTTTAATGTATTTACAAAAAAGTTAGCTGAAATGTAACAGATTCATTAACTATGTGATTTTATGGCTATTATGGTGTAAGATGGTGAGGCAGTGGTGGTTCAGTGGTAGAATTCTCACTTGCATGAGGAGCCTTGGGTTCTATTTCTGGCCCATACATTTCATGCACAGATACCACCCATCTATAAGTGGAGGCTGTGTGTTGCTACAATGCTAAACAGGTTTCAGTGGAATTTCTAGACTAAGACAGACTAGGAAGAAAGGCTTGGGAATCTACTTTCAAAAAATCAACCAATGAAAATCCTATGGACCACAATGGTCCAATCCACAACTAATCACGAGGATGGTGCAGGATCAGTAAATGTTACATTCTATTCCACATAGGGTGGCCATGAGTTGGAGAACTTGATGGCAGCTAACAATAACAACAATCTAAGATGAAGCTGGGTTAAAACAAGTACGTAGATTTATTTAAAGAAACCAAAACCAAAAATCCAAACCCACTGCCATTGAGTTGATTCCAACTCATAGTAACTCTGTAAGACAGAGTAGAATTGCCTCACAGGATTTCCAAGGCTGTAAATCTTTATGGAAGCAGACTGCTTCATTTCTCCCATGGAGTGGGTGGCGGGTTTGAACCACCAACCTTCTGGTTAGCAGTCCAATGCTCTAACCACAGTGCCACCAGGGGTCCTTATTTAAAGAAAAGTCTGACATAAACAATAGGAGGTGGTATGTAGGTAAGGCAAGAATTATAAAGGTGGAATGTCAGTAACTTAAGTTAGGGGAATTCTATTCTGCTATAATCATAATATTTGACACACAGTGTACTTGTTTCTATTTGTGTAAACAGAAAAGATAAAACCGTGTCCAAGATGAAGGAGGTATCATACCAAGTTTATAAAAAATTGACTAGCAACCATGGTCATACAAAATAAACAGGTGGGAAGGGAGTCTAATACTATGTTTCAAGATGATGAATTAGCCAGCTGTCCTAAAGAAGAGAGCTAATTACATAGGCTCAATCTCATCTCCTAGGAGACGAAACCTCTAAATGGCCCAACTAATTATAATAAAATAATAATAGGGAATATGTACATTTTTAATAATGTTAATAGACATGTTCAATAAATCAAAATGACAGAACAATGGATCAAGAACTGGCAGATACACAAAACTTACAATTTATCTTTCCTGGGGAGGACATCAAGTTTCAAAAATGAAAATCTATATGAATGATAGGAACTTAGGAGTCATTTGGCATAATAAAAGGGATTTAGTTAGAAAATGAATTAAGCCAGAGGATGGTGGCTTGGAACCACCATGGACTGAGTAACCAGATCCTACATCCCAACCAAAAAACAACTAGACAAATTACTGGGTCTGGTAAACTAAACTGGACTGCAGTGGTTCCTTGTAAAATATTAGAGACCTTAAGAAGGCACCTGTTATGTATTGAACTTTGTCCCTACAAAAAGGTATGTTGGAGTCCTAACCCCTGGTACCTTTGAATGTGATCTTGTTTGGAACTAAGGTCTTTTAGATGTTACCAGTTAGGTTAAAATGAGGTTATGGCAGATGAGGGTGGGGCCTAATCCTATCTGAGGGGTGTCTTATAAAAGAAGAGACACAGAGAGACAGAACAAGAATAACTATGTGGCAACGGAGGCAGATACAGCTGCAAGCCAAAGAATGCCAAGGATTGATGGGAGCCAGCAGAAGCTAGGAGGGAGGATGGAACAGTTCCTCTTTCAGAGCTCAGAAGGGATCAACATGGCTGATACTCTGATTTGGACTTCTAGCCTCCAAAACTGTTAGACAATACATTTCTGTTCTTTAAAGGTATCCTCTTTGTGATATTTTGTTAGAATAGCCCTAGGAAACTAAGACAGCAACTATTGGAATAAATACAAGCACAAATTAAAATAAAAATTTTAAAAAAGGCTATGGATTAAGAATCAAGATAATGCAGAAATTAAATTCATAAAATTCATGTTTATACCCTTGGTTTAAGCGTATCGAGAGCTCTGGTGGCATAATGCTTAAGGCATTTAACTGTCACTAGAAGACTGGAGTTCAAACCCACCAGCCATACTTTGGAAGGAAGATTGGACAATCTACTTCTGTAGTGATACTGCCTCGGAAACCCAAGGAGGGGTCACTATGAGTCGGATTCGACTCGATGGCAGTGAGTTTGGTTTTTTAAGTGTATTGATCTTTATGTGTGTGTTTGGTTTATTTTACAGGCTTTCAAAGATTTGCAATGATCTAATTTTTTAAAGAAGCGTCACTCAAAATGTTTATAAGTGTTCATATTTAAAATCTATGTTTAAATGTTGGGAAATTTTCCTTTGTTAAATCCACTTTTCTCTTTTTTATGTTGTTTACAAATACTTAGATGTTGACTGCGTAATGTTGAAAAATACTGATTGCTTAACAAATATATAAGATGAAAAAATTAGGCACAAACAGAGGGCAATGAGTCCTAGGTATTTATTTATCTTCATATATAAGAGCTCCTTGGATACTAAGACTCCATCAACTATAAATCACTGCTAATGAGTGAAGGCCGATTTGCTACAGTGTGTGATGTGCTGCAGTGGTGTAATGTACCTAGGAGAAGTGACAGGTTGGTTGTGTCATGCAACACGAAGCCTCACACTGTAGACGGAGTAGTATGGAACATACTGGGTGACCACAGCACCATCACTACCACCTCCTTGCAATGAATGAGTTGGAAAGTCCTTGGCTGTCTATATGGTTTGGCAGGTCCTCAAGCAATGTGTTCTTTTGAGGTTAAGGTACCTAAACTCTGGAAATACTGTCAATGATAAGAAGGTTGCGGACACTCCAAGAAAATGATCCTTGGCCATACTTTTAGTACACACTTCATTTCTTTTTTAGAGTGCAGACTGGTTAGATCTGCAACTCCAGAAGAATAAAGCACCACAGCCACATTTGCAGATGAATAAAATGGTTGCTTGTGAATAAAACCTGCTCCTTGAAAGTGAGAATGGCCAGACTTCGTCTCACCTACTTTGGTCACGTTGTCAGAAGGAACCATTCCCTGGGAAAGGATATCATACTTGGTGAAGCGGAGGGTCAGTGAAGAAGGGGAAGGCCCTCAAAGAGATAGACAGACACAGTGGCTACAATGATGAGCTCAGGTATAGCAAGGATCGTGAGGCTGACACAGGACAGGGCAGTGTTTCTGCTGTGCATAAGGTCACTATGAGTCAGAGGCGACTCAATGGTACCTAACAACAACAACATGAATAAAACCAGTGCTCTGGTTAGGAACTTTGTTCTTTGGCCTGGAAATGATACCGATTAGGATTTTGGTTTGATTGCATGATCTATCTGGGCCAGTATCTCTTTGTCCTTGATAAGAACCCTCTTGAATTATTTGAGGAGGTGGAGGGCACTTGCTCAGCAAAGGCATCTTTGGTTAATGGAACCTTTTTATTATACTTCAGCAAGTAATTTAATTACATCAGAGATAACTCCACTTCAGCAGAAAGGATTCTTTGTTGAGATAGGAGGCTGCCTGCTTTTGTCTTAATATCTAAATGACCAATTTTTCCTTGAATTAGATATGAAAACCATTAAGTTTGAGAATCCTCTGACTGAGGGCCTGAGATGCCTCAGTGGGCCTTATTTGCATGATGAATATTCTTTTTTTCCCTCTGCCAAGCCAATCACCTCCAGAGATGACAGTTCCTCTTATGTTCAAACATTTTCCTCCCAGGTTCTTCCTCCCATCCCTGGTTTTATTACAATCACTTATTTGTACCACTCTCAAAAGAAGAGTACTTTTCAAAGATTCAGCCAACCCTCCGAAGTCTCAATTTGTTTGAAAGGGGGTATTAATTAGTTTGATCCTGGGGCTATCCCAGGGTTTCAAGCTTTTTCATTCAAATGGATTTTTCAAAGTCCATAAAATCTGACTTTCCAAGGCGGCAGTAGCTAATGAGGTGGCCCAGACAAGCAAAACCTGGTGAACCAAAGCCACACCAGGCCACTGAACACCTACAATCCCCTTAGCCATTTACCTCCCCCTCTACAGATTTCACCTCACAAGGCATGTGTTGGGGGATGGGAGCCATGTTGTCTTGAATTACGTAGACTCATCAGCCAGGAAAATCTTTCTAACTCTCATAGGGAGTACAGCGCTGTCACCACAGGATGGCATGGCATTGGGAACAACAGTAAGAAAATGGTCTCTAGAGAAAATATTTTTTCCGTTGATAGTGCTGTAGGGTTGAGACTTTTTGGAAAGTTGTGCATCCTTCAGGAAGGAGAAGGGTGGATTTGGAGAACTAATAAGGACTGATGTTGACTGAACATGTACTATGTACCAAATATCGTATTAAATTGCTTACATAGGGATTCTATCATCCTCCCATCAAACCTTTGTTTTTTTTTTCTTTTTTTTCAATTGTGATTGGGTGAACGTTTACAGAGCAAATTCATTTTCCATACAGCAGTTCACATACACTTTGTCTCATGACATTGATTGAAATTTCCCACAACACAACAGCTTTCTTCCCACGTTTTCCCCATAGTTACCTCTTCCCTGTGCCGTTCCTCTCACGCATTCCTGCCCCCAGCTGTCCGCCTGTGAGTACACAGCCCTTCTATTCTCCCATGATTGATCTCACCAAGGAGTGTATCTACCTAAGGTAAATGTTCAGCTCATATGCCTGTATTTTGTTTGGCTGGAAGCCACAGGAGTGGGTTCAATTCCAGACCTGATGGGCAGCTAGGGGCCATAGTCTCAGGGGTTCCACCAGGCTCTATCAGACCAGCAAACCTGGTCCTTTTTGTTGTTGTTGTTGTTTAATGACTTTGAGTTTTGTTCCACATTGTTCTCCCACTCTGTCTAGGATCTCCTACATAGATTCCCCTCCAAATGCAAACATGTGTCCTTGGGATTATTTAAATCCTCATTGTCAGAGGCAGAGTGAGTTCCTATGGTGAACACAGTACAATAGAAATGCAAACCCACAATCTGCTGCCACAGTGCACATTTCTAAGCAGGTTCTTAACCTGTTTGCTACTCTGATCCAGATTCTGAGGGGTGCTACTCTTGGCTTAAAGGTCAAGCATGCAGGCCACATCTGGTAAGCAAAGGCTCAGCTTCATTTTCAGAAATTAAAAAAAAAAAAAAAAGTCCCAGTCAGATGGGGGAAATGACTAGCTCTGGCATAAATCAGGGTTTTAGCCCACGTATTTCAAAGGAGAACTGGGAAAGGAAGAGAAGATGAAAGAAAAGGTTGGAGTACCCAAAGGAGAAGAGTCCTATACCTTATACAAGGTTTTACAGAATGAGGCTGCATAAAATAATAGCTAAGAACCTGGTCTAAGTCACCAGAAACCCAGACTTGAATTCTGTCTTTAAGACTGAGTACACCTGTGACTTGGGCAACCCCTTACCTCCACTGCATGGATCAGTGTACAGATTGAATGAGAATCATGCACCTAAAGTATGTGCCCCAGTGCCTCTGGTATACAGTTAAGAGCTTAATAATAATAATTATAAAAACAACCGACTGCCATGGAGTCAATTCCAATTCATAGTGACCCTATAGGACAGCATAGAAGTGCCCCATCAGGTTTCCAAAACTATAATCTTTATGGAAATGGACTGCCACATCATTCTTCCATGGAGTGGCTGCAAAGTTCAAACTGCCAATCCTTCAGTTAGCAGCTGGGTACTTTACCACTGTGCCACCAGGGCTCCCCAATAGTTTTATGATAAATAACTAGAGTGACACCCGGGCACCTCAGGAAGAGAGTTCTCAAGCACCTCTAATTGTATACTGTGTGACTGAGAGGTGTGAGGATAAGGTTCCTGTCAGAGTGCATATGTCTGAGCAGGTGGGTGAGCACACATGAGGGTGGTAAGGTGAGTTTCTGGGAGCCACTTACTAGAGCTAAGGGCCTTCCAAGAAGACCCCCTCCACCAGAGGGTGCTACAAGGTCAGAAGGCCCAGAGGAGGCAACTGACCCTGTGTGTACTGTCCTTCCCAAGAGCTGGAGGTGTCCCAGCAGTATTCTCTGTGGGGCTTAGATTGATGTTGAGTAAAGTCTGGGAGGAGGGGAGGCCTGAGTGCCTGGAGGTCTTGTGGGAAGGGAGCATCTACCACACACAGAGCCCAGACTAAGCAGCCTCTGGCCCCAGCTTCAGAGCCATTGTGGCCTTGTGTGTTACAGACTAGCCAGTATCTCCTCATCTCCTCCCTGGTTTGTCAATGAACCTGAGGTGAGGAAAGCTTCTCGGCACCCTCTCATTGCTAGATTTGAGAGAAGTGGCCAATAGGTTTCCTTTTGCCTGTCTGCAGTGAAAAAATAGTGGCAGTGGTGGTTCAGTCATTGACTTCTCACTTCCCATGGGAGACTCAGGTTTGATTCCTGACCACTGTATCTCATGCACAGCCACCATCTGTCTGCCAGGGAAGGCTTGTGTGTTGTTATGATGCTGAACAGGTTTCATTGGAGCTTCCAGACTAAGATGAACTAGGAAGAAAGGCCTGGCAATCTACTTTAGAAAATCAGCCAACAAAAGAAAACCCTATGGATCAGGGCATAGGGTTACCATGAGTCAGGGGCTGACTCATGGCAGCTAACAACAACAGTGAGGTAACAGGCAGAGCGGAATGCTTCTTTCATATAGAGAAGGTTGTGATTTGAGCAAACAAACAAAACACCATCAGCACAGAAAATGAGTATTGAACTGAAACCCTAAGTGTCAGTTGAGTGTGGATTGACCAGGACAACCAAAGCCTACTGAGTCGATGGATTTTTTTTTTTTTAAACCACCAATACAAACCTCTGTATAACCCCACCAGGGGGACCCCAAGAGGAGAGGAGTAGCGCAGCCTACCATTGGCCAGAATAAAACAAAGGCCAGATAGCCATTGGAGGCAGTTAGCTCACTGCCTGCTGTAGCTACAAAAGGGTCCACACCTATCATTTCTCACCCTCAGGACTGTGAAGTCTGAATTATCAGCTCTCCAGAGGATAATGATGATGAAGAAAGCAGCCTGGGAGGCAGCACCCTCCCCTTCAGATCCAAATATTGTATCTTTCCAAGTTTGAGACAGCAGTTAGAAAATGCACAAAGAAATAGAGTCTATTGTAAGCAAACTGAGTCCCTGGGTGATGCAAACAGTTAAAGCATTGGGCTGCTAACCGATTGGTTAGAGGTCCGAGTCCACCCAGAGGCACCTCAGAAGAAATGTCTGGCAATCTACTTTTGAAAAATCAGCCATTGAAAATCCTATGGAGCACAGTTCTGCTCTGATGCACATGGGGTTGCCTTGAGTTGGAGTTGATTCCACAGTAACTGGTTCTCGTGTTTTTGTTTGTTTGTTTGTTAAATAAATAGCTGCTTGTATAACCGCTCCAAGGAGCTCTGGTGGTGTAGTGGATGAGGCATCTGGCATCTGGTTCAAACCCACCAGCTGCTCCATGGAAGGAAGATGAGGCGATCTACTTTCATAAAGATTTACAGCCTCAGAAACCCAATGGAGGTTGCTATGAGTCAGAATCAACTCAATGACAGTGAGTTTGATTTTTTTTTTTTTTTTTGGCATAACCACTCTAGCCCCTGAGAACCTTCCCTGAGAGCATGAGTGGCCTATCTCAGTGACATCTGGGCTGAATGAATTTAGCATTCATGAAAACTCTTAACAATATGAGAATTCACTCCTGGGAAGTCTGGAAGAGGAGATAGCAACTTTCAGAAAAGAACAGTGACATAAAAACCCAGAGTTAATCCTCATCTCCCCAATGCTGAGCTCTAGTTGTGTCTCCTGAAGTGTCTGGTTATTGCAGGCTTTTCAGAGTCTCTAATAAGCAAATGTAACTTGTGGATTCGTACAGTATCACAGAGTACAGTGTCCCAACCTGATTTGGTGAGTGTTTCCCCTCCATTGATTTTATGCACAATTGCCAGAGGAAGAGCTCAAAATTTTAGCACAGGTGGGACCCGTTAAGGGATCCTCATAGTCTCTGGCATGACTTCTGTGGGAAGCTCACTTAGAATCACCTGGTGAGCTTTAAGGATGTGGGATACTTGGATCTACCCCAGGGTCAGAGAGTCAGAATTTCTGGGGCTAGTGGCAGGCATGAATTTGTTTAAGGAAACTCCAGAGGTGTTGCTGATTAAAACTTCTGACTGAGAAACAATGGCTCAAAAGATAATGCCTACATATTTAGAGTGGCAAATTCAAGGTCCTCCATAGTTCATCATTTTGCCAAAGACTCACTGAACAGTTTCAGGTACCAGGAACTGTTAAGTGCTGGAGTTGACCTCAGCCTTCCTTCTCCTATAACCTTTTCTAGCCCAAAGGCTTGTCTGTCAATTCATCATACTATGGTGGCTTGTGGTTGCTGTGATGCTGGAAACTATGCCACTGGTATTTCAAATACTAGCAGGATCCCATGGTGGACAGGTTTCAGAGAAGATTCCAGACAAATACAGTCTGGGAATAATGACAGGGCCATCCACTTCTAAAAAAATTACATAGAAAACCTTATGAATAGCAGTGAAACATTGTCTGATATAGTGTTGGAAGAGCTGCCTCCTCAAACTGGAGTTGATCTTAATGACGTGATGGAGTAAACCCCCCAGGACTTTCATTTATTGCTGTGGCAGGATGCAAAATGAGAATAAACAGCTGCAAATATTCATTAATAATGAGAATGTGGAATATATGAAGTATGAATCTAGGACAGTTAGAAGTTGTCAAAAATGAAATGGAATGCACAAAGATAGATATACTAGGCATTAGTGAGCTGAAATGGACTGGTATTGGTCATTTTGAATCAGCTAAGCACATGGTCTAGTATGCTAAGAATGACAAATTGAAGAGGAATGGTGTCATATTCATTGTCAAAAAGAACATTCCAAGATGTGTCCTGAAGTGCAATGCTGTCAGAGATAGGATAATATCCATATGTCTACATGGAAGACCAGTTAATGTTATTATTATTCTAATTTATGCACCAATCCCTAAAGGTAAAGATGAAAAAATTGAAGATTTTTACCAACTTCTGCAGTCTGAAATTGACCAAACATGCAATCAAGATGTATTGATACTTAATGGTGATTGGAATGTGAAAGTTGGAAACAAATGAAGCATCAGCAGTTGGAAAATACAGCCTTGGTGACAGAATTGACTCTGAAGAGCACATGATAGAATTTTGTAAGACCAACAATTTATTCATTGCAAATGCCTTTTTTCAACAACATAAATGACAACAATATGCATGGGCCTTGTCAGATACACAGGAATCAAATCAACTACGTCTGTGGAAAGAGGCAATAAAGAAGCTCAGTATCATCAGTCTGAACAAGGCCAGTAGCTGACTGTGGAACAGACCATCAATTGTTCATATGCAAGTTCAAGCTGAAGCTGAAGAAAATTAAAACAAGTTTTTAAGAGACAAAATGTGCCCCTGATATGACACCTGGATCTAGAGACCATGTTAAGAACAGATTTGATGCACTGAATACCAATGACTGAAGATTAGACAAGTTGTGGGATGACATGAAAGACATCATAAACCAAAAAAACCAAATGCACTACCGTCAAGTCGGATCCGACCCATAGCGACCCCTCCTTGGGTTTCCGAGGTGATATCACTATGGAAGTAGATTGCCCAATCTTCCTTCTAAGGAGTGGCATAAATGAAGAAAATAAAAACGTCATCAAAAAGACAGGGAAAGAAGAAAATGCCAAAATGGATGCCAGAAGAAGCTCTGTAACTTGCTCTTGGATGGACAGTTGCTAAAGCAAATGGAAGAAATGATGAGAGAAAAGAGCTGAACAGAAGATTTCAAAGGGCAGCTTGAGAAGACAAAGTCAATTATTATAATGAAATATGCAAATACCTGGAGTTAGAAAACCAAAAGGGAAGAACATGATCAGCATTTCTCAAGCTGAAAGAACTGATGAAAAAATTCAAGCCAAATAGCAATATACTGGGCAAAATACTGAACGATGTGGGAAGCATCAAAAGAAGATGGAAGGAATACACAGAGTCATTGTAACAAAAAGAACTGTTGATGTTCAACCACTTCATGGGGTAACATATGATCAAGAACAAATGGTATTGAAGGAAGAAGTCCAAGCTGCATTGAAGGAATTGGCAAAAAATCAAGGCTTCAGGAATTGACGGAATACCCCCTGAGATGTTTCAACAAACAGATGCAGCACTAGAGGTGCCCACTTATGTATACCAAAAAATCTGGAAGACAGCTACTTGGCCAACTGACTGGAAGAAATCCATTATGTGTGCTCATTCCAAAGAAAGGTGAGCCAACAGAATGTGGACATGATCAAACAATATCATTAATATCATACGCAATTAAAATTTGCCTGAAAAAAACAAAAATGGCTGCAGCAATGTATTGAAGAGGAACTGCCAGAAATTCAAGCTGGATTCAGAAGAGGGTATGGAGTGAGGGATATGGCTGATGTCAGATGAATCTTGGCTGAAAGCAAAGAATACCAGAAAGATGTTTACTTGTATTTCATTGACTATGCAAAGTCATTCAACTTGGGGACCATAACAAATTACGGATAACATTGCAAAGAACAGGAATTCCCGAACACTGAATTGTGCTCATGAGGAATATGTACATAGATGAAGAGGCAGTTATTCATACAGAACAAGGGGACACTGGATGCTTTAAAATTAGGAAAGGTGTGCATCAGGGTTGTATCCTTTCTTACTCAATCTGTAGGCTGAGCAAATAATATGAAAAACTGGATTATATGAAGAAGAATGTGGCATCAGGATTGGAGGAAGACTCATTAATAACACGCGATATGCAGATGACACAATATTGCTTGCTGAAAGTGAAGATGACTTGAAGCACTTACTGATGAAGAGATCAAAGTCTTCAGTGTGGATTATACCTCAACATAAAGAAAACAAAAATCCTCATAACTGGATCAATAAGCAACAACACGATAAATGCAGAAAAGCTGTCAGGGATTTCATTTTACTTGGATCTACAATATACAGACATGGAAGCAGCAACGAAGACATCAGACAATGTATTGCACTGGGTAAATCTGCTGCAAAAGACCTCTTTAAAGTATTAAAGGAAGCAAAGGTGTCACTTTGAAGACTAAGGTGCACCTGATCCAAGCCATGGTATTTTCAATGGCCTTATATGCATGTGAAAGCTGGACATTGAATAAGGAAGACCATAGAAGAATTCATGCATTTGAATTGTGCTGTTGGTGAAGAATACCGAAAATACCATGGGCTGGCAGAAGAAAAAACAAATCTGTCTTGGAAGAAGTACAGCCAAAATGTTCCTCAGAAGAGAGAATGGCCAGACTTTGTCTCACCTACTTTGGTTGTGTTGTCAGAAGAGACCATTCCCTGGAAGAGGATATCATGCTTGGTAGAGTGGAGCGTCAGCAAAAAAGGGGAAGACCCTCAATGAGATGGACTGACACAGTGGCTGCGACGATGGGCTCAAGCAGAGCAGTTTGGGAGGATAGTGAAGACTGGGCAGTGTTTCCTTCTGTTGTACATAGGGTTGCTGAGTTGGAGATGACTTGATGGCAACTAATAACAGCAGCAACATATCTCAAAGAAACGTGTCTGTTTCCCAATCAGGTCTTGGGCATTCCTGTCTCAAGCCTCTGTTCATACCTGTCTCTCATCTGGAAGCCCTTCTTTTCTCCCATCCATGGAATCTTCTCATCTTTCCAAATCAGGCCAGGCCGAAATGCTACCTCCTTTGAATTGTCTTTGAATTCTCCCTTTTGGGTACTCAGTACATCCCTTTGGACCTCTTGTGATCCTTGCCACCTTCTACCCTGTATCCTGGGAGCTCTGGTGGCATACTGCCTAAGGCTCCTGACTGCTAACCAGAAGGCTGGTGGTTCAAACCCACCAGCCACTCCTCAGAAGGAAGGTTGGGCAACCTACTTCCGTAGTGATACTGCCTCGGAAACCCAAGGAGGGGTCGCTATGAGTCGGATCCAACTCGAGGGCACATAACAACAACAACATCTTGTATCCTAGCAGTAATTCCAAATGGTTGAGGCATTAATCCAAAACAGACCCACTGCCATCGAGTCAATTCCAACTCATAGTGATGCTAAGGACAGAACGGAATTGCCCCAGAGAGCTTCCAAGGCTAAAAATCTCTACAGAAGAAGACTGCCACATCTTTCTCCTAGGGAGCTGCTGGTGGGTTTGAACTGCTGACCTATTGGTTAACAGCTGAATACTTAACCACTGTATTACCAATTACCAGGGCCCTTTTCACTAAGCATCATTATGACTTCAGTGAGTGTTATGGATTAAATTGTGCCCCCTTTCCCCCCAAAATATGTCTTGAAATACTAACTTTTATGTCTGTGGATGTGATTCTATTGGGAAAAGGGTTTTCTCTTATTCTGATTAGAATACACCCCAGTGAGGTGGTTTCTAAATCTAATCACTTCTGAGTTATAAAAACAGCAGAATGGACACAGAGATGAGTGCACACAAGGGAAGGCAGATGCTATGTGAGGGTGCTCCACAAGCCAAGCGCCAAGGAATGCCAGGGGCTACGTACGAGGAAGGAACTAACACTGCTGAGGCTCTGAGTTAGACTCCTGGCCTCTGGCACTGAAAGAAAATAAATTTCTGCTCTGTAAAGTCACCCACTTGTATTTCTGTTACACAGCACTAGGAAAGTAAGATAGTGATGAGGTAAATGACAAACATGGAGTAAAACAAAGTTAGCTAGCTTTCTTTAGAGCTGGCCTTCTCAGGGCCTTCAATATACAAATACAATTCATGAATCTCCAAGAGAGTCATTAGTATACAGATAACTCCCCAAACTTATTTGGCCATGTAACCCTCCCTTTCTGTTTTTGCTTGTTTTTTTTCTGGAGCATCTCAGAAGACTCACATTTGAAGAAGCCCCCACTGGGAAAATGCTGCATTCTAATTATTTCTTTCACTCATTTATTCAACAAATACTCATAGGTATCCATGATACGGAATATGTCAATCCAGGTGCCTTTGCATGGGCTTATCTCAGTTGTTTTGCTGAAATAACTGAGAAGGGGTGCCATGGCTCATTCTTTCATGCACCCCCAGTGCTGCCCTCCGGTGGGTCCACCATGAGAGCTGATGGGAGTATAATGGAGCTACAGACTAGGCTGGTCCCTGGGAACCTATAGAAATGACCCCTGTGACACAGCAGCTCTTAAGCCATAGCCTGGCACAGGACCCCAAGTGTTTGGAGGGCAAGTGATTTTCTTTGCCATAGAATCAAGAAAGAAGATTTTAACAGGAAATCCATACAAGGCAATAGCACATTCTTAAAGACAAATCACATGATAAAAACCACTCAGTCATTTATCCTGCAGAACAAGGACTCTCAGATCACCAGGCTCCTTGCAGCAACATTATGCTGAAAGGCACAGGCCTCTAATTAAGAAAAATGTTGCAGAGACGACTGCTAAGTGGTAGAGGATAGAGGAGGCCTGAGAAAGACACTGAAGCCGGAGACTTGAGCTGGATCTGGTAGCCAGTCCCCACTGAGTGGTGAGGAGCACTGTGGTGTGGGTGAGTGTAACCATTGCTCAAGAAGTAAAACTCCTGCTAAGAAAGACGGGCATATGAAGATACTAAGCTCAAGGTCACTGGGCAACTATCTTTAGTATCTGGGCTGGCAGATTTTCTGTTATCCAGGGGCCAGGTGCCAGCCAGGAGAAAGAGAACACTGCCAATACCACTGCCCCCACTCCCCAAGAAAAGAAAAGAAAACAACAAAAAAAAAATAACAGGTGGGTTACCTATAGGCTGGATGTGAAACTCAGCACATGTGATGTTCCCATTAAACATGGGTCAAACACAGAACAGACTATTGGTAGTAGGGGTAGAAGGTAGAATGATGGTGGGGGAGCTTTAAGAGAAGCAGCAAATTGCACTGGGCTTGGTCACTGCATGTCTAAAAAATAAAACCAAACCAGTTCTGTTGAGTTGATATGGACTAATGGCAACCATTTATCTATTATTAAATATGTGCTAAATAAACACTGCTTGGTATTAGGATTCACGAATAAAAATGGCTACAGTCCTTGTCCTCATGGAGCTTACAAAGTGAATAATCATGCATATAAAGGTAAAATTAAGACTGTGACAGTCACAACCAAGCACAGAGAGCAACAGGCTGTGGAGGAGGTGTGTTCAGGAAGGCAGGGAAAACATCCTTGAGGAAATGATGTGGAGCTGACATCTGATGATGGGATCACAGTTCCAGGGCAAGGAACAGCTTATTTCAAGATCCTGGGAGGAAGGGAGCCTAGGAATACAGGACACTAAGAAGAGGCCAGTGTGGCTGGGCAGAGGGAATGGGGGGAGTGTGTGAGAATAGACTGAAGTGGGTAGAACACAAGTAGGTTGGAAGGCCATGTGAGAAACTTTGTCTCCATCCTGTTAAGCAGGAGGTGGGAGCATGATCAGATGCATTCTGAAAAGGTCATAGTGTAAGATAACAGACTAGAGAGAGTCAGGAAAGAAACTGTAGTAGAGGTGGTGTGTGGGAGAGATAAAGAGTAGGCTGAAGAGAGATTTAGGTTGGAAAATTGACAGAACCTGTTGCCTAGTCAGTGGCTCCATTATGCTTCCATCAGTACTCATGGAGGACCCACCAGGGCACAACACTAGGGGTGCATGCAAGAATGAGCCATGGCACCTCTTCTCAGTTATTTCAGTAAAACAACTGAGATAAGCATGTGATTGCATGGTGGAGGAGAGTACTATGGACTGAATTGTGCCCCAAAAGATATGAAGAACCCTAACCACCTGGTACCCATGAATGTACCTTGTTTGGAAATAGCGTCTTTGAAGATGTTATCAGTTCAGTTACCAGGTTATAATGGAGTAGGGTGGATCCTAATCCAATCTGATGTGTTCTTATAAAAGAGAGACACAGAGAGATACACGAAGGAAAGGTGGACATGTGAAGTCAAGGAATGCCTGAGGCTACCAGAAGCTGGCAGAGATAAGAAAGGATCTTCCCTGCAGACTTCAGAGAGAGCATGGCTCAGCCAACACTTGACTTGGACTCCTAACCTCCAGACTGCTGTTGTTGTTGTGCCATTGAGTTGGACCCGACTCATAGCAACCCCTCCTTGGGTTTCCAAGGCAGTATCACTATGGAGTAGATTGCCCCATCTTCCTTCCGAGGAGTGGCTGGTGGGTTTGAACAGCCGGCCTTCTGGTTAGCAGTAAAGTGCCTTATGCACTATGCTACCAGAGCTCCCAGCCTCCAGACTGTAAGACTGTACATTTGTGACCTTATAAGTCATCCAGTTTGTGACACTTTGTTACAGCAGCCTTAGGAAATTAATACAGAGGTCAAGGAGAGAATGAGGGTGGGGACGGTATCAAGGATTCAGGCAGATTCCAACTGTATGTCAGATGCAGGAAAGGCTTTTGTTACATTGGGACCCAGCTGACTCTCCTTTTCCTCTTTAGCCTGTTCATTATCAGTTTAGTGAATTCTTGTGGAAAACTGTAGAAAGAGCATGTGATCTGGTGTCAGGAGTTCTCTGGTTCCAGTCCCAGCCATACTGTTCACACAACCACACCTCCCACATGCCCATGTCCTCAATGGTGGCACAAAGACGAGTGATAACGCCAACCTCATCAGCTGACTGAGGGCTGAGAGGCCCTTGCTATGCTGTGGAAATCACAAATCCTCCTCCAAAGTGTACTAGTGGTTTCCAGACTTGCAAGCCTGAGACCACCCCACCTGCCAGCTCAGCTGTCACCTGCAGCTATCTTTTCTTGGACAGGGAGAGACCACTTGGCAGTCGATGTGAAGAGTTTGGAGACAAGAGAGTGCCTGGTTTTTAATAGCTCCACTCTTCTTACAGTGATCAAAGGCAAGGCTCTCCCTTCAGGTTTTAAATCTCAGGGACAGCTGCTCTCATCCCAGCTAGAAAAGCCATCAGAGGGTCAGACTGTGGCAGTGCTTGTAGGGAGGTATTTCTCCTCTCCCCATTAGGCTGTTCCCTTGTCTGGAAGATCCCTGCTTTAGGGGACTTGTCTGTGCCATGTAAAGAGCAGCTGGAGTTTTAGTACATGCTGCTGAAGAGCTGGTTAGCACTTGCTGGCACCACTTTTTCCTTAAGAAAGAATCTGTTTATTGCCAGAAAAGGCAGCATAATGTCATGGTTAAGAATGTAAGCAATGGGGTCTCAGCCAGGGTTCAAATGTCCTTCCATCTTTAAGCCTCTATGTCCTGGTCTGTAAAATGGTGCCAGTGCCACAGAGTTGGTGAGATTAAGTAAGACAATGCATGGGAACCAAATGTTAGCTGCTTATGTGTGAGTGTGTGTGTGTGTGAGTGTGTGTGTGCACTTATGTATATGTGCACTGGCAGGGGCTGGCAAGAAAATGTTCATTATTTATTCATTCATTCAACCAACATCACCTATGTGCTAGGCATTCTGCTATGCACTGGGAAAGAAAAGAACAAGAGCTTCCTTCTTGGAGAAACCACAGCCTTTCAGCAGACAAGGCAAATAAAAGACTTCAATGTCAGTGGAGTAACAAGTGCTTATATGGGGCTATGTGGACAGTATAGAAAATATAGCACTGGGTATGTGTGTGTGTAAAGGGGTTTCAGGGAGGGCTTCCTGGAGGAGGTAAGGACCACATCCAGTTCAGAAGGAGACCGAAGAAGGAAGTTCCATGCTTATTCCCAAAGCAGCAGCAAAGAAGAGAGTCTGACTCATTCCACAAACTGTACCGAGCATGAGGGGGTGAGTGGATGGATGTGATGTGTGTATGCAGAGGTGGCCAGCATCCCAACCCTGAAGGATTTCAGCTCAAGGGACTCCACAGACAATTTTCCAATGAAACAGAACTGTGGATGTGAGATATAGTGCACCAGCTGATCATAATGCTGTATATTTATAATATTACAGTCCCCTGGATTCCTCCCCCACTCCTGGTCTGACCTATCATAAAACACTCTACAAACTCTGGGCATCTACTGGAGGTGCAGCAGCCACAGCCCATCCATGGTTTGCATGGTTTGTCATGCAGGTGAAGGGAGTAGAGGAGAACAAAACCAGGCTTTGGTGTTAGAAATGATGCTGGAGATAACATAGAATTTTGCAAGACTTATTCACTGCAAATACCTTTTTCAACAGTACAAACAGGGGCTATATATGTGGACTTCACCAGATGAAGTACACAGGAATCAGAATGACTACATCTATGGAAAGAGGCAATGGAGAAGCTCAGTATCTTTAGCCAAAACAAAGTCAGGAGCTAACTGTGGAAAAGACCATCAACTGCTTATACGCAAGTTCAAGTTAAAGCTGAAGACAATGAAAACAAGTCCATGACAGCCAAAATATGACCTTGAGTATATTCCACCTGAATTTAGAGACCATCTAAATTACAGATTTGACACATTGAACACCAATGACCAAAAACCAGAAGAATTCTGGGATGACATCAAGAAAATCATCCATGAAGAAAGCAAAAAAAAAA
>NW_006921606.1:20851953-20858766 GCF_000298275.1 Orycteropus afer afer
AAAAAAAAAAAAAAAAGACAGGAAAGGAAGAAAAGACCAAAATGAATGACAGAAGAGACTACGAAACTTGCCCTTGAACAGACAGTAGCTAAAGCAAATGGAATAATCAACAGGATAAAAGAGCTGAACAGAAGATTTCAAAGAGCAGCTCGAGAGGACAAAGTCAATTATTATAATGAAATGTGCAAAGACCTGGAGTTACAAAACCAAAAGGGAAGAACACACACAGCATTTTTCAAGGTGAAAGAACTGAGGGAAAAATTTAAACCTCAAATTGCAGTACTGAAAGATTCCATAGGCAGTATTTTGAATGATGCAGGAAACATCAAAAGAAGATGGATATAATACACAGAGTCACTATACCAAAAAGAATTGGTTATGGTGGTCTATTTCAGGAGGTGGCATGTGATTGTGATCAAGAACCAATGGTACTGAAGGAAGACGTCAAAGCTTCACTGATGGAACTGGCAAAAAACAAGGCCTGGGAAGTGACAGAATACCCATTGAGATGTTTCATCAAATGGATGCTGCGCTGGAGGCACTCACTCGGCTATGCTACCTGGCCAACTGACTGAAAGAGATCCATATTTGTACCCATTCCAAAGAAAGGTGATCTCACAGAATGTGGAAATTGTTGAACAATATTATTGATATCAGGAGCTGATTGTGGAAAAGACTATGAACTGCTCATATGCAAGTTCAACTTGAAGTTAAAGACAATTAAAACAAGTCCACAAGAGGCAAAATATGATCTTGAATATATCCCTCCTGAATTTAGAGACCATCTGAAGAACAGATTTGATGCATTAAAGACCAATGACTGAAAATCAGAAGAATTGTAGGATAACACCAAGAACATCATCCATGAAGAAAGCAAGAGGTCACTAAAAAGATGAGAAAAGAAGACAAAAATGGATGACACAAGAGGCTCTGAAACTTGCCCTTGAGCAGAGTAGCTAAAGCAAATGGAAGAAATGACAAGATAATAAAGCTGAACCAAAGATTTCAAAGATCAGCTCGAGAAGACAAAGCCAATTACTATAACGGAATGTGCAAAGACTTGGAGTTGGAAAACCAAAAGGGAAGGATATGCTTGGCATTTCTCAAGCTGAAAGAAGTGAGGAAAAAATTTGGTTCTCAAGTTGCAATACTGAAAGATTCTATGGTCAAAATGTTGAATGATGCAGGAAACATCAAAAGAAGATGAAAAGAATACACAGAGTCACTGTACCAAAAAGAACTGGTTGATCTTCATCCATTTCAGGAGTGGCATATGATCTAGAATCAATGGTACTGAAGGAGGACATTGAAGCTGCAATGAAGGAATTGGGGAAGAACAAGGCTCCAGGAATTGATAGAATACTCATTGAGATATTTCAACAAACAGATGCCCCGCTGGAGGCATTCACTCAGTTATGCCAAGAGATTTGGAAGACAGATACCTGGCCAACTGACTGGAAGAGATCCATATTTGTACCCATTCTAAAGAAAGGTGATCCCACACAATGTGGAAGTTATCGAACAATATCATCAATATCGCATGCAAGTAAGATCTTACTGAAGATAATTCAAAAACAGCTGCAGCAGTATATTGACAGAGAATTTCCAGAGGTGCAAGGTGGATTCAGAAGAGGATGTGGAACAAAGGATATCATAGCTGCTGTCAGATGGATCTTGGCTCAAGGCAAAGAATACCAGAAAGATGTTTACTTGTGTTTTATTGACTATGCAAAGGCATTTGATTGTGTGGATCATGAAAAATTGTGGATAATATTAAGAAGAATGGGAATTCCCAAACACTTAATTGTACTCATGAGGAACCTGTACATTGACCAGGAGGCTTTCATTTGAACAGAACGAGGGGACACTGCATGGTTTAAAATCAAGAAGAGAGTGCGTCAGTGTTGTATCCTTTCCCTATACTTATTCAATCTATATGCTTAGCAAATAATCTGAGAAGCTGGACTATATGAAGAAAAATGTAGCATCAGGATTGGAGGAAGAATCATTAACAACCTGCAATATGCTGACAACACAACTTTACTTGCTGAAAGTGAGGGTGACTTGAGGCACTAACTGATGAAGACTGAAGAATACAGTCTGGATTACATCTCCATATAAAGAAAACAAAAATCCTCATAACTGGACCAATAAGCAACATCATGATAAATGGAGAAAAGATTGAGGTTGTCAAAGAATTCACATTGCTTAGTTCTACAATTGATGCCAATGGAAGCAGCAGTCAGAATAATGGATGATGTATAGCACTGGGCAAGTCGGCTGCAAAGGAACTCTTTCAAGTGTTGAGGTACAAGGATGTCTCCTTGAGGACTAAGGTGTGCCTGATATAAGCCATGATATCTTCAATTGCCTCATATGCATGTGAGAGCTGGACGATGAATAAGGAAGATCGAAGAAGAGTTGATGCTTCTGAGTTGTAGTGCTGGCGAAGAATACTGAAAGTACCATGGACTGCTAAAAGAACTAACAGATCTGTCTTGGAGGAAGTGCAGCCGAAATGCTCCTTGGACGTGAGAATGGCCAGACTTTGTCACACCTACTTTGGTCATGTTGTCAGAAGGGACCATACCCTGGAGAAGGATGTCATGCTTGGTAAGGTGGAGGGTAGACAAAAGAGGGGAATGCCTTCAATGAGATGGACTGACACAGTGGCTGTGATGATGGGCTCAAGTATAGCAAGGATCATGGAGCTGGCATGGGATCAGGCAGTGTTTCGTTCTGCTGTGCACAGGGTCGCTGTGAGTTGGAAATGACTCGACGGCACCTAACAACAACAACAACAACATTACTGATATCACATGCAAGTAAAATCTTACTGAAGATAATTAAAAAACAGTTGCAGCAGTATATTGACAGAGAACTTCCAGAAATGCAAGCTGAATTCAGAAGGGGACGTGGAGGAAGAGATATCATAGTTGATGTTAGATGGATCTTGGCTGAAAGAAAGAATACCAGAAAGATGTTTACTTGTGTTTTATTGACTATATGCAAAGGCATTCGATTGACTATGCAAAGGTTATGATTGTGGATCATAACAAATTGTAGATAACGTTGAGAAGAATGGGAATTCTGGAACATTTAATTGTACTCATGAGGAACCTGTACATAGACCAGGAGGCTGTCATTTGAACAGAACAAGAGGATACTGTATGGTTTAAAATTAAGAAGGGAGTGTGTCAGGGTTCTATCTTTTCACCATACTTATTCAATCTCTATGCTGAGCAAATAATCTGAGAAATTGAACTACAAGAAGAATAATGTGGCATCATGAGTGGAGGAAGACTCATTAACAACCTGAGATATGCAGACGACACAACTCTGCCTGCTGAAAATGAGGATGACTTGGAGCACTAACTGATGAAGATTAAAGACTACAATCTGCAGTATCGATTACACCTCAATATAAATAAAATAAAAATCTTCACAACTGGACCAATAAGCAGCATCATGATAAATGGAGAAAAGATTGAAGTTGTCAAAAACTTTATATTACTTGGTTCCACAATCAATGCCAATGGAAGTAGCAGTCAAGACATCAAAGGACATTGGGGAAATCTGTTGCAAAAGACCTCTTTCAAGTTCTGAAGAGCAAAGATATTTCCTTGAAGACTAAGATGCATCCAACCCAAGACATGGTATTTTCAATCGCCTCATATGCAGGTGAGAGCTGGACAATGAATAAAGAAGACTGAGGAAGAGTTGATGCTTTTGAGTTGAGGTGTTGGTGAAGAATGTTGAAAGTACCATGGAATGCTAAAAGAACTAACAAATCTGTCCTGGAAGAAGTGCAGCTGGAATGCTCCTTGGATGTGAGAATGGCCAGATTTCGTGTCACCTACTTTAGTCATATTGTCAGAAGGGACCATTCTCTGGAGAAGGATGTCATGCTTGGCAATGGTGAGGGTCAATGAAAGAGGAGAAGGCCCTCAACAAGATGGATTGACATAGTGGCTGCAAGGATGGGCTCAGCTATAGTAGGGATCATGAGACTGGCACAGGACTGGGCTGTGTTTTGTTCTGTTGTTCATAAGATTATTATGAGTTGGAGACAACCTGACAGCATGTAACAACATGATTAATATCACACACAAGCAAAAATTTTGAAGATAATTCAGAAACAGTTGCAGCAGTACATCAACAGGGAACTGCCAGATTCAGAAGAGAATGTGGAACAAGAGATACCATTGCTGATGTCAATTGGATCTTAGCTAAAACCAGAATATATCAGAAAGATGTTTACCTTTGTTTTATTGACTGTGCAAAGGCATTTGACTGTGTGGACCATCACAAATTATGGATAACTCTGTGAAGAATGGGAATCCCAGAACATTTCATTGTGCTCATGAGGAACCTGTACATAGACCAAGAGGCAGTTATTTGAATAGAACAAGGGAATACTGACTGCATGGTTTAAAATCAGGTAAGGTATGTGCCAGGGTTGTGTCCTTTCACCATATTTATTCAATCTGTATGTTGAGTAACTAATCTGAGAAATTGGACTATGTGAAGAAGAATGTGGCTTTAGGACTGGAGGAAGAATCATCGACAACCTGTGGTATAGCAGATGATATAACCTTGCTTGCTGAAAGCAAAGAGGACTTGAAGAATTTACTGAAGATTAAAGACTACAGCCTTCAATATGGATTACATCTCAACATAAAGAAAACAAAATTCTCTCAACTGGACCAATAAGCAACATCCTGATAAATGAAGAAAATATTGAAGTTGTCAAGGATTTCATTTTATTTACATCCGCAAACAACATCCATGGAAGCAGCAGTCAGGAAATTAGATGACACATTGCACTGGGCAAATCTTCTGCAAAACACGTTTAAAAATGTTAAAAAGCAAAGTTGTCTCTTTGAGGAATAAGGTGTGTCTGACCCAAGCCATCATATTTTCAATTGCCTTATATGCATGTGAAAGCTGGACAATAAATAAGGAAGAACAAAGTAGAATTGATGCATTTAAATTATGGTGTTGGAAAGAATATTGAATATACCATGAACTCCCAGAATAAACAAATTTGTATTGGAAGAAGGACAGCCAGAATGCTCCTTAGAAAGATGAGACTTTTCCTTACATACTTTTGACATGGTATCAGTAAGGACCAGTCCCTGGAGGACATCGTGTTTGGTAAAGTAGATAGTAAGAGAAAAAGAGGAAGACCCTCAATGAGATAGATTGACACAATGGTTCTAACAATGCGCTCAAACACAGCAATGGATTTCTGAGGATGTCACAGGACTGGGCAGTGTTTTGTTCTATTGTACAGAGGGTCGCTACGAGTTGGAATCGACTTGATGGCAGGTGAAAATAACAACAACAAGTACTATAAACAATCTTCTGTGGGCAACAACAATTTGCCAATGCTTTAATTCTCATGACAACACTTTCAGGAATAGTGCTACAACTTTACAGTGGTGGAAATGAAGCAAGGAGAAGCTAATTATCACAGAGCTAGTGGAGAGTAGAGCTGAGATTAGACCACAAATCAATCCAAAGTTCTCTCCACGATTCTCAAACATCTTCCATAGAAAGTACACCTCATTACAGAAAAACTCGGCAGAGAGAGTTTCACAGTATGACATTCCTACATTGAGCACTAGACTGGATTTACAACTGGCTGGGTGCCCAGGTTCCTGCAAAGAAGTGACCATCCCCCTCTATCCCATCCCAGCTTCACTGTCAAGCAGTTCCCAGCCTTGCTCCTACCTCCTTTGATCAACCTGCTCATGTCTAACAACCTACAAGCCCTCACAGAACCTGAGCAATGGCCCTGGGTATTGAGCAGCATAGCATGTCCCTCACCGGGGAGCAGCTGTGACAGAAACTGAGCAGCATTTGCAGATGCTGCGCTTCATTCAGCTACACTGCCATTTTCCTCACCTTTAAGAGACGGTGCAAGTGGGGAAACAACTCAGGATATGCCTCATTCTCATTCTGTGTTGTTTTTTTTTCTTTTAAAAATGATAGTGAAAGCTTTACTACATTCTAAAATGTGACTTCATTATTAAGACTGAATTGTTAATATCTGTTTCCAGAGAAATACATCTCTCTTCTTTAATGGAGAGGGATTGAAGGACAGGGCCAATCTAAAGAAACACACTTTGGTCCAGCAATTCCATTCCTAGGTACATACGTAGAAGAACTGAAAGCAAGAACTCAAAGAGAAACCTGCATACCAATGTTCACTGCAACATTTTTTACAATAGCCAAAAGGTAGAAACAACCCATGTGTCTATCAACAACATTATCCATTCATTCAGATGAATGGATAATCAAAATGTGGTCTTTCTGTGCAATGAAATATTATTCAGGCACAAAGTGGAATAAAGTTCTGATACATGCAACAACATGGATAAATCTTAAAAACATTATACTAGTGAAATAAGTCAGTCATGAAAGGACAAATATTGTATGATCCCACTTATATGAAATACGTAAATGCATAGATATCAAAGCTTATTAGTGATTCCCAGAGGTGAGAGAAAGCAAGAAAGGGTCAGTCATTGTTTAGGAAGCGCCGTGTTTCAGTTGATGGGGGAATAATTTGGAAAGGTTAGTAGTGACGGTTGTATAACATGATGAATATATTGAATGGCATGGAGTTGTTGTATGTGTGATGTTGAATTAACAAATACACACACACACATTTTATACACACACACACACAAAACAACCACAGAGCTCTGGTGGTGCAGTACCTAAGGCATTTGACTGCTAACCAGAATGCTGTTGGTTCAAACCCACCAGCCACTCCACAGAAGGAAGCTGGGCAATCTACTTCCA
>NW_006921606.1:20862261-20886598 GCF_000298275.1 Orycteropus afer afer
TGTCCTGGAGGAAGTGCAGCCAGAATGCTCCTTGGAAGCAAGAATGGCCAGACTTCATCTCACCTATTTTGGTCATGTTGTAAGAAGGGACCAAAGGGACCATTCCCTGGAGAAGGATGTCATGCTTGGTAGGGTGGAGGGTGGACGAAAGAGGGGGAGGCCTTCAACAAGATGAATTGACACGATGGCTGCGATGATGGGCTCAAGTATAGCAGGGACTGTGGGGCTGCTGCGGGATCGGGCAGTGTTTCGTTCTGCTGTGCATGGGGTCGCTATGAGTCGGAAACGACTCGACGGCACTTAACAACAACAACAATGTGCCTAAGGCATTTGATTGCTAATCAGAAGGCTGGCAGTTCAAACCCACCAGCTACTCCATGGAAGGAAGATGGGGCAATCTACTTCCATAAAGATTTACCACCTCAGAAACCCAATGGGGGTTGCTATGATTTGGAATCAACTTGACAGCAGTGAGTTTGGTTTTGATTTTCTATATCAGACAGAGAAAGGTGACTTCAAAAGTCCTTTCCTGCTTCAATGTGCTGTACACATTGCCTGAAAAGATTTAAATAGAGGTCCGTGGACTATCTAACTTTCTCCTTCCCTCTTTTTGTTTTCTTCTTTCCATAGACATTGATATTTATTAGATGTTAGGGCCTTAGGAGCTCTGGTAGCATAGAGCCTAAGGCACTTGACTGCTAACCAGAAGGCTGGTGGTTCAAACCCACCAGCCACTCCTCGGAAGGAAGTTTAGGCAATGTACTTCCGTAGTGATACCTCAGAAACCCATGGAGGGGCCGCTATGAGTCAGATCCGACTCAACAGCACATAACAGCAACACGTGAGCCACTAGGGCCTCTGCAGGGGAGAAGGGAAGCTTGCTGTTCCTTCAGTAAATGGTAGCTACTTAACTTCTATTTTTATTAAGCAAAGCAGGTAATTTATTTCTTGGAATAAGTCAAGCACAGGAAGAGGCACGTCATGCAAAACACAAATTAATGTACAAGGGATCACCATGAGTTGGGGGCTAACTTGATGGCAGCTAATATCAACAAGTTGCCTAGAAGCCAGGCCTGATTACCACCCCTTCCCCAACTCCCTGCCCTTCCCCCTACATTATTTCAGTCCCCAGGGAGTGAGGCTGCCTTTACCTCTTAGCTGTTGGAAGCAGGAGGCACTGCTGTCCAGCTCCAGGGGGTGCCTCAAGACCCCATTGCTGGGCTTGGGTCTCTCGTATTCTCTTTCAGGGAGCATGGCCTGCTCACTCTCCATGGCAGGGTCTGAGTGCGGGGGCAGGGACTGTGGAAACCCGAACATCAAGAGGGAGGAGAAGAAGAGTAAGGCACCGCAGAGCAGAAAGCCACCCCACCAGGCTCCGATCCAGCGAGGGTCGTCCGGTGTGATGTCCAGGTTACCTGCATAGGGAAAAAGCAGAGCTTAGTGCGTGTGTGGGATGGGATTTGGCTGAAACTTGAGGCAGGTGCACATGGAGGCAGAGGGGTCAGGAAATGGCCTGGGGTGTGCAAGACCAGTGTTAGGGAAGAAAGCCCATCATTCCATGTCACCATTTCTGCTTCTCCCAAAGTCAAAGACTAATCTGTTTCCTCCTTAACTTTCTTGTCTACCCTGTGCTGCATCAGTCTAAACAAAACAGTGAGAAGCCAGTCATCCTCAGAAATGTAGGCTGGAGTGAACAGATTTAGCAGAGCTGCCAAGGTATACTAACAAAGGCACAAGGAAACAGAATCAGATTTCTCATTCAAGGAGGTATTGTTAATAGACGTACTCCTCCCAAGAGTCATTGGTAGTCCAGTGACAGAATTCTTGCCTTCTGTGAGAGAGACCCAGGTTTTATTCCAAGTCAATGCACTTCATGTACAGTCACTAGCCGGTTGGACCAGGTAGCATTTCATTCCATTTTGCATGGGGTCACCATGAGTTGGGAAAAACTTGATGGCGGTTATCAACAACTCCTTTCCACACCCCCCAAAAAAGCAGCAAATCTGAGATTCCATTCAACTCCCCACTCCCTGTCTTAAATCAGGTTCACCGTTCATAAGGGGTGGTACCGTATGTAGGCAAAGAGCCCGGCAGCCTGGGCTGACATTGTGGTTCTGCCCACTTCTATCTGTGTGACCTTAGGCCAGTGATTTGAACTCTTTTGCCTCAGTTTACTGATTTGCACAACGTTGATGATGACAGTACTTTATGGTTGTCAAGATTGAATAAGCTATACCACATTTTTTTCCTTGTATACAAGAAAGGAATTTGTAAATACAAGAAGTACTCAGAATAGTTCTGGGCACATGCTTGTTAGCTGTTATTATTCATGACTGGGGTCTTGTGCTTCCAAGTTGCTAGCGGATAGGTTAATCCAAACCTTGTTGGTGCCTTGTGGTTTGGGGCCAGCCCTCTATTAAAATGCTTTACAGCCAACTCATATGCTTAAAGGAGATAAGCATGTGGTTTGGCTGTCTTGTGCTATTATTTCTTTGATTTGCTAGCTGAAGTCAAGAGGTCATTAACTACAGCTCTACCCCTTGGTAGATTTTTTTCTCTTCAGCTGCCATGCATAGCCACACTCCCAAATGAGCTGTTAGGAAATGTCTCTTTGATGATAAACCTGTGGCTGTGAAGCCCAGAAGGAGCTCTGGTGGTAAAGTGGTTAAGGCATTTGGCTGCTAAGCAAAAGATTGGTGGTTTGAACCTACCAGCTACTACATGCAAGACAGATAAGGCCACCGGCTTCTATGAAGATTTACAGCCTTGGAAACCCTATGGGGTCACTATGATTTGGAATCGACTTGATGGTAGTGAGTTTGGTTTTCTGAGTGGAGTCCAGAAGGAGATCCTTGGAGACATGGCAATGGCTTATTGGCCTGAGATGGGTGGTGCTGCACGTCTGGACCTGTTGGACAGACAGACCTAGGAAAAGTAAGAAGCACGGACACCAGGTGTAAGAGCACTTCACCATTTATAAAATGTGCTCCCTGAAGACTCTTGCTTGGTCTTCAGCTACCACAGCTGATGATGTTAGTCCTCATTAATGCACACGGTATTATGCAAAGTTCTTCCTTAACATAACTCCCCACAACCCTACAAGGTGGGGACTTTTATCCCTATTTTATAGGTAGAGATCCTAAGGCAAGGTTAGGTCCAAGTTCACAGAGTTGAAGACTGGAGACAAGCATTGAGATGCTCAAGGCTGTGCTCTTCACCACTCTGCTATGCTGCCCTCTTCATTGCCTAGACTTTGTTGGGGGCTCTCAGTAGGGCTCTGGGTGAATGGCTTTTCTGGTGGCCAGTAGTAAGCTTTTGGAACAATGGTGGTCTCCATCCTAGAGACTGTTATGTTCCCTAAAAATATGTGTTGAAGTCTTAAGCCTTGTGCCTATAAATATGACTCTGTTTGGAAATAGGAGTTTTCTTTTGTTATGTTAATGAGGTGCCATGCGAAAGTAGGGTAAGTCCTAAACCCAATCACTTCTGAGTTATAAAAAACAGAATAGACACAGACAATATACAAGGGGAAGAGGAAGGCTGACAGCAGAGATGGAAGCAACTTCGAGCCCAGGAATGCCAAGGATTGCTGGCAAGTACTAGAAGCTGAAATAGGCAAGGAAGGGCCTTCCTCTAGAGCCATGTCCTGACTTCTGGCCTCCTGAATTGTAAGAAATAAAATTCTGTTCTTTAAAACCACCCACTTGTGGAATTTCTGTTATGGCAGCACTAGGTAAGTAAGATAGAGACCTTGAGATAAACCAAGCAGCAATAACCAGACACTATGATGGACCAGAATTTTTCACATAGCTTCAGACTGAAGAGGAGAGAGTGTAAGCTTTGGAAGGATTGGGATTCAGTCTCAGTTCTGCCATTTAGTAGCTTGCGATACTGAGCAAGTTGTTTACCCTCCCTGAGCCTAAGTGTCATCATTTACAACATAAAAATGACATATACACCTAGCATGGTTGTGAAAGAGCTCTGGTAGCATAGTGCCTAAGGCACTTGACTGCTCACCAGAAGGCTGGCGGTTCAAACCCACCAGCCACTCCTCGGAAGGAAGGTTGGGCAATCCTACTTCCGTAGTGATACTGCCTCGGAAACCCAAGGAGGGGTCACTATGAGTCGGGGCCGACTCGACGGCAAACAACAACAACAACAACAACAACAACAACGGTTGTGAAAATTAGAGATAATGAGCAAGAATGACCTGGCACAGAACAGAGCTCGTTCTTCATATTTGGTCAACCCAGCCCAACCGGTAGTCATCGAGCTGATTCCAACTTATGGTGACCCCACATGTGTCAGAGTAGAACTGTGCTACATAGGGTTTTAATGCTGACTTTTCAGAAGTAGACCACCAGCCCTTTCTTCCAAGGTGCCTCTGAGTGGACTAGAACTTCCAACCTTTTTGGTTAGCAGCCAACATGCTGACCATTTGCACCACCCAAGGACTCCTCATATATGGCAACTTCTATCATTTATATTTTATATGTTTATATTTCTATTGATGGGAATTTCAGTGTATGGATTTGCTCAAAGGGTAGGGACTGGGAAACACTCTCTGATCTTGAAAACATCTTTATGTAAATGAAAGAGAAAAGGAAGTAACATCGCCTAGGGTATCTGAGAAACAGTGTTTTCATCAGTCACTTACTGTGTTTTCTTCACCTGCTGCCAAGCAGTGAATGAAAACAAAAGGCACTAAAAGGGAGCTACAGTAGTTCTCTCCATTGTCTAAGGGCTCTAAAAGGAGGAATTGAAAAGCTGCAGATGTGAGGAGTAAAGAGAGAGATCCTGGCAGTTATTTGAGGGACCAAAATTAGTAACACGTAGAAGTCGTATTTTAGTTAGGAAGCTAGTGACACTGCTCTGTGTGTGAGAAAATATCCCAGGGAGAGGGATTACGGTGGGGGAGGCGGATGCTTGTGTGAATGTGTCATCTCATTCCCTGTAGGTTCTGCTATGTGCATGGAAAACGAACATTTGCTTGTGATTTGTAAAACAAGGTAGAGCGCGCCATCTGTGTGGGAACCAAAGCATGGTTGCCATCTTGGACAAGAGGAGGGAGAAGGGCTCTGCATGATGGCATGAAGGGTGTGATTTTATAGACATAAAAACTCATAGTTGACTGACAATTTGGGAACATATTGATTTTTCCCCCCCTGCATTTCAAATAGCCAGAGCCCTGTGGCAGGGAAGGAAATGACATGATGAGGAGAAACCACTCAGGTTTGGACTGGACAACTCTTAGGAAGACAAGCTGAGTGAGCATAGCTTAAGTCTGAATTTGGTAGTTCATCGGCAAACTACCAATAGGGCGAACCTAGTCTGGGAACTGTCCTTTCTGAGGTACTGCTTTTCTCTACCTGTCTCTACAACAACAACAACAACAGAAACAGTTGCCGGCAAGTTGATTCTAAATTATAATGACCCCACTGTGTATCAATAGAAATGAGTTTCATAGAATTTTCTTTAAAAAAAAAAAAAATTTTAAGTTTTTATTGTGATTTGGGTGAACGCATACAGAAGAATCAGTTTTCCATTCAACAATTCATACACATTTTATCATTGATTGCAATCCCCTCAATATAACATCACTTCTTTCACTTCCTCCCTGCATTTCTCACCTCCATTTCTCCTTCTTTCCTAACCCTTCTCACTTTCTGAACTTTGTCCTTGGGCAAATGCTGCCCTTCTCATTTTGAATGGTTGACAGTTCTAAGCAGTGCATACCTCCCTAGTGTTTTTGTTGACCTTGTAGACCTGTCTATTGTTTGGCTGAAAACTGAGCCAAAGGAGTGAGTTCAGTTCCAGGTCCAAAAGGTGACTAAGGGCCATAGTGTTGAGGTTCCACCAGTCTCTATCCAACCAGTAAGTCTGTATTTTTCAAGATTTTGAATTTTGTTTCACATTTTTCTTCTATTCTATCTGTTGTTGTTATGTGCTGTCGAGTTGGACCTGACTCATAGCAACCCCTTGTTGGGTTGCCAAGGCAGTATCACTATGGAAGTAGATTGCCCAACCTTCCTTCTGAGGAGTGGCTGGTGGGTTTGAACCACCAGCCTTCTGGTTAGCAGTCAAGTGCCTGAGGCACTATGCTACCAGAGCTCCCTCTACTCTATCTAGGACCTTCTAATGTGATCCCTTCAAAGCAGTTGATAGTGGTAGCTGGACAACATTTAGTTCTTCTGGTCTCAGGGTCATGGAGACTGAAGTTTGTGTGAGCCATTAGTCCTTTGGCCTAATTGTTCCATGTATCTTAGATTTTCATCACTCTTCATTGCTCCAGACCACAGAGCTTATTTTTTGGAAGTATATCACCAGATCTTTCTTCTGATTTGCCTCTGGGTGGTCTCAAATCTCCAACCTTTCCATTAGCAGCCAAGCACATTAACCAGTACCACCCAGAGACTCCCCACAACAAATAGTATTCTTGTAAGGCATTTTGGTTAGTTAGGGTGAAAATCTCCTTCCATCTGCCTGGCAATTGTCAATGCTCAGCAGATACTGCTTTAGCATTACAGATGTTGGGGGAGATTTCTTTACGTGGAATGGCAAAGAATGGTGTGATAGATGTAACAATGTCTACATTCAGGTTTCCCCATCTTCTGAGGACAAAGAGGATCACCTCCTTTACTCTTGTGAACTGAGATGTGGCCATGTGACTACTTTTGCCAATAAAATGTGAGTAGAGGTGACATGCATCAATTCATGTGGAAGTATTTATGAGCTTGTACATAACCTACCCTGACTAGCACAAAAGCCTTAGGAAATACAAATTCTTGCTCTTTAAGAACAGAGGTTATAAGGAGGCTTAAGATAGTAAAAGTATTTCTGATTGTAGTTAATGTCTTGACTTTAAAAATAAATGACTGTAGTTTCAGGTTTTTGGTGAAAGCTGCTGTCAGGAAGATGCCCAGAATAAAACTTAAAACACATCAACCTATCTCATTTACTTGTTGTTAAGTGTCATCAAATCAGTTCCAACTCATCGTGACCTCGTGGAATAGAGTCGAACTGTTCCACAGGGCTTCATTTACTTAGATACATCAAATTGTCAATAAAACTAGAGCTATGGAGGGAGATACTGAAAGAATGGGGTGGAGATAGCATTTCAGACTGAGGTGACAGCCCAAGCAAAGAGATGGCTTCTTTAGGGGATGATAAGTGGGCTAAGCCCCTTCTAGCCATTTGTCTATCATTATTAGCTGCCACTGAGTCAGCTCTGGCTCATGGTCACTTCATAGACAGCAGAATGAACTGTTGCCTGATCTGTGGTATATTCACAAATGTTGATACATTTGAATTCATTGTCACCACTATTGCAGTGTCTTACAATGTATGGGGCTCACCTTCTGCACTATGATGAACAATATTCTGTTGTGATACATAGAGTTTTCATTAGCTAATTTTCAGAAGCAAATCATCAGGCCTTTCCTCCTAGTCTGTCTTAGTTTGGAAGCTCCACTTAAACCTGTCCACCATGGGTGACCCTGCTGGTATTTGAAATACCAGTGTCATCACTTCCAGTATCATAGAAGCTTGCAAGGCACCACAGTATGACAAACTGACTAATGGGTGGTAGAACCATTTGTCTGTTGTTGTTAGGTACTATTGAGTTGGTTCTAACTCATAGAGATCCTATGTACAACAAAAGGAAACATTGCCTGGTCCTGCATCATCTTTAGGAGCTCTGGTGGCATAGTGGCTAAGATATTTGACTGCTAACCAGAAGGCTGGCAGTTCAAACCCACTAGCCACTCCTCGGAAGGAAGGTTAGGCAATCTACTTCCATAGTGATACTGCCTCAGAAACCCAAGGAGGGGTCTCTGTGTGTTGGGTCTGACTCAATGGCACATAACAACAACATACTTGAGCCCATTGTTGAAGCCACTGTGTCAATCCATCTCATTGAGGGTCTTCCTCTTTATCTCTGACCCTGTACTTTACCAAGCATGGTGTCCTTATCCAGAGACTGGTCCCTCCTGATAACAAGTCCAAAGTTCACGAGATGAAGTCTCACTATCCACCCTTCTAAGAAGCATTTTGGCTGTATTTCTTCCAAGACGTATTTGTTCATTCTTCTTGCAGTCCATGATATATTTAATATTCTTTGCCAACACCATAATTCAATGGCATCAACTCTTCTTCAGTCTTCTTTATTCATTGTCCAACTTTCACATGCATACGAGGCGACTGAAAATGTCATGGCTTTGGTCAGATGCACTGTAATCCTCAAAGGAATTTCTTTGCTTTTTTTTTGTTTTAATAAAAACAAACAAACAAAACATTTTAAAGAGGTCTTTGCAGCAGATTTCCCCAATGCAGTATGTTGATACAATAAATTACCCTTTGGCAATTCCAGGCACCGAGAATAGATGCTGTTTCATTCTCAGGGGACTGTGGTAAGGAAGGGAGAAGAATGAGAGCAGATGGTGCAAGAGGAGCTATACTCTGGGTGCCTCATGACAGAAATGTGTACCTGTCATGTGATCAGCATGTTAAGCCTGACTTTACACAGGCTTAGAAGTTTTTCTCTTTTACCAGACCATTTTCCTAACCCCTTCACTCTTGCAATCCAACTTTTTGAGTGGTTTTGTTGGGTAAAATGAGCAAGGTCTTGACAGCTATTTGCTCCCTCTGTTGAAGGTCAAGTACACATATGAAAATCCTTGAGATTCCCACCCATTTCCAAGAATTTCTACCATTTTGTTGTTGTTTGTTATGTGCTATCGAGTCATCTCCGACTCATAGCGACCCCTCCTTGGGTTTCCGAGGCAGTATCACTACGGATGTAGATCGCCCAATCTTCCTTCCAAGGACTGGCTGGTGGGTTTGAGCTGCCAACCTTCTGGTTAGCAGTCAAGTGCCTTAGGTACTATGCCACCAGAGCTCCCAAACTCATAGCCGTTGAGTTTGACCTGACTCATAGAGACCCCTCCTTGAGTTTCCAAGGCAGTATCACTACAGAAGTAGATTGCCCAATCTTCCTTCCGAGGAGTGGCTGGTGGGTTTGAACTACCAGCCTTCTGGCTAGCAGTCAAATGCCTTAGGCACTACACCACCAGAGCTCCCTCTACCTTTTAGGGGGTCAAAAAAATATCACTGGAAACAGGGCTACACTGGTTTAAAACCAACCAACTAATTGACTGACCAGAGGATACCAGAGACCACGAGAAGGGCAGATCAAAGCAAATTGGAGACATTGGAGACATTTACTTCTTATTCCTGGGCCATACTGATGTGTAAGTGATACTAGAGCTCTCTGGACTTTTTTTCTTTTTCCTTTTTTCAGTTCATTTACCTAGAACTGAACTTTTGTAGAACTTTTTGCTAAGGGACTCAAAAATTTCAAGAATATCATTAAGTTATACGCTCAATTATATGCGAAGGGGCTGAAGGTGGAGGGTAGTATGGTGTGATCAAAATCCCGGCTGCTGGGCTAATTAGTTCACCAGGAAGGGGGCTGGCAGCAGCCACCAGCCCTCAAAGTGGCTGAGTAGGAGGCTCTCAGCTTGTCGACCCTTCTTGTGAAGCAAACAGATGGCCATATTTTGTTCCAGCTGTAAATGTCAGACTCCCATTTGTGTGGCTGGCTGGTATGTGCCTTAGGACAGCTCTGCAAGGATGCTGTGGTCAGGTCAGATCATCACAGCAAGGCCTTGTATGTGGAAAGGAGCAGTCTTCTGGCTAAATTCCTGGAGATGTTTCATGGAAGCAAGCTGCTCAGTTAAGAGCAGGGCTTTGGAGTCAGACAGGTCTGGGGTTTGAATCCTTGCTCTATCTCTGACAAGCTATGGACATGTGGTAACCTGTTAGGTTCTAACATTTATTATGTGCTTACTACTATACGCCAGGCAGAGTGCTCAGTATTTTATGTGATTCACTCAGGAACTCCACACACAGACCTATAAGGAGTAATGCACCCAGGATCCTGCAATTTGTATGGGGCGTGGCTGAGATTCAAATTAGGCCTGATTCTAGCACGTGAACTCTTTTGTTGTTTTTAGTTGCCATCAACCTTATGTATGGTCAACTCCATGGTCACGTATGCATGGTGACCTTACGTGTAACAGAACAAAATGTTTCCTCATCCTGTGCCAGCTCCATGACTGAGTTCACTGCTGTGATAACTGTGTCAATCCATTTCATTGAGAATTTCCTTCATTTTTGTTGGTCCTCTACTTTACTAAACATGATGTCCTTTCCCAGTGATTGGTCTTTCTCAGATCTCAGGATCCAAAGAGAAGATGTGAACTGTTAACTACTACATAATAATACCTCATCTGTGAAATGAGAATAGGAACTACCCTCCAATGGGAATGTTCTGAGTTCAAATGAAGTGATCTAGATAAAGTCTTCATAAGGGGCCAATTCATGGTTGCTGCTATTATTAGTACTCTTCTCCTAATATACAATGTTAAAGCTGGTCAACGAAATGGCTAGGGGCTTACTCTGCTACTAAGTCTTTCTATTTCCAGGACTTGCTCTTGACTAAGCCTCAGATTTACAGTTGTTGTGTTGTTATGTGCCGTCGAGTCGGCCCCAACTCATAGCGACCCCTCCTTGGGTTTCCGAGGCAGTATCACTACGGAAGTAGGATTGCCCAACCTTCCTTCTGAGGAGTGGCTGGTGGGTTTGAACCGCCAGCCTTCTGGTTAGCAGTCAAGTGCTTTAGCCACTATGCTACCAGAGCTCCTTCAGATTTACAGAGATCTCAGTAAAAAAATAAATTCTGGAGGCACCATCATATCTTTTTCTGGCTGTCAGAGGAAGTATGTACAAAGGGAGCCACATAGGGATCAAGTATGGATAAAAGGCAGCCACTATTGAAACCTGTGTCTAAGTGCATCCAGGAGAGCTGCCCCATGAAACTCATCCCCCATAACTGCCCAGGTCTAGACACAACTGCCTCCTCACACCCTACTTGCATTGAGTCAGAGATGTCAACCAGGCTTCCTCACTGGATTCTGTAACTAATCCTGCCACCTCAGCCATTGCAAGGCCACATGGGGAGGCATGAACCCATCTCCATGTCTTCCAGGCCTCTGGCTTTTGCCAGTCCCACCTAGCTCTTGGTGGGGATTTCAGAAACATGTGGTTATGTGCATGGCATTTATATTCATTCTTAAGATCACACTCCCATGTTGTTGTTGCTACGTGCCATCAAGTCAGACCTGACTCATAATGACCCCTCCTTGGGTTTCCAAGGCGGTAGGTAGCACTATGGAAGTAGATTGCCCAAACTTCCTTCCGAGGAGTGGCTGGTGGGTTTGAACCACCAGCCTTTGGTTAGCAGTCAAGTGCCTTAGGCACTACGCTACCAGAGCTCCTCACACTCCCATAGATTAAACCAAAAACCAAACTCACCGCCATTGAGACAATTCTGGCTCATAGCAACCCTAGCAGACAGAGTAGAACTGCCCCACAGGGTTTCCAAGGCTGTAAATCTTTATGGAAGGAGGACTGTCTCATCCTTCTACCACAGAATGGCTAGTTGGCTTCAAACTGCTGACCTTTTGGTTAGCAATTTAGTATCTTAACCACTGTGCAACCAGAGCTCCTTAGGGGCCCTAGGGATTGCTCTGAGTCAGAATCCACTCGATGGCAGTAGCTTTAGGTCCCACAGGTTGGGCAATCTTAAAGAAGAGCTTTGCTTTGGTAGGTGAGGAAGACAGGTGAGCATCTTTTCCCTAAAGAATTTACACCCCCCATCAGCCACTCCTCTGAAGGAAGATAGCGCAATCTACTTCCGTAAAGATACTGCCTCGGAAACCCAAGGAGGGGTCGCTATGAGTCAAGTCCGATTTGACGGCACATAACAACAACAACCTCAAAATATAGCCCAAATCCACTCATAGACCAGCATGAGTTTCAGTCACAATATTAGGGGAATAAAAAATTCTGTGGCAGACTCTCTAACAGAATTAATTATATTCTTCTGCCCTCTAGTGGCAAAGAGTAGCATGAAACCTCACAAGTCCCTTCAGTGAGGATGCAAACAAAGGCTGTGACTCACAATGCACACCCCTTCCTTTCCAGGGAAACAGATGGGGAAGTTCACTATCAACTCATCAGGGGGTGTCTGCCATCAGTAAGACACTCCAAAGAGAACTGAAAGTCGCCCATCTGTCTTACACACTTGGATGCATCACTTTGCAAAGGAACCCTAGAACTATGGATGAAGTTGCTTCATCCATGAGGGGGAGGGCCAGGCAAGCATTCAAGGCTGAGGGAACAGCCCTAGAAAAGGCATGGCTTACTGTGAGTGGACAACTAAGTCCCCTCCATGCCCTGTGGCCATTCCGGTCACTGAGAAAAGATGCTATTTCATTCTCACGAGAGAGTTTGATGAAGGGAATTAAGATGTGGTCACAGAAACCTATGTTTCAGAATAGATACACCCCTTGGTGAGGCCCCTTTTCCTTTCTAAGCCTCAGTTTCCTCATTTACAAGGTGAAAAAGCTAGAAGAGAATTCCATCTGAGATTCTTTCTGGCTCAGATATTCTGTAAGTTCCCCAGTACCAAAACAGCCCAAACTGTTGCTGTCAAGTTGATTCTAATTCATGGCAATCCATATGCTACAGAACAGAATTCCTCTCAAGGGTTATCATGGCTGTAATACTTTACCTAAGGCATCTGAGTGCTAACCAGAAGGCTGGTGGTCCAAATCCACCAGTCACTCCTCAGAAGGAAGTTTGGGCAATCCATTTCCATAGAAATACCACCTCGGGAACCCAACAAGGGGTTGCTATGAGTTGAATCGACTCAACAGCAATGAGTTTGGTTTAATATTTACAGAAGCAAATCATCAGGGCTTTCTTCTGCAGTGCTGTTGGGTGGGTTTGAACCTCCAGCCTTCAGGTTAATAGTTGAGTGCAAACTGTTTACACCATCCAGGTACCATAGTTCCCTGGGAAGCCCTGGGAATCTGGGTTTTGATTCAATGGAGGTACCACTGATAGACTAAGGGGCAAGATTTGCTGCCTGACCAGTTGGGTCTCCTTATTGTACTTGATACTTCCCTTTTCTGAGCCCCCTTTGTGATTTTTGTCTGTGGTGGCTGTGCTGAAGCTATAAAAACTGACTTTCCTGTCCTTTAATAAGAAAGGTGGCAGCTGACTTTGATCATGTGCTGTTTTGCCACCAGCCCACCCCCACTGATGCACTATGACTAGGGTTCAAAATGCCCGCCAACAGCTGGAAAACAACAGTACTCAAGCACCTCCTGCAAAGATTCAGCACTTTAAAAGAATAAATAAATAAGGCTGTACTGATTTTTTTTTCCACTTGGAAATTTATAACATCATTAGCTACAAGTAAATATATCAGTGGGATTAATGGAGTGAATCACATAATGACTTGATTGGATTTAAAACCACATTATTTCTTTGGGATGAATTCGTAAATTTAGCACCGTCGAGAAATGATGGATTGAGATCCCAAGAAATGAGAGTTCTTACTGATTCTCAGAATAGGTTGTCATGGAAGGGGACACTGGAATGGCTTCCTGCACTCTGTTTCCAGGGAAAGGCAAAATGGCTTCTGTGCTTACTGAGCTATACAGACATATACCATTCTCTTTTCACGATCATGTGAGGTAGGCAGTGTCTAAAATGGCCCCCAATGATGCCTGCCTCCTGGTACTCATCCCCTTGTGTACTCTCTTCTTCTCGAGTCTTGACTGTGGAGTGGAACAAACAACTCAACTCCTAAGAAACCAAATACGGCAGAAGTAATGAGATGTCACTTCTGAGATGAGATTACAAAAAGACTTTGGCTTCAGTCTCAGGTGTTCTCTCTCCCTCTCTTGGGTCACTTGCACCAGGCAAGGCCAGTTGTCATGAAGAGAGGTTCATGAGAGTAAGCTTGGAAGTAGATACTTTGAGATCTGCCATGTGAGCAAGTTTGGAAGGGGATCCTCCCCCAAATGAACCCTGAGATGACTGCAGAGCAGACCGACACCTTGACTGCAGCCCCATAAGAGATCTGAGCCAGAAGCTCAAGGTAAGCTGTTCTTAGACTAAAGAGTCATAGAAAAAACTTGAGATAATAAAAATTTATTGTTTTAAGCCACTGATCAGTAACCAGTTGCCTTCAAGTTGACTCCAACTCATGGCGACCCCATGTCAGAATAGAACTGCTCCATAGGGTTTCTTAAGGCTGTGACCATTCAGAAGCAGATTGCCAGGCCTTTCTTCTGAGGGCCTCTGGGTGTGTTTGAACCACCAACTTTTCAGTTAGTAGTCAAGTACTTAACCATTTGTGCCACCAGGGGCTCCTAAGCTTGGGGCAATTTGTTACACAGTACAGAAAGCTAATATACTGCATACCTAATTTGACTAATGAAACATGAGGGGAAACAATGCCAAGAGTCAGTGTGCAGTTTCACAATCTAGTTTCCTCCCTGGGCAACTGCAGAAGCAGGGATGAGGATGAAAGTTCTGTGAACTTGGATCCCCGAGTGACTACATGAACAAAGCCCTACCTTCTCCAACCTGTACTGGGCATGTAGTGTGACCAAAAATATACTTTTGTTGTATAAAGCCACTTAAATTTGGGAATTGTTTTTACTACAGTGTAGCCTAAGCCATCTTGACTGTGCACTAATGAATCACAGAATCATGGGTTGGGGACCCCCAGGACAATCTGAGAAATACATTTGTTCTTTCTATTAAGAACACAGGAACTCTAGTGGTATAGTGGTTAAGTCATTTGACTGTTAACCAAAAAGGTCAGTAGTTCAAACCCACCAGCTGCTCCATAAAAGAAAGATGAGGCATTCCATTTCCATGAAGATTTACAGCCTTAGAAACACAATGGGGGTTGCTATGAGTTGGAATCAACTCAATGGCAGTGAGTTTGGTTTTTTGGTTTATTAAGAACACAGGTGTTTTTCTTATAATGGCTTTAAGATGTAGTATATCTCTTTACAAACACCATCAGAATCATCTATTAAAGAAAGGGTTTTCAAATCCTGTCTTTGACCCTATTTGTACTCTTGTACTTCCAGCTTACATACTCTAGTTTAGGAAATAGGGTTTCATACAGATCAATAGGCCAACATTCAATTCAATAAATTTGTGTATATGGAAGGCTTTTCCACATCTATTCTCTCATTTAATTCTTACAATAGCTCTTTTTTTTTAACTTTATTCTCCCTCATATATATGTATTTAAAAAAAAATATGGTGATTTGGGTGAAAGTTTACAGGGCAAATTCATTTTCCATACAGCAGTTCACATATACTTTGTCACATGACATTGACTGTAATTTCCTACAATGCAACAGCTCCCCTCCCACTTCCTCCTCAGAGCTATCTCTTCCTTGTGTCCTTCCCTCCCATAGACTCCTGCCCCCTGAGCTGTTTCCCTGTGCCTACACAACCCTTCTATTCTCCAATGATTGACCTCTCCAAGGAGTATATCTATCTAATAAAAATGTTCAGCTCATATGCCTGTCTTTTGTTTGCCTAGAAGCCACAGGAGTGGGTTCAATTCCAGATATGAAGGGCAGTTAGGGGCCATAGTCTCAGGGGCTTCCACCAGGCTCTATCAGACCAGCAAACCTGGTCCCTTTTTTTTTTTTTCAATGATGATTTTGAGTTTTGTTCCACATTGTTCTCCCACTCTATTCAGGTTCTCATGTATATTTCCCTCCAAGCGGCTGACAGTGGTAGCTGGGCACCATCTAGTTTTTCTGGTCTTGTAGTCATATAGAACAATAGCTTTTTTTTCTGAGGGCCTCTGGGTGGGTTTGTTTCAACTGCAGATCTAACTATTATTATCCTTAATTTACAGATAAGGAAAAATATAAATTGTAGGAGTTAAAATCTATTCCAGAAAGTTATTCAACCTTTCAGGTAGATATTGGCAGAACCCAAACTTGAATCGAGGCTCTCTGAACTAACATTAATGTTCTTTCTTTCCTATCACAGATGCCCACCAGCTAGAAAGATGAACTCATTGATGCTGTTACACTCAGTAGGAAAGTTCTAGAGCCTACAGGCTGAAGCTTCCTTTATGAAGGGAGGAAATGCTTGTCGTGATAGTTAAAAATTCAGATACATTCCTTACTTGTGTCAATGAAGACCGCATCCACATAGATTTTGGTACAGAAAGAGCCCAGGATAAATCCGCAGGCTGGTCCAAATACCAGCATTGTGAACAGGATTCCTGAAAGAAGAAGATGAAACAAAGATTAGATGAAAAAGCAAAGACTGTTGAAACTCATCAAAGCTCAAGAAAATTAGTTTGCATTCATCAGATGAGATGTCTGATTATATAGATGGCATCACAGGAATCAGTGTAAAAATGCTAGAGAGGGAAAGCTAGTATTTCTGACTTTGGGAAACTCTAGTGAAGCATAGACTATTACACAAGAATCCTACAAAAATTACACAGGAATTCTACGTATTTTGGTAGTCTGCTTTGAAATATTTGTGCAGCTTAAGCACACTTCCTTTCAGAGGCCTCTACCCTGCATGATATCAAACAGATGTGAATATATCCACACATATTAATTAAATATCTCTTTTGTCATAAGCATTTTTGAAAGAATATTTTGTAATTTTAAGGTTACATTTATTTGGTTTTATATAATTCATTTAATTTAGAGTTGGCTAGGTTGGGCAATCCTACTTCCATAGTGATACTGCCTCGGAAACCCAAGGAGGGGTCGCTATGAGTCGGGGCCGACTCGACGGCAAATAACAACAACAACAAAGATTTCTCAGCACACGTTGTACAAACTCAGGAATTCTTAAAAAGTGACAAAAATCTAAGCAACACATTATTTTCAAATGTACTGAAATGAGCACAAATTTAATAAATATCCAGGCTGACGTAATGGTATACTCTGAGAACAGTTAATTAGATATTTGTTCATCTTAATCCACCCCAGCACATACACACACACACACACACACACACACACACACATGCATTTTGGACCTATTATCTGTTGTTGTTGCTGTAACACAGTCCATTCAGGTCTTGAGCATTTCCATCAGCCTTGAGGATATGGCAGGCTCTGGGCATGTGTTTAGGTACCGGATGGATATAGTACTTGGATTCTTCACAAATCTTTTGGCTCATTCTGGGAAAAGTACTGGGCCCAAACTGAAATCCACAGGCTGTATCCATTTAATTGGATTTCAACTTGGGAGATATTTCCTGAGCACTGACAGTTCTCTAGGCCTTGAGTATAAAACAAAGAGCAGACATGTTCCTGCTCTCAAGAAGCTGGCTATCTGGTGGGGACAACTAACACATGGTCATTCCAACCAAGCAGATAGTCAGAAAGGTGGTGCTCATGGTTTCACACAGGCACGTGAAGAACAGGGTAGGACTGAAATTTGACCACAGAGAATCTGAGCTTGGTGGAGGTCCCTCTCCCACCTGTTCACAGGGGCAGTCTAACTCAATCTGAGCTCTCATGGTGATACCATCACAGAACTAATCAAATACTCACTTATGCAACCAATACATATTGAGTGTTACCTATGTGCCAAGCACTATTGTCAGTGCTTTGGGATTCAGTATTGAACTAAACAGTAAACAATCCAAGCTCTCCTAGGGCTCATTGAATTGGAGAACAACCAAACAAGCAAAAGAAAATAAATGACTTAAATTTTAGACAAGACGTTCAAATGGTTTATAAATACTTGGCAAAGGGAGGCATATCTTCCTAATTTATAGACAAAACCCTGGAACCCAAAGCAATCACTTGGAGACTCTTTGCAAAAAGTGATATTTGATGAAGAAAGGAATGGAAAGAGGATGTCTTACATCACAGAGGAGTCGCTGTGTGGTGCAAACAGTTAACACACTCAGCTGCTAAGCAAAAGGTTGAGGTACTGTGAGGAACCTCTGAAGAAAGGCCTGACAATCTATCTTCAAAAGTCAACCACTACAAGTCCTGTGGAGTACAGTTCTACTCTGACATACATAGGGTCACCATGAGTTAAACTTAACTCGATGGCAATTGGTTTTATATCACAGGAATGGGGCTCAATCCACCTGCAGTGAAATCCTACTGTGATTTAAAGAGCTTTAGAAGTTCAAGTGCCTCAAAATGTCATTCCTATACCCAGTCAGGGACCCTCCTGTTAATAAGAGGATCTATTTTTACAAAATGAAAATGTGTCAGTTTGGGGGAGGCAACATCTACATTATCACATCAGCTCGGTTTTTCATAACTTAGATTAAGATAACCAAAGAAAGTTGAGAAAGTTGGATGATGTTAGAAAAGTATGGAACAAGAGAATCTTTCAAGTAGTGGCTAGAATTGGGAGTCAGTCCTTAGCAGAGTGGGGTTAGGGGTTGGGGCAGTCTTGGCCTCCCTTCCCTGGGTGGAGGAAACAAGAAAGAAGAAAAGCCAAGAAAGAGGCAGGGGAAGCGAGAAGTTTGTGTTTAAGGCAAGAACAGCATCAAAGGCAGACTTAAAATGTGGGCTTCAGGGCAAAATCCTGTCCAGGCTGCAGGCTGAGGTGAACGATAGGTCAGAGATGCAGACACTCTAAAGACCACTTAGCAAGCAAACTAACTGCTCAGGTCCTCCCAAAAGAAAGGGACTTGGGAGACAGAATACAAGGATGCTGGTACTTCCCTTCTGACTCATCATCCCTTACAAATTGAATAATGAAAATTATAAAAAATAACAGGTCAAAGGACCAAGCTGTTAGTATCCTTGGAAACAAGGGAACCACCAATGAGCTAAAGAGCCTGTGTAGAGATTGTTTGGTGACCCTACTCTTGGGGACAGTAAAGCATGTGGACTGGCCAGACATCATGGGGTAGCTGTGAACCCCCAGCCCTAGGTCTCCTGCCCTTCTGTGGCCGTGACATGGGAGAAGGAAGGTCATTTCTTGAGAAGCTGACGTCAGCTACCCACAGGAGACAAGCAGGGCTCAGACATACCAGTGCTTGTTGCTGATGGCTCAGATGGGAAGCAGCCTGCCAGAGATACCATGCACCCAAGCGGCCTCTCCATCCAGCTAAGAGCACCCACCACTCAACCTCCTCCAAGAGATAGTATGGGTTTCCATACCATTTAGATTGTGGCTTTTACTTTAACAGGACAGAGTTCAACCCAGTCCCCAAAGATACTCTGTAGGACTCAGTCCCCAAAACCATTGAAATGTGTAGGTCACACATTTTTGTGTGAAGGGCATTTATTTTCCCCTACATCAAAAATCTCTGTGGGCCATCAGCTGAGTGGTTCTTCCTCAGAGATGTCAAGGTGAGCCTCTGCCAGCAATCTGTTCCTGAACATTCTCCAACTGATGATGCAATAGTGGGCACGTGGGAGATGGCCTCCAAGCAATAGGAAGTGCCCTTTTTCACTTTAGAAAGTTATCTTAGGATAACAATTCACATCAGGCAGCAATGAGGGCACAGTATTGGGTCCCTAGGGAAGTTGTTTCCCTGAAGGAGTGTGAGGCTGGCTATCTCACAGAACAGTACTTCTAAATTTGCTTCCTCGGCTCTCCTTTGGATTCATCCTGCCAGGCTTTGATCTTGTTCTTACTACTTCTTTAGCAAAACGACTTCAAGTGTTCTGGACAAGACACGCATTATCAGGTACTAAAATCCAGGATCCCTGTGTGAAGCAGCAAGTGCTTCCAGATTCAGGACAAAATGCTCTTCAGCAGCCCAGTGCTGCCCCCTGCTGTCTGCTCGCTTGGTGCGCACTGGTGGAGGTAGAGAGCCAGAAACACAGGAGATTTGAGAAACTTGAAGGGACTGTTCACACTTTCTGAGCATCCACTACTGTGTGCTCTGGGGTTTTGCACTCATAATCTCCTGTAATCCTTTCAATGGCCTTGAAGGGAAGTTTAATGTGCCTATTTCACAGCAGAAGAACATAATCTCAGAGAGGTTCAGCACCTCACCAGCAAAACATAGCTAGAAAGCAGCATAGGCAGAATCTGAAGGCAAGTTTCTCCAATCCTCTAAATTATACCACATCAGAGGCAGCCCAGTGGAATGAGGGAGCACATGAATGGCCTGGGTTCAAAACCCAGCACCACCACTTCCTAGTTCTGTGAATGTTTGGCAAAATATTTCTCTCTCATAAAATGGGGTCAGTATTAGACCTACCTCACAGGTTTATGGTAAAGCTTTAATAAGTTAATATTTATAAAGCTCTTAGAGTCTGGCCCATGGAAATGAAAACGCCTCTTTAAAAAAATTATGTTTGTGTCTATTCCACTAAAATAAAGGCCAGGCAGGGCACCTGGATTCCCAGTCCTTCTCTTTCCAAAGCTCACTTCACCCCTCCACACCTGGATTTCCTAAAGCCCTCAGGGGAGAGGGGCTGGAGCTGGGAGCAGGCCAGGCTCTGGCAGCAAGGGTGACCCTGAGCCTTACCAGCGCTCAGACAGTATCTGAGACTCTAGTCCCAGACTCTTCGGACTTTGTCTACCTCTTGTTCTGAATGCCTGCTTGCCAAGCCCATTTGGATGGCTCATCTGGCTCCCCAGGGATTTGACAACTAGACAAGGAGAGCAGGGCATTCTAGAGAGAATGGGATGACCCCCATGGGGGCCTAACCCTGGTATCCTGGTTTGAACAAAGGCTTTCTGAAAATGAGGTTGGTGCAAATCTGTAGTTCCCAAACTGTGTGCTGAGGCACCCTGGGGCACTACAGAGAACTCAGAGGCACCATGAAATACTTGCTCAAGGTAGCTGACAGCTTCAGCACTGAATCTCATTATATTCCTTTTAATTAAATCACATCTTTGTGAAGCAGCGTTTTTAGTGGTTGCTGTGATGGAAAGCAAATAACATGTGAAAACCAACATAAAACAGGACATGAACCTGTGTCCAGTCTGATTCTAAGGGTTGAGAAGCTGTTCAGTACCCAATAGGGACACCTCCCATTAGTAAATGATGGGGTAAATCTTTATGGAAGCAGATGGCCACATCTTTCTCCCCCAGAGCAGCTTGTGGGTTTGAACCTCTGAGCTTTTGGTTAACAGTTGAGCATTTAATTACTGTGCCACCAAAAAAAAAAAAAAAAAAAACCACTGCCATCAAGTTGATCGCAACTCATAGCAACCAGCACTGGGTTTCCAAGGCAGTAAATCTTTATGGAAGTATATTGCTGTGTGTTCCTTCTGCAGAGCAGCTGGTGGGTTTAAATACTAACCTGGTTAGCACTGTGCCACCAGGGCTCCTTATTACAAATTAAATTAAAGTACTTTTCTTTCAATTCATGCATATTACTTTTCTAAATAACTACTATGCTGTTAGAATAAAAACTCTTTATTTCATTGTGATCTGGGCGAAAGTTTAGAGAGCAAAATGGTTCAGTGCAAAAACTCTTACTAAGTAATTTGAACCTAACTGCTTGATAATCAAAATTACTAAGTACTTTTTTTGGACTCAAAGAGCCAGGAAAAAGATTACTGACACACTAAGGGCACTGGGAACCTCTACTGCAAAAGTGTGAGAAACTCATCGTCCTGACTTACGCTCAAGGGGTGAAGGGTTTCTGGCCACGTCAGGATAGCTTAATGTTGTTGCTGGTTGCCATCGAGTCGATCTGACTCATAGCAACCCCGTGTGACAGAGTAGAACTGCCCCACAGGGTTTTCTAGGACGTAATCTTTACTATTCAAATCACCAAGTCTTTCTTCCATGGAGCCGCTGGGTGGGTTTGAACCGCCAGCCTTTCAGTTAACAGCCAAGTGCTTAACCACAGTGCCTCCAGGGCTCTTTAGCCTAGGTATAGACTGTGACAAAATCATCATGGAAATGACACCCAGGAAGACCACATGGTGGTGAGCCTACTTCTTCCCATCCTATGCTCTTGTTGTTATGTGCCATTGAGTCAATTTTCAACTTATAGCGACTGCATGTATTACAGAGTAGAAGTGCCCCCCTCATAGGGTTCTTCCTAGGCTGTAATCTTTACTATTCATATCATCAAGACTTTCTTCCATGGAGCCACTGGGTGGGTTCAAATCACCAACCTTTCAGTTTGTAGCCTGCATAACCACTACGCCACCAAGTCTCCTTTCTCTCACCCTATTCAGTCTTCCAAATTCAACATCCACCACCTATGGATGCTGGGGGAGAAAAGAGAAATTGGACAAGGACTTTGTCCTCAAGAAGCTTCCTGTCTTATGGGAAGACTTTCCACCACTCACTCAGTTAGTCATTCAACAAATACGTATTGAGCACTGACTATGTGCCAGGTACTGTGCTAGGAACAGGGATACGGCAGTAAACAAAAGAGACACAAATCCTGTCCTTGTGGAGCTTGTATTCTAGAAGAAGAAAGGCAACAAAAACCCCACAAATCTATCACATGAGGTTGAGAGAAGTGCCAGAAGGGGACAGCATGATGGTGAAGGGCTAGAGAAAGAAAGATCCTGCATTGCACCAAGTTCTGTAACACATACGCGTAGCATAGCGTTAGATATGTTATAACTTGGGGACAGTGGGCTAGAAGTTAAGGGTTCCACTGTTGTGGCAGGCAGAATAATGGTCTCTCAAAGATATCCACATTCTAATCCCTGGAGTCTGTAAATATGTTAGGTTACATGACAAAAGGGAATTGAAGCTGCAGATGGTATTGTGGTGGCTAATCAGCTGACTTTAAATCAGATTATACAGGATTGTCCTAAGGGCTCAATGCAATGAAGCTGTTGTTGTTGGGTGCTGTCAAGTTGAATCAATTACTACTTAAAGTGACCCTGTGTGACAGAGTACAACTGTTCTATAGGGTTTTCTTGGCTGTAATCTTATGAAAGCAGATAGCCAGATCTTTCTCTTGAAGAACTCCTGGGTGGGTTTGAATCACCAACCTTCTGGTTAGCAGCTGAGCACTTACCCGTTGCACCACCAGGGCAAGGCTCCTTTAAATACAGAACATGGAGATCAAAGAGTCAGGGTCAGAGCAGGAGATGTGATGATGGAATCAGAGAGATGAGATGGCACTGTGATAAAGACTCCATTGCCACTGCTGGCTTTCAAGATGGAAGGGGCCCCTGAGCCAAGGATAGAGGGCAGCCTGTAGAAACTGGAAAAGGCGAGGGAATGGATTCTTCTCTAGAGCATCCAGAAGAAACCAGCCTTGCTGATTCTAGCCCAGTGAAAACCATCACAGACTCTGACCGTCAGAACTGTAGGATACTAAATTTGTGTTGTTTTAAACCACTACATTTTTTTTTTCTACTTTTATTGTGGAGAGAACACACACAACAAGACATTCACCAACATAACAACTTCCCCATTTACACCTCAGGGACATTAATGACATTTTCCATGTTGTGCCACCATTATTGCTATTCTTTTCCAAAATAATCCACCACTTACTAGCATGAACTCAATGCCCCCAACAAAAGCTTCCCCTTTCTCCCTCCCTCCTACCTCTGATAACCACTAATAATCTGTGGTCTCTCTCTCTCTATATATATATATGCTGTTGTTGTTGCTTTTATGTGCCGTCAAGTTGTCTCTGACTCATAGTGACCTTATGTACAATAGAATTAAACACTGCCCGGTTCTGTGCCAGTCTCATGATCCCTATACCTGAGCCCATCACTGCAGCCACTGTGTCAATCCATCTTACTGAGGGCCTTCCCCTTTTTTGTTGACCCTCCACTTTACCAAGCATGACATCCTTCTCCAGAGAATGGTCCCTTCTGACAACATGACCAAAGTAGGTGAGACGAAATCTGGCCATTCTTCACTTCCAAAGAACATTCCAGCTGCACTTCTTCCAGGACAGATTTCTTAGTTCTTTTAGCAGTCCATGGTACTTTCAGCATTCTTCGCCAACACTACAACTCAAAACCATCAACTCTTCTTTGGTCTTCCTTATTCATTGTCCAGCTCTCACGTGCATTGGGGTGACTGAAAATACCATGGCTTGGGTTAGGCCCATTTTAGTCTTCAAGGAGGTATCTTTGCTCTTCAGCACTTGAAAGAGGTCTTTTGCAACAGATTTGCCAAATGCAATATGTCTTTTTATGTCTTGACTGCTGCTTCCATCAGTGTTGATTGTAGAACCAAGTAATATGAAGTCTTTGGCAACTTTAATCTTTTCTCCACTCATTGTGATGCTGCTTATTGGTTCAGTTGTGAGGATTTTTATTTTCTTTATATTGAGGTATAATCCATACTGCAGACTGTAGTTGTTAATCTACATCAGTAAGTGTTCCAAGTCATCCTTACTTTTAGCAAGCAAAGTTGTGTCATCTGTGTATCTCAGGTTGTTAATGAGCCTTCCTCTAATGCTGATGCCATGTTCTTTTTTTTTTAGGATTTGGGTGAAGATTTACAGAGTAAATTCACTTTTCATACAGCAGTTCACATATA
>NW_006921606.1:20894889-20903523 GCF_000298275.1 Orycteropus afer afer
CAGGGGTCCAAGATTATCTTCTGTGTCTGTGTTAATTGGTTTCCCTTTTCTTTGTTGAAGAGGGTCTGTGCAATCCTTCTGCCTAGTCTGCCATCTTGTCCCACCTTGCCATGTTCTTCTTCGTATCTTTTTTTTTTCAACCTATCTAGAAATTTTCCCTGCCTTTCCCTTCCCTCCCTGGTAACCAACAAAGAAAGTTTTCTTCTTCGTATAAACCTTTCCTTGACTTTTTATAATAGTAGACTAATGCAATAATTATCCTTCTGTTAAGCCACTAGGAGCTCTGGTAGCATAGTGCCTAAGGCACTTGACTGCTAACCAGAAGGCTCGCAGTTCAAACCCACTAGCCACCCTTTCAAAGGAAGGGTGGGCAATCTATTTCTGTAGTGATAGCGCCTGAGTCGGGCTGACTCGATGGCACATAACAACAAAAAGTTAAGCCACTATATTTGTGGTAATTTGTCACAGTAGCCATAGGAAACTGATACAATTATTAAGCAAATGTGGGGATGTGCTGTGTAAAACTGCATGACATACCAGAGTTTATAATTGCTAGCATTCATGAGCACCTCTAAGAATAGGATGTTGTATGAAACTTCTGTGTTAATCATTTGACCACGAAACCTTTTTTGGGGGCCATTTCTCAGGACTAGTGTTCACTGGGACACATTTCAGAGACACTGGCATAGACTCTAACCTCTCTGAGGGAGAGATGGTACCTTGTTATTTATATTCCTAGTTGAGTCCAGTGCTGACATACAGGAATTTCATCATCTGTTGAAAGGACATGTGAATGAGAGCAGTAGTTACAGCAGCAATGCAAAGAAGGGAGTAAGCGACTCTCCCTGGTAGTAAGGGGCAGAGTTGAGGCTCAGACCCCACCTTTTGTTTCCCTGTACAATGCCCTTTTCCAAGCTTCTGCACAAGCTGCCCTCAGTATTCACACATAAGTTCATGTCCCTGTGTGCCACGGCCCCCAATTCAGCCCACTGCCTTCTACAGAGGAGCTCTGGTGGCATAGTGCCTAAGGCACTTGACTGCTAACCAGAAGGCTAGTGGTCCAATCGCACCAGCCACTCCTCAGAAGGAAGAATGGGCAATATACTTCCGTAGTGATACTGCCTCAGGAAATCCAAGGAGGGTTCTCTATGAGTCGGATCCAACTTGACAGTAGTCGGTTGAGTTACATGCAAACCTATCTCCTGTGGAAGGCAAGGGGGCAATGCACTAAGCCTACAGAAAGGGTCAGGCCACCTGCATTAAACTAGAAGAACTTGGAACATTCAAATAGGGCCTTCTATCGGGATCTACTGGTCTAGGAAGAATGCTTTAACTTTGTCATTATTACTAGGAGTCCATGCGTGGTGCAAACAGTTAAGCACTTGGTTGCCAACCAGAAAATTATAGGTTTGAGTATACCCAGGGGTGTGTCGGAAGAAAAGCCTGACAATCTACTTCTGAAAAACCAGCCTTTGAAAATCCCAAGGGGCACGGTCCTACTCTGACACCCATGGAGTGACCAGGGGTCGGAACTGACTCAATGGCAACTGTTTTTTTCAAGTCATTATTAATAATATATGATAATATGAATAAAGATCCTAGTATGAATTTGTGTGTGTGTGTGTGTGTGAGGGTATTTGTATGTGAGTGTGAGCATGTGAGTATGAGCATGTATGTGTATGAGTGTGCATGGAAGTATGTGTGTACACGTAATGTAGCAATCTGATTCCAAATGGCTTGTTATTGTTGTTGTTAGGTGCCACTGAGCTAGTTCCCACTCAGTGACCTTATGTACAACAGAACAAAAAACTGCCTGGTCCTGTGCCATTCTCACAATCATCACTATGCTTGAGCCTACTGTTGCAGCCATTGTGTCAGTCCATCTCGTTGAATGTTTCCTCTTTTCTGCTGACCATCCACTTTTCCAAGTACAATATCCTTCTCTAGCTACTGGTCCCTCTTGACAACATGACCAGAGGCCAACAGGCAAGGTGTCACCACCCTCGCTTCTAAGGAGCATTCTAGCTGTATTTCACCCAAGACATATTGTTTGTGCCTCTAGCAGTCACACCATAATTTTGTCAACACCATAATTCAAATATATCAATTCTTCTTCAGTCTTCCTTATTCACTGCCCAGTTTTCCCAGGAATATGAAGCACTGAAATACCATAGCTTAGGTCAGGCACATCTTAGTCTTTAAAAGTGGCATCTTTGCTCTTTAACACGTTAAAGGAAATCTTTTGCAGCAGATTTCACCAATGCAATATGTCATTTGATTTGCAATATGTCATTGATGCTGTTTCTATGAGTGTTGATGGTGGATCATGTAAAATGAAATCTTGACAACTTCAATCTTTTCTCTGTTTATCATGATGTTGCTTACTTGTCCAGCTGTGGAGATTTTGTTTTCTTTATGTTTAAGTGTAATCCATACTGAAGGCTGTCATCTTTGATCTTCATAAGTAAGAATCTAACAATCTAATTCTAAATTGCTTGTTAGTGTTGTTAGGTCTCCTGGCTTTCAGCAAGCAAGGTTGTGTCATCTGCATATCACAGGTTGTTAATGAGTCTTTCTCAAATCTTGATCCCACATTCTTATCCAAATAGTTCAGCTTCATGGATCATTTGCTCAACATAAAGATTGAGTAAGTATAGTGAAAGGATACAATCTTGACACATACTCTTCCTGATTTTAAACCATGCAGCAACCCCCTGTTCTGTTTAAACAGTGGCCTCTTGATCTAGTACAGGTTCCTCATGAGCATAATTAAGTGTTCTGGAATTCCCATTCTTTGCAATGTTATCCATAATTTGTTATGATCCACACAGTCGAATACCTTTGCATAGTCAATAAAACACTGGTAGATATCTTTCTGGTATTCTCTGCTTTCAGCCAAGATCCATCTGACATCAGCTATGGTATCCCTTGTCCCACATACTCCCTTCAATCCAGTTTGAATTTCTGGCTGTTCCCTGTCTATGTACTGCTGCAATCATTTTTAAAATTATTTCCAGCAAAATTTTACATGTGTTATATTATTGATATTGTTTGATAATTTCTGCATTCTGCTGTGTCACCTTTCTTTGGAATGGACACAAATATGGATCTTTTCTAGTCGGTTGACCAGGTAGCTGTCTTTGAAATTTTTTTGGCATAGACAAGTAAGCGCTTCTGGTGTAGCATCCATTTGTTGTACATCTCAATTGGTATTCCCTCAATTCCTGGAGCCTTGTTTGTCACCAGTGCCTTTAGTGCAGCTTGGACTTCTTCAATAACATTGGTTGTTGATCATATGCTACCTCCTGAAATGGCTGAAAGTCACCCAATTTAATTTGGTACAGTGGCTGTGCATTCCTTTCATCTTCTTTTGATGTTTCTTGTGTCATTCAATACTTTTCCCACAGAATCTTTCAATACGGTAACTGGAGGCTTGAAATTTTTTTTTCTTCAGTTCTTTCAGCGGAGAAATGCTGAGTATGCTCTTCCCTTTTTGGTGTTCTAACTCCAGTTCTTTGTACATTTCATTATAATACTTTGTCTGCTTGAGCCACCCTTTGAAATCTTCTGTTTACCTCTTTTACTTCATTTCTTCCATTTGCTTTAGCTACTCTATATTCCAGAGCAAGTTTTACAGTCTCTTCTGACATCCATTTTGGTCTTTTATTTCTTCCCTGTCTTATTAAGGACCTTTTATTTTCTTCATGTATGATGTCATTGATATGCCACAACTCGTCTGGCCTTCGGTTATTAGTGTTCAGTGCTTGATACCAATTCTTCAAAGGGTCTCTAAATTCAGGTGGGATATATTCAAGGTCGTATTTTGGCTCTTGTGGACTCGTTTTAATTTTCTTCAGCTTAAACTTGAACTTGCATATAAGCAATTGATAGTCTGTCTCACAGTCAACCCCTGACCTTATTCTGATTGATAATATTGAGTTTCTCCTTTGCCTCTGTCCACAGATGGAGTCATTTTGAGTCCTGTATTCCATTTGGAAAGGTTCAAGTATATAGTTGCCATTTATGTTGTTGAAAAAAGGTATTTGCAGTGAGTAACTCATTGGTCTTGCAAAATTCTATCATGCAATTCCCAGCATCATTTCTATCACCAATGCTGTATTTTCCAATTACCAATTTCTCTTGTTTCCAAATTTTGCATTTCAATCACCAGTAATTATCAATGCAGCTTGAGTGCATATTTGATTAATTTCAGACTGCAGAAGTTGATTAAACAAAAAAAAAACTTCAATCTCTTCGTATTTGGCTTTTGTGGTTGGTGTATAAATTTGAACACCAGTCATATTAACTGGTCTTTCTTGTAGGTGTATGGATATTATCCTATCACTGACAGCACTGTACTTCAGGATGGATCTTGAAATGTTCTTTTTGACAATTAATGAAATGCCATTCCTCTTCAATTTGTCATTCCCAGCATAGTAGACCATATGAATTGCTTAAAGACATGCAAAGACCAGCCAAAACACTTAAGCTATGTGGTAGTTAATGTGTGTCAGCTTGGCTGGGCCTGGTTAACTGGCTGGGCAGCTGGAAGTAGTTATTCCCCATGATGGGACTGGCAATCAACTCCATGGTGGAGTCTACTGTGAGCAGCTGAGTAGCTGCTTTAGGGATGTGATCTGCTTCCCCTATATACGGAAAAGCTTTGAGATTGGTCTCTAGCCTTTTGGCATGCTTGAACCCTGCATGTAGCCAAGTCATTGTTCAACAGCTTGCCATGCCCTGCCAATCTCGGGACTTCTTCTGGACTTGAATTACTGGCCTGCCATGTTGCTTGGTAACATTGGGACTGTGCCTTTTTACTTGTCAACCTTGGGCTTGTCAGCCCCAGCAGCCAGCAGCTGTCTGAATGAAGAAAGCCTCCAGCTTCAGTGGGCTGGGAACAGGAGGTAGAGCTGAAGCCCAAGGTTGGGGGGCTTTCACCCAGTCCCTAGAGCCTGGCACTTTGAACTCTGACTTAAAGCCTCCAAACTGTAAGAGAATAAACTCCTGTTTGTTCAAGCCATCCCATTGTGTATATTCTTTTCAGAGTGGCACTAGATAACCAAAACAGGCTAGACAAAGAACAGTTGTCAGGCATGTCCTACTGGGTATCAAGGCTTGTATTAAAGCTATTAGGATGAAGACAGTGTGGTTCTGGCACACGAAGCCAAATACCAATGAAATACAATAGGAATCCCTGAAACAGACCCACAAATATGCAGATACCTGCTTTATGACAAAGTCTATATTACAAAGTAGTGAGGGAAGGACAATCTTTTCCATAAATAGTGACATCTTGAAACTATAAGGAAAAAGAAAGAATCGTAAGAGATCATTATATTTCTTCCTATGCATGTTTGGGAGCTCTGGTAGCGTAGTGCCTGCCTAAGGCACTTGACTGCTAACCAGAAGGCTGGTGGTTCAAACCCACCAGCCACTCCTCGGAAGGAAGATGGGGCAATCTACTTCCGTAGTGATACTGCCTTGGAAACCCAAGGAGGGGTCGCTATGAGTCGGGTCCGACTCAACGGCACATAACAATAACAACAATGTATGTTTATATTGATGGGATGTTGTTGTTTGCCGTCGAGTCGGCCCCGACTCATAGCGACCCCTCCTTGGGTTTCCGAGGCAGTATCACTACGGAAGTAGGATTGCCCAACCTTCCTTCTGAGGAGTGGCTGGTGGGTTTGAACCACCAGCCTTCTGGTTAGCAGTCAAGTGCCTTAGGCACTATGCTACCAGAGCTCCCCAGAGCTCCTTAGTGAAGCTTAATTTAAAAACAAAAAACCTCTTTCTTCATTTTAAAAGAAACAAATGCTCATGGAAGAATGATTTGAGAATCAGGGAGGTATGGAGAGGCAGAGCAACACAAACCTTGGAGCCAGGCAGCTGGGGTCTACCTCCTGGTTTTGTGCTTACTAGCCCTGTTACCTTGAGAAAGTTGCTTACCTTCTCAGGGCCTCTCCATTTTCATCTGAGAGTGGGGTTAATAATAGTACCCCACTTTCAGGGTTGTTTTGAGGTTCAAATGTAATGTATGCCAAGGGCTTTCAACAGTGCCTGGCATATAGCAAGCACTTAATAATTTGTATTATTTATTATCATTACATCACTTTATTATAATTTTTTTATTCATTATTATTACAAAGATGGTGGCACAAATCACCATCTCTCACCACCCAGAGAGAAACACTAATATCCATTTAGATATTCCTTTCCAGTCTATTTCTTTGCACATGGTTTATTTTTTAGAGTAATTTTTTCAAATAACCCGATATAGCTCTCCTAATGATAGAAGCCTGGAAACAAATGATAAGATTATCTAAAGAATGCGTTTCTTAGAAAATAGAATTAGCTATTGGAGTAGAATTGAAGACGCTAATGGGACTGTAGGAGCTCTGGTAGCATAGTGGCTAAGGCACTTAACTGCTAACCAGAAGGCTGATGGTACAAGCCCACCAGCCACTTCTCGGAAGGAAGATGGGGCAATCTACTTCCGTAATGATACTGCCTTGGAAACCCAAGGAGGGGTTGCTATGAGTTGGGTCCGACTGGACAGCACATAACAACAACAATGGGACTGTATTTCAAGGACCAGGCATGTCTCTGCTGCCATTAAGAGAGTGGTGAAGGAGGAACCTGGGATACTCAGGAATCACATCTAACAGACCCAGCACCCATGCCCTCCTCCTGCTCCACTCCCCACCCTGGGAAAGGAGGCACCTGAGGACACCATGATGTCATGCGAAGGCCCTGACTTTCAGCAGCTAGCATGAGAGCACAGAGTGGGCTGGGGAAGGTCAGCCCTGAGGAGTCTGTATTTGACAAAATGAAAGATAAGGGGAAGTCTGTGGTCTTCTCTGGAGGAATCCTGAGGTTTACTTGTTTTGAGAAAATGTTCTCTCCTGTTGTTTCTCATTGGGCTCCATAAATGGGTGAGTGCTTTAAATCTCTTCCAAAGGCAAGTGGTACAATTAATAAATTGTTTCTGTCTAGTTATAAAATTAATGTGTTCAGAAAGGGGACTAAACCACTATGAGCCCACCATTCTGAGGCAATCATTTTCTTTCTCTATTGTTCCTGAAATACTTGAGATCAAACAAATGGCTCTGTAAACCACATAGTAATGTAAGTATTATGATACTCTTTTCATAGATGAAAAAAAAGAGGTTCAGAGAGGTTATTCAATTGCTCCAAGGCCACACAGCCTGGACATGATAGAGGTAGATTTGCGCCTCCAGGACCCAGGCTCTCAGAGAGAGAACAGACAGGACATTATGGTACAGTTGTGAAAGTTTTGGCTTTAGAATGAGTCAGACTTGTTGGACTCCTGGTTAAACCAAAACCAAAAAAAAAAAAAATTTGTTATCCAGTTGATGCTGCCTTGTGGCATTGCCCAAGTGTCTGAGAGTAGAACTACACTCCATAGGGTTTTGCTCCATAAGGTTTTCAAAGCTTGATGACCTTTTCAGATGCAGATCTTCAAGCCTCTCTTCCATGGCGCACCTGGGCGGATTCAAATTGCCAACCTTTAGGTTGTTGGTCAAGGACTTAATTATTTGTGCCACTGAACGACTCCTGAACCTTGGTTACATTTCTCAATTTCTGGATGACTTGTTTCCCAACTTTGACCCTGGAATTAATTATATCTACCTTGCAAGAACAGTAAGAATTCAATATAACACATGCAAAGCTTTCAGTGCTTACAATGTATTGGATGCTTTCTAGAATTATCTTGTGTCTCAGGGATGATGAGTCTAGGAGGGAGGCCTCCATGACTGATCTTCCCTAGGTGGGTGTCTGTTTCTTTAGCTGGACTTGGAGGGATTTTAATGCCAGAAAAACAAAAAACCAAACTCACTGTCATCGAGTTGATCCCAACTCATGGCAACCCCTCCTTGGGTTTTTAAGGCTATACCTCTATGGAAGTTGATTGCCCAACGTTCCTTCCGAGGAGTGGTTGGTGGGTTTGAACCCCTAGCCTTCTGGTTAGCAGTCAAATGCCTTAGGCATTATGCCACCAGAGCTCCCTTTAATCCTGGAAGGTGCCCTCAAATGAGAAGAGTGGGGAAATAGCTCAGGTCCCTGAGGCATTTCCCCACTAGAGGGCAGTGCTTTCTTAGAAACGAGGAGAGTCTGCTGAAGAACAGCCACCTCCTCCACTTCCTAATAGCTAAAGAAACTCTCTCCAAAAGCATTGGTTTTCTCATCTCTCACTTGCCTTCCATGCCCTCAATTCATACAAATGTATTCTTCCTCCCTGAAATCTGCAGGCTTGAAGTTTTCCCTTAAGAAGGAGTGTTCTGCATCATATATGCATGAATAAACCATCATCCATAACCAGCAGGAAGCCTGCAAGACAGGCGATACATATTTATCCGGTGCCAATTGCCAACAGCCTGACAGCATTATACAACTGACCTTGCTTAGGTCTGAGGAAGAGACATAGGGGAAAGGGAGGCGAGGGGGCAACCATTTACTGAGTTAATTATCACGTGCCCAATGCTGCAAGAAGTGTTCTTTTTTAACATTATTTCATTTGTGTAGTCTGATTGCCCCCTTTGGGAGGGAGGGAGGGAGGAAGGAAGGAAGGAAAGAAGGAAGGAAGGAAGGAAGGAAGGAAGGAAGGAA
>NW_006921606.1:20903943-20933458 GCF_000298275.1 Orycteropus afer afer
GGTTCAAACCCACCAGCCACTCCTTGGAAGGAAGATGGGGCAATCTACTTCCATAGTGATACTGCCTTGGAAACCCAAGGAGGGGTTCACTATGAGTCCGGTCCAACTTGACAGCACATAACAACAAGAAGGTTCTCTGGTCCCCTGTGATTCTTCCATAGCTGGTCTGGGGCATAGCTTGGGCACTGGGCTTTCCCAGTCACACAGGTGATTCAAGGTATAGCCATGGTTGAGAACCACCAGGCTACAGAGAGCCTCTTCCCTGAACTTGACTGAGCTTTCTTTCTAGTTAAAAACCACCATCAGCTACACTGGCAGTGACTGAGCAACCAGGTGCCCAAAATGTATGTGGGTGCATGGGAAAAGGGAAGGACAAAGATGCTACTTGGTGTTAGCCCTGCAAGTAGAGGGACAGCTGGTCACTGAGTGTGGCCTGACCGAGATCGCCAAGCATGGCAGACCACGCATCTCTCTGCATGCAGCCAGCCAAGGCAGTGCCGTCTGCCACCAGGAACTTAAAGCACTCAGCAAAGGACTCACTTGGTGTGCTGGCATGGACCTGGTACCATCTAGTCTCTGGTCCTTGCTCACGCTGGTCCTCAACTCAAATTTTTCCTCTCCTCTAGGTCCCCTTTCAAAGTCACCTCAAATACCACCTCCTCCAAGGGGCCTTTTTAGACTCTTCCATTTGGATTTCAGCCATCCCCTTCCCTCTTCTCTTGGTCTCAGCCTTTGTTAGTAGCACTGCTTATGGTCAGCCTCGGTGTGTAAAGAAAGATCCATGTATCACTGGCTAAGATGGACTAGGCAGAAGGGCCTGGCAATCCACTGAAAATCTGTAAGTAAAAACCCTATGGATCAGTCCAATTCAAGACTGATCACAGGGGTGGCGCAGGACTGGGCAGTGTTTTGTTCCTTTGTGCATGGGGTCACTACCACCGGCAATGCTTGGTTCTAGAAAAGTAGAAATCCTTTTTTTTTTTTTAAAAAAAAAAAACCCAAAAAATTCATCTTTTCCACAGGAGAATGCAGTGCAGCCCTTAGCCTGTAGTAGGGACCCAATGTTTGTGTGTTGAAATGGTTACCACCCAGGCTTGGGAGAGGAAGGATGCCCTAAAAATATGGAGAATGATGCATCCCACAAGGTGTGGCTTCATGACGATGCTCGGGGAGCACTTGCACACTGCTCTGCCATAGTCAAAGCTACAGCTGCTGCTAGTCTTGTTTCTACAGTCCAGCTAAGAAGCCTCTCTTCTCCTCCAATCCACAACAGGGCCTAAGCAGAGTGAGAGCACATGCCTCCCTGGCTGGTGAGCTGGTGGGGCATCTGGATGTGATGCCCATAAGGAAGAAACCTACTGTGGCAGGGGCCAGGCCCCAGAACCTTGGCCAGTGGCCCATGGGCTGATGTGCAGGGCCTGAGTGGCCATCTCTTGCTCCTGGGGATATCATGCCCTGCTTTGTACATGGCTGACACCAGAGAAGCAGGGTTGAAGTGGCTGGCTCTCTTCAAAGCAAGGGAGAGCACCACCCATTGATCATACTGCACTGGCTGAGAAAATGAGAAAATGCTGCCAGCAGGATGTGGGCTGGGAAGACATGAGCCCTATGAGCAGGAAACCAACCCAAATAAGCAGAAAATTACACCTTCCTGGAGAGCCCATATTCTGTTTGTGTGCCAAGTAGGCTCTTCCCAGAACCCTTCTCTGGATGTCTTCTCAGATCACAATGGGGGCAGGTGTTCCAAGGCTTCCTCCTGCCTTCCCCTGAGTTTCCAGCAGGGTGCAGCGGAGAGATGGCAGGGCTAGGAGTCCAGAGTCTGGGCTTCCAGCCCAGGATGCTTCTCGGCAGCAGGAGGCTGCGCTCCAGTTACTCATCCTCACTCAGCCTTAGCAGCTCCATCTGTAAAATACCTTCTCTACTTACATCCTAAGATTGGTCTGAGGCTCACACATGAAAATGACTGTGAGGAGACTTGGAAATTGTAGAGTGCCATCCAAATGGCATGTCATACTAAACACATTAAGACAAACTAATAATTCTGACGCCATCCCAGGACACCAAGATAGCAGCAAGGAATCAACACACAGGACAACCTTGATGGGTGTCACTCTCTGGCTGGTGCCGGCAGGATATCAAACTAGCAGAAGTTCTGCAGTTGCAGAGTTTTAGTCTCATTTGTTATTTCTGAACCCCCATGCCTAGCAGGTGGCAGGTTCTCAAAAAAGTCTGTAAAATGTTGTATATAAGACAGAAAAACAAAATAAAATAAAACAACAACAAAAAAACAGTTGCTGTTGAGCTGATTCTGACTCATGTCAACCCCATGTGTCAGAGTACTACTGTGCTCCATGAGGTTTTCAACGGCTAGTTTTCCAGAAGTAGGTTGCCAGGCCTTTCTTCTGAGGTACCTCTGCATGGACTCGAACCTCTAACCTTTCAGTTAGCAGCTGAGTGGGTTAACCTTTTGCACCAACCAGTAAACAGTCCAGGGGTTTGCTAATATAACAGGGTGTGAGCCGGTGATGGTTGTGTCATTGATGGTGCTGACACTAACAAGCTGGGGGATGGGTACCAGCACTTGCCATGCACCATCTCACTTGATCTTCACCACAAACCTATCAAGGAGCCCTGGTAGCACAAAGGTTAAACACTCAGCTGCAGTTCTAATCTACCAGTGGCTCTGTGGCAGAAAAGACCTGGCGATCTGCTTCTGTGAGGATTACAGCCTAGAAAACCACATGGGGCAATTCCTGTCTGTCCTGTAGGGTTGCTATGAGTCAGAATCAATGCAGTGGTACCCAACAACATCAACACAACCCTGTCAGGGTTACACTCCCTATTTATATGTCAGGAAATTGAGGAATAGAGAGGTTAAATAATTTGCCCAATGACAGATATACAGAAAGTAAGTGGAAAGCTGAAATAAGAACATGTTGACTTAAGTGAGGAAGAAGGGAAGAGAAGAGCACAGGTGATGGCAGGGAGGTGGGAAGGGACTTGGGATGTAGACAGTAGGAGACAGCCATGCAAGTCAGGAAAAGCCCATGGTGAGGCTTTACGGGGTGAGCAGTGTGGCTGAAAATGGAGGTGCTATGAAGTCAGGTTGTGAGTGTCTGGTGCAGGGAGTACAGGCAGCTCCTGCCCTAAGAGCCTGTGTGCAAAGGGCAATGGAAGAGAGGGTGAACAGGCCGCAGAGACCAGTGACAAAGTCCTTTCAGGGGATGGGAGTATGGTAGGGATGTGGACTGGCGTCAGGTAGGCTCTAGTCTCTGCTGCCATCTGACTCAACTATGAGTGGTAGATGCATGCTCCCTTCCTTTCCCAGGTACCCTGCATCAGAAGGGGTCACTGCCCAGTGCACTTGGTGTTACTTTCAGGGCCTTGGCATACCAGTAATCCCTGGCTCTGGCCTGGTCCCTTCTCTGAAAACAAGCTACTTGTTGAAGAAGTTCCACCTGTCATGTTATCCTCACGAGGAAAGTCTCCACCTTCAAAGTACTTCAGAAGTCTTAATGAAGGTTCTCAGCACCTTAAGGAGGCTTGAGCTGCAGGACTGCAGCCATGGAGGTCACAGGGGCTCACAGAACTGTAGTGATGGGCCTTGGCCTCATAGAGACAGCAGGACCAGGGTCAGAGGTCAGGCCCAGAGGATGGAGCTCCCAAAGGTCAGTTAGTTCTTGTAAGTATTTCCCACTCTCATACCCATGGGGATATGGCATCCTAATTATATCTTAACTGCTAGAAAACTGAAAGCTCACTGTTCCTTCTACCCAGCCATTTTTATGCCATCCCTGATTCAAAAAATAAAACTGCTGCCATGGAGTTGACTCCAAGTCATGGCACCCCATGAGTGTCAGAGTAGACACGAACTCCACAGGATTTTCAATGGCTGTTTTTTTTTTTTTGGAAGTAGATCACCAGGCTTTTCTTCTGGGGTGGACTCAAACTCCTAACCTTTCATTTAATAGTCAAGTGTGTTAACCGTTTGCACCACCGATTCCCCATTGCTAACTAAAAAAAAAAAAAAATTCACTGCCGTCGAGTCAGTCCTGACTCATAACGACCCCTTCTTGGACTTCCGAGGTGGTATCCCTATGGAAGTAGATTGCCTAACAGCAACAATAAAAAGAACTCCCCATGGAGTATCTGCCATATGCCAGGCACTTTAGATGTTGTGTATAATTTAATCCTCCTGGCAACCCTAGGATGAAATGTTCTCACCCCAGTTTACAAATGAAGAAATTTAGGCACAGAGAACTTAGATAATCAGTCTGCAAACACACACTAGATATGAGCCTAGGTCCCTGTGTCCCCATCCTACAATTCTTCCAACTGACGCTCAGCTAGAAAAAATGGCAGCAGAGGGGCTGTGACCCATAGAAATCCTTCTAACCCAAAAATACCAAACCCACTGCCATCGAGTTGATTCTAACTCATAGTGAACCTACAGGACAGAGCAGAATTTCCCCATAGGGCTTCTAAGGCTGTAAGTCTTTATAAAAGCAGACTTCCTCATCTTTCTCCAGTGGAGCAGCTGGTGAGTTCAAACCACTGACCTTCTGGTTAGCAGCCAAATGTTTTAGCCACTGCGCCACGAGAGCTCCTGCAAATCCTTCTAGTAAGTTCTAAAGGAACTGGGTCTGCGGGATGTTCAGCCTTGGGCTAACTGTCATGGGAAGGCTGAGTGTCCTGGTGAAGAGAGAAGAGAACTCATTCCCATCGAGCTCTCCTTGGGACTCCAGCCCTCACTCACACTGTGGAGGGTCCTCTGGGCCTTAGTTTATCATCCTCACCTCAACAAGTGTTGGACTCCGTTATCCTTCTTGGTAGCAGAACTGAAGACAAAGGGTTAGGTATCTCCTCTCATCACTAGAGGGAGCCAGACACCTTCTCATATCAAAGGGGAGCTCTGGTAGCATAGTGGCTAAGACACTTGCCTGCTAACCAGACGGCTGGCGGTTCAAACCCACCAGCCACTCCTCGGAAGGAAGGTTGGGCAATCCTACTTCCGTAGTGATACTGCCTCGGAAACCCAAGGAGGGGTCGCTATGAGTCGGGGCCGACTCGACGGCACATAACAACAACAACAACAACAACTTCCCTAGGGTGCTAGGGAGGCTTTGTGCTTCAAAGTTCAAGGGCCACCACTGCTTGGTGATGACTCTTTGGCCTGTACAAGAGTATGGTTGGACAAACGACTTTGGTAGCCTTCAGACTGTAACAGGTTACCCCTGACCATGGTGCCTCTAACTCCCTGACAGGGTAACAGCCCACTTCTCCAACTTTGTAAAGCTGAATTTTATTAGATTAATCTTCCTTCTTGTTGTTAGCTACTGTCAAGTTGGCCCTTGACCCACGGAGACCCCATGCACAACAGGACAAATGCTGCCTGGTCTTGCACTATCTCCATGAGGCTGTAGATTGGATACTTACAATCCATAGGGTTTTCACTGGCTGCTTTTCACAAGTAGATTGGCAGCCTTTTCTTCCTAGTCTGTCTTAGTCTGAAAACTCTGCTGTTCAGCATCACAGCAACCTGCAAGCCTCCACTGACAGTCAGGTGGTGGCTGTGCATGAGGTACGCCAGCAGGTAACTGAAACTCGATCTTCCTCAATCTTGTTAAATTCTCTCTAATCCTACTCCTCCCTACTTTAAAACATGAAGTCCAAACTGCCATCAGGAAGGACAGGGCTGTGAAATGAAGTTCCAAGACCAGGCATGTGGTGCTAGGTGACCATCCTGAAGGCAGAGCCACCCACTGAGTGGACACCCTGAAGGGCAAGGATGGCTCAGCACCAATGCTGATAGCAGTGGGTGATGGCAGCAAGCACGGAGTCCCAGGAGGCCAGTCAGGGCTGAAGCTTTGAGCAGAGTCAGAACCAGACACTGGCGTAAATAATGTGTGAAGGGGAGGTCCCTGGGGGTAATGTCTACTGGTCTCTCAGAGAATTTGGGCCCAGAATCCTGAGCAGGAAGTCCTAACCATGAGCAGATGAGCAGAAAGCCCAGCTATCATCCTTGGAGCACATGACAAGGCTGGGAGCTAAGACTCTGGGACAAAGCAGGAACCATTGCATCCAGGAGACTCACAGTAATGGTGCCCTGAAACATACCCTCAGAACATGCCACAGATGCAGAAATCCTTCTGGTTAGAGGCAGGGCTGGAGGGTTAACCATAGTGGGGGCAGGTCACCTCCAGGGGCTGGATATCTGGATGTCCCATACACACTCACTTACTCACTCACTGCCGTTGAGTTGTTTCCAACTCATAGCGACCCATCCTTGGGTTTCGAGGTGGTATCTCTACAGAAGCAGATTGCCTAATTTTCCTTCTGAGAAGTAGCTGGTGGATTTGCAGCTCTGGTTAGCAGTCAAATGATGCCTTAGGCACTATGCCACCAGAGCTGGGACAAACAGACTGCAGAGGTAAGAACCAGGCAGGGCTGGAAGGCTCCATTTTTATCCTAAGACCTCCCCTTCCTCACCTCCAGCAGTGACCCCACACCCTGGGGGCTTTGTGTGAAGCACTGCAGACAACCAGAGAGGTGCCAGTGGAATGCAAATTTCATCCTGATTTATCACCTAGAGGACGATGCCGCTGCTGACCTGACAGTCTGCTGATTTTGAAGCCTGATGGAACATGAGGATGGATTATTAAACCTGCATGTATGTGTCAGGAGACAAGGAAGCTATTGCAATCCCAAGTCAACAGAATTCACCAGGAACAAATCCCACCAGACTCCTTCATTTCCTCTGTGGTTTTCTGATAGGGTCAGTTGGCTGATTAGATTGGAGGAAAGCCATATACACACTGTGTTGTGAGGCAGGGAGTAGCTGGACAAAAACACTTGCTCAAGGTGCAGGGGTGTCAGCACCCAGGGTCAGAGGTATAGCTAGCAGAGCAACCTTAACCCAACTGAGCAGATTTGAGAAGCTCTGGTAGCATAGTGGCTAAGACACTTGCCTGCTAACCAGATGGCTGGCGGTTCAAACCCACCAGCCACTCCTCGGAAGGAAGGTTGGGCAATCCTACTTCCGTAGTGATACTGCCTCAGAAACCCAAGGAGGGGTCGCTATGAGTCGGGGCCGACTCAACGGCACATAACAACAACAACAACAACATCCTGCTGATGGTGGTCCCGGGGCTGTGCCAGTGTCTTTCACTTACACACTAACTAATGCATGGAACGAGGCATCAGTACAGTATAATAATTTGAGAGAGATGGTTAACAGATTAAAGGGTGATGATTAAAATAAGTGGAATTCGTGGACCCAGACTACTAGGATGAAATGCAATGAGAGTTCCAGTACAGGAAACAATAGGATGGGTTGTTCAAGGTGGAAGAGTTTTCTTTGCTGGAGTCTCAGCACAAGTCCTCAGTAGAGAAGCAGCTGTCTGAAATGCCAATGCAATCTCAGTGCAGCGGCATTAAGAGAGTCTGAGGTCAAAAGGGGTGGCCCATATTCCCACATGGTCAGGCCCCAATGCGGTCAGTAATAAGTGCCATGTTTAGAGAGGCATCCCATGCTGGATTATCTCCTTTCCAGGAAGGGAACCTGGGAAAGAGAAGAATCTAGAAGCCATGCCATGAAATGACTAAAGGCCTGGGACAGCTTAGCCTCAAAAACAATCAGTGGGAGATAGGATCACCATCTTTGAAAAATTGAAGTTCTGTCATGGGGAATAAGATGTCAGGCACATGTATATCCTTCCAAAAGTCAGAACCAGGCTCAAGATGTGGTAATAATGAAGCAGATGGATGCAGGTGGGCTGGCAGTCTTACAAGGTAGTGAGCTCCTCGCCACTGGAGGTGTTCAAGGGAGGGGAAATTGCCACATGTCAACATTGAAGGAGAGGGTGTTCTTGCTGGATGGTATGAAGTCTGCCTGGATGGTCTTCTAAGAATCTAGGTTTAATCTGGGCAAAATTTCTCAAGTCTCTTCAATACAAACACACTGGGGATTCTCTTCAATGACTGATCTGTAGCTATGGATGTGCAGTACCTTCCTGAAGGGGCTGAAGTGTTTAAATTCAGCACACCAGGGACATAGAATGTGGGGATTGTTCACCAGAAAGCTAGGCCCTGCCACCTCCCTGCTACTTTGGATGTCCCAAGGTTCTTGGGCTCAGTTCAGAATCAGCCACTTACTGTGCCTGTGTCTCAGTTCCAGAACATAGCATCTCTGAAAAACTCATCTATGTAGACACTGAGTTTTCTAGAGAAATTTGAGAGACAGGATTTGAGAGGAAGAATGGGGAGAGGTATTGCTTTAAAAAAGCAATAGGACAGACAGATGATAACAAGGGCAGAAGAATAAAACTGGAGAAATTATCCAGATGATCAGACCAAACAGTGAACCTTGCTCTCTTGGAACATGGCTTCTGATTTGGTTTGGCTTCTGATTTGGTTGGAGATGAGGCAGAGGGAAGACCCAGCTGTCTAACGTAAGAAAGCTAGGTGGCTTCTGGCTGCATGGCCTGGCTGGCAGTTCAACCAAGTGGACAGGATCACACTCAGAAGCCCTGGGCAAGTAGCAACAATGCTCCTTTTTTCTCCCTAATTTTTACAAAATGAATGAATGTCTCAGTTCTCATACTTGACAACCTGCTCAGGACAGGGCAGTTTCTCTAAAGCAGTGGTCCTCAATGGGACGATTTTATCCCTCTGGGGAGATTTGACCATGCCCACAGTTGGAGACATACTTAGTTGTCACAACGGGGATGGTGGTGGTGCTACTGACATCTAGTGGGTCAAGGTCAGGGTTGCTGCTAAATACCCTTCAAAGTACATGGCAGCCCCACTACCAAGAATTATCCAGCATCACATGTCAACAGTGCCAGGGCTCAGAAACCTTGCTGTAAAGGAACAGAGCTGTAGGTGATCTCAAAGCCTTGCTTGGCTCACATTCAACTTATGGTGCAAGCAGACAAGCTTGAGTGCAGAGTTGTGGGGGATTACTAGAAGGCTGGTGATTCAAAACCACCAGCCACTCCTCGGAAGGAAGCTTGGGCAATCTACTTCCATAGTGATACCACCTTGGAAACCCAAGGAGGGGTCGGTCGCTATGAGTCAGGTCCAACTCGATGGCACATAACAATAACAACATTTACCATGAATTGCCATCTGGCACTTAGAATAAGCTTGAGGAGCTCCCTTAATTTTCTGATAGATAAAAAGAAAAACACCTGAACCCTACAATTCTAACAGGTCTTGTTTATTTTTTGAAGTAATAATAAACTTTCCTATGCATTGGTTCCTGAGCCCTGCTGTGAAGACAGAGGCTCCCTGAAATACCTGTTTCCATAGGGTAGGGAATTAGGGGTTGAGGAGAGAGGAAACTAATGCCATGAAGCCCCTACAATGATCCAAGGACCGCTGATCTCATTTAGACCTTACGTCAATACCATAACTTCAACTAGAAAACCTCATTGTTCACCACTACCACTGAGTCGATTCCAACTTGTGGTGACCCTCACTGGGTTTCCAAGCCTATAAATCTTTACATAAGTTGATTGCCTCATCCTCCTCATTTGGGGCAGTTGGTGGGTTTGAACCACTGTTCTGATTAGCAGCCAAATGCTTTACCCACTATGCCACCATAGCTCCTCTCATTGTTCACAGAGGGGGTAAATAATCTTACCCAAGCCCTTGGGCTAGGGAGTGGCATGGCCTGTTTCCCTAGCCTAGGACTCTGGTGCCAAAGTTGCACACATTCTCTCTGTTAACATTCTAGTTCTCAATCTGAGCTTCTGGGTGCCAGGGGCTATCTGGCAGAAGGTGGGGGAAGGAATTGAATGTGTGGAAGTCAAAATCCTAATTCTGATAAAACCAGGGTCTCCTTCCTTTCCATTCAGCCATGTGGCTGTGTAAGTTTTGGATAGCTGTTTTATGGTCCCCAAAAAAGATATGCTCATATCCCAGAACCTGTGAATTTGACCTTATTTGTAAAAAGGGGGCCCTAAATCCAATGACAGGTGTCCTAATAGTAGACATATGAAGAAACAGAGGCAAAAGAGGAGACAGCCATGGGAAAACAGCCAGAGACTGGACGGATACAGCTGAAGGCCAGGGAATGCCTGAAGCCACAAACCAAAACCAAACTCACTGTCGTTGAGTCGACCCGACTCATAGAGACCCCTCCTTGGGTTTCTGAGGTGGTATCACTATGGAAGTAGATTGCCCAACCTTCCTTCCAAGGAGTGGCTGGTGGGTTTGAACCACTAGCCTTCTGCTTAGCATCAAATGCCTTAGGCACTATGCCACCAGAGCTCCTACCTGGAGCTCCAGGAGCTGGGAAAGCAAGGAAGGATTCTCCCCTAGTGTCTTTGGAGACAAGACCTTGATTTCAAACTTCTGACCTCAAGATGGCAAAAGGATAAAATTTCTGTTGTTTTAAGCCACCAAGTTTATGATAATTTGTCACAGAAACCACAGGAAATATAATTTGCTTAAAGATAAATCCCAGGGCCAAAAGTTTGAAAATCACCACCTCCATCAAGCCATCTCCCCTAGATCGTCTCTACTTACTTAGGTCCAGAGTTATTGTTGTTATTAAGTGCCATCAAGTGGTCTCTGACTCATACTTACCTTATGTACAAGAGAACAAAACACTGCCTGGTCCTGGGCCAGACTCACGATCCTTGCTATACCTGAGCCCATCATTGCAGCCACTGTGTCAATCCGTCTCATTGAGGTCTTTCCTTATCTTCTCTTACCCTCTACTTTACCAAGCATGATATCCTTTTTCAGGGAATGATCCCTTCTGACAACATGACCAAAGTAGATGAGGAAAAGTCTGGCCATTCTCACTTCCAAGGAGCATTCCAGCTCCACTTCTTCCAGGACAGATTTGTTCATTCTTCTGGCAGTCAGAAATGACTCGATGGCAGTGGGTTTTTTTTTTATTTTATTTTTCCCTTTTTTCTTGGCAGTCATGTATTTTCAGTATTCTTCTCCAGCAACATAATTCAAAGGCATCAACTCTTCTTTGGTCTTCTTTATTCATGTCCAGCTTTCCCATGCATATGAGGTGACTGAAAACACAATGGCTTGGGTTAGAAGCACTTTGATCTTCAAAGTGTTATCTTTGCTCTTTAACACTCTGAAGAGGTCATTTGCAGAAGATGTGTCCAATGCATCTGATTTCTTGATTGCTGGTTCCATGGATGTTGACTGTGGATCCAAGTAAAATGAAATCCCTGACAAGTTCAATCTTTTCTCCATTTATTGTGATGTTCCTTACTGGTCCAGTTGTGGGGATTTTTATTTTCTTTGTGTTGAGGTATAATCTGTACAGAAAACTGTAGTCTTTGATCTTCATCAGTAAGTGCTTCAAGTCTTCCTCATCTTCAGCAAGCAAGATTGTGTCATTTGCATATTGCAGATTGTTAATGAGTCTTCCTCTGATCCTGATGCCTCATTCTCCATATAGTCCACCTTCTCAGATAATTTGCTCAGTACACAGATTGAATAAGTATGGTGAAAGGATGCAACCCTGATGCACACCTGTCCTGATTTTAAACCATGAAGTATCTCCTTGTTCTGTTTGAACAACTACCTCTTGGTCTACGTACAGTTTCAACATGACCACAAGTAAGAGTTCCGGAATTCCCTTTCTTTGCAGTGTTATCCATAATTTGTTATGATTCACACAGTCAAATGCTTTTGCATAGTTTAAAAAAAAAAAAAAAAAGAGCTAAACATCTTTCTGGTGTTCTTTGCTTTCAGCCAAGATCCATCTGACATCAGGAATGATATCCCTTATTTCACATATCCAGATTGAATTTCTGGAAGTTCCCTGTCAATAAACTGCTGCAACCATTTTTAAATTATCTTCAGCAAAATTTTAATTGTGTATGATATTAATGGGAGCTCTGGTGGCATAGTGCCTATGACATTCGACTGCTAACCAGAAGGCTGGCAGTTCAAACCCACCAGCCACTCCTAAGAAGGAAGATTGGGTAATCTATTTCCGTAGAGATACCACCTCTGAAACCCAAGGAAGGGTCGCTATGAGTTGGAATCAACTTGACGACACCGAGGTTTTTTTTTTTTTTTTTCATTATATTAATGACATTGTTCAATAATTTCCACATTCTGTTGGATCACCTTTCTTTGGAATGGGCACAAATATTGATCTCTTCCAGTCAGTTGGCCAGGTAGCTGTCTTCTAAATTTCTTGGCATTAATGAGTTAAGTGCCTCCAGCGTTACATTCATTTGTTGAAACATCTCAATTCCTGGAACCTTGTTTTTCTCCAGTGCAACTTCGACTTCTTCCTTCAATACTATTGGTTCTTGATCATATGCTATCTCCTGAAGTAGCTGGATACTGGCCTATTATTTTTGGTACATGACTTTGTGTATTCCTTCCATCTTCTTTTGATGTTTCCTGCATCATTTGTTATTTTGCCCATACGGGAGCTCTGGTGGTGTAGTGCCTTAAAGTATTTGATTGCTTACCAGAAGGCTGGAGGTTCAAACCCACGAGCCACTTCTTGGAAGGAACGATGGACAATCTACTTCCACAGAGATAATGCCTTGGAAACCCAAGGAGAGGTTGCTATCAGTCAGGACTGAGCTGAATTCTGGCCAATTCTTTTTGGTACTGTGACTGTGTGTATTCCTTCCATCTTCTTTTGATGTTTCCTGCATCATTCAATATTTTGCCCATAGAATCTTTTAATGTTGCAACTTGAGGACTGAATTTTTCTTCAGATCTTTCAGGTTGAGAAATGTCAGCATGTTCTTTCCTTATGGTTTTCTAATCAGGTCTTTGCCATGTCATTATAATACTTTGTCTTCTTGAGCTGCCCTTTGAAATAGTTCATTCAGCTCTTATCATCTTGTCATTTCTTCCATTCACATTAGCTACTCTCCATTCAAAAGCAAGTTTCAGATTCTCTTCTGACATGCATTTTGGTCTTTTCTTCCTTTTCTACATTTTTAATTACCCTTTGCTTTCTTCATGTATGTTCTTGATGTCATCTCACAACTCACCTGGATTTTGGTCATTGGTGTTCAATTCAACAAATTTGTTCTTCAGATGGTCTCTAAATTCAGGTGGGATACAATCAATGTCATATCTTGGCTCTTGTGGACTTGTTTTAATTTTCTTCAGCTTCAGCTTGAACTTTCATATAAGCCGTTGATGGTATGTGCCACAGTCAGCTCCTGGCTTTGTTTTGGCTGAAGATACTGAGCTTCTCCATTCCCTCTTTGCACAGATGTAGTCCATTTGATTCCTGTGTATTCCATCTGGCAAGGTCCATGTGCATAGCTGTTGTTTATGTTGTTGAAAAAAATCATTTGCAATGAATATGCCATTGGTCTTGCAAAATTCTATCATGCAACCTCTGGTGTCATTTCTATCACCAAGGCCACATTTTCCAACTACCAAAGATTATTCTTTGTTTCTAACTTTTGCATTCCAATCACCAGTAATAATCAATGTATCTTTTTTTTTAAAAAAAAAATTGTGATTTGGGTGAAGATTTACAGAACAAATTCACTTTCCATACAGCAGTTCACATATACTTTGTCTCATGTCATTGACCACAGTTTACCACAATGCAACAGCTCCCCTCCCACTTCCTCCCCATAGTTACCTCTTCTCAATGTCCATCCCTCCATATACTCCTGCCCCCTGAGCTGTCTCCCTGTGCATAAGCACCCCTTCTTTCTCCCATGACTGTTCTCTCCAAGAAGTGTATCTACTTGAGGTAAATGTTCAACTCATATGCCTGTATTTTGTTTGGCTGGAAACCACAGGTGTGGGTTCAATTCCAGACCTGAAGGGCAGGTAGAGGCCATAGTCTCAGTGGTTCCACCAGGCTCTATCGGACCAGCAAACCTGGTCCCCACCTTTTATTTTTTTTTCCCCCTCCAAATGAATAATTGATGTATCTTGATTGCATGTTTGGTCAATTTCAGACTGCAGAAGTTGGTAGAATCTTCAATTTCTTCATCTTTGGCTTTAGTGCTTGGTGTGTATATTTGAGTAATAGTAGTATTAACTGGTCTTCCTTGTAGGTGTATGGATATTATCCTAACACTGACAGCACTGTACTTCAGGATAGATCTTGAAACATTCTTTTTGACGATAAATGTGAGGCCATTCCTCTTCACTTTGTCATTCCAAGCACAGTAGACTATATGATTGCCTTAGTCAAAATGGCCAAAGCCAGTCCATTTCAGCTCACTAATGCCTAGGATATTGATCTTTATGTGTTCCATTTCATTTTTGACAACTTCCAATTTTCCTAGATTCATACTTCAGACATTCCATGTTCTGATTATTAATGAATGTTGTTGTAGCTCCTTCTTTCCATTTTGAGTCATGTCTCAACAGCAAATGAAGGTCCTTCTACTTTGAGGAGGCAATTCTTCCCCAGTCATATTTTGAGTGCCTTCCAACCTGAAGGGCTCATTTTTTGGCACTATGTCAGACAATAATTCATGGTTATTCATAAAGTTTTCCAGTAATATATCAGACAGTGTTCACTGCTATTCATAAGGTTTACACTGGCTAGTTTTTTCAGAAGTGGATGGCCCTGTCCTTCTTCCCAGTTTGTCTTAGTCTGGAAGCTCTGCTAAACCTGTCCACTATGGGTGACCCTGCTGGTATTCAAAATACTGGTGGCATAGCCTCTAGTCTCATAGCAACATGCAAGCCACCCACAGCATGACAACCTGACAGATAAGTGGTGGAGGTCCGGAGTAGGGACTCAAAAAAACATTGCTGAACAAAGATGGCACAACCAACTGTTTGAGATTGGGTTGGGCCAAATATCCTACTAAACACTTGATTCAAAATTCAGTGTGGGGTAAGATAAAAAAGAAGGGTGGCTATGCTTGGTGGGCTCGGGATTTGCCATTTCTTTCCAAAGCCTTCTATTGTGTACTACTCAAAATCCTTTGAAATATGCTCAATGAAAAGGTATTGGAATCCACAAGGAAAAAAAAAACTAAAGTACTAGTACCACTTTTGTTATTTGGGCATCTCATACAGGGTGTGTAATAGGTAAGAACAGATTAGTGTCCCTAATTGTACCTGTTGTGACAGCTGAACAAAGGCGGCCCCCTGGTTAAGGAAACTCCCTAGGTTCTAGTTCAAGTAAATCAGGAGAAGAAAGAAGAGCCAGTCAGGTCCAGATCCCTAAAGTTATGATAACAATTTGCTGCAATGAAAGGTCAAGCATCTGCACATACAAATGGCTGTGGCCTTAGTAAACTCTTGTGGTGCCAGACCAGTCAATCAGAATCTTCAGAGATGTCTCGGCCACTCAGTTCATAGATAGAGACACCAGGAACCCAAGAGATAAAGTGACATGTCCTCAGGTCTTACAAGTGAAGAATTAGGGCTGGAAGAGAGGCTATAGCCCTCCCATGGAATTGCTTTTTGTATCTCGGCACACTGCCACAGGAAATAGCATTCCCACCTACACCGTTGGGCTAAGTATGATCCATCAGGAAGAGCACTCTGTTCTACCAATCATTCTGTAAAACCTAATGCTAGGGCAACATTATTCTTCAGAATAATGACACTTAGCTTCAATAATTCTGTCTAGAAAGGGAGTGATTATAGCTCCTACTTCATCTGGGGCTAAGTCTGACTTACTCTGCTCACTGAGCCACTATGTCACCCTCTGAGTACCTTCCATCTTGCCAAATGGGAAGACTGTGCTTTCTGAACTGTTTCCTTCCAGGCTGGGAGCCTTTCTAAGGTGGAGGGCCATGTCATCTTCATCCTTATACTCCCAGGGAGGGCACAAGCCTGGCACATACATGGTGATGCCCAGCTTTTGGGAAGGAGTGTTGGGACTTGGTGGTTCCTCTCTCTTCTATCTCCATCTGTAAACTTCCTGCTCCTTATAAGGCCCAGGTTTGGTCAGCATTGCCAATTGTCCAGCCAAGATTCACTTTTTATCCCTATGCCCACGGCCAGGAGAACTTCTTTTCCCTCTAGTTGTGCTTATCAACTCCCAGGTCTAACTGTACCACCTTCATCCCTATCAATACTTATTGCCTTTCTGTCCCTCCTCAGCCTCAAATATACTGTTGACCTGAATAACTGACTTTTATGGATGGTGTTGTTGTTAGGTGCTACTGAGTCAGTTCCAACAACTAGTAGCAACCTTATGTATAACAAAACAAAACACTGCCCAGTCCTGTACCACCTTCATAATTACTGCCATGTTTGAGCCTAATGTCGCAGCCATTGTATCAATCCATCTTGCTGAGGGTCTTCCTATTTAATGCTGATCCTCTACTTTACTAAGCATGATGTCATTCTCCAGGGACTATGACTTTCATAGAAAGATTTTTTAATTATGAAAAAATTCAAATATGGAAGTGGAGAGGTTAGAAGAGAATCACGAAAGCATGTGTATTTATGATCAGTCACAACCATCATCACCTCAGGGCCAAGGTTTCATGTATACCCCAACCCACTCTTCTTATTCCTATTTTACTAATATTTTTCATTATTTTCACTGTTGTTATGTGCTGTCAAGTCAGTTCCAACTCATAGCAACCCTGTCGTACAATAGAGCGAAACACTGCCCAGTCCTGCGCCATGCCATCCTCATGATGTCTAAGCCCATCGTTGCAGCCACTATGTCAATCCATCTAATTGAGGGTCTTCCTCTTTTTTGCTGACCCTCTATTTTACCAAACATGATGTCCTTCTGTAGAGACTGATAACACGACCAAAGTACAAGAGAACAAGTCTTTGCTAAGAAGTCTTTGCCTCTAAGGAGCATTTTGGCTGTATTTATTCTAAGATAGATTTGTTCATTCTTCTGGCAGTCCATGGTACATTCAATATTCTTCACGAACACCATAATTCAAAGGCATCAATTTTATTGTAGTAAATAGGTATGTAACAAATCATTTGCCATATCAACATTCTTTCCATGTATAATTCAGTGACATTACTTATGTTTATTATGTTGTTCAACTATTACTAATATCTGTTTTCATATTTTGCTATCACCCTTAATAGAAGCTCAGTGTCCCCCTACAAAGTGAGTTCTCCTTTTCCCCTCTCTTCCATCCTTGTAATTTTATAGTCAATCTGAGACATCATTTTTTTCTGTATCTATTGCAGAATGTATCTTTAAAAGATTAAGACAAAGCCATAATACTATTATCTCATCTTCAAATTTAACATCCATTGTAGAAAGGTTTTCAATTTTCAAAGCCCTATCATGTGTCTGAATGCCTCCTCTATCCTACAGACAACAGGGTGAGGTGCCATCAAGACAGATAAGGAAACTGATGCTTCAAGAGGCTGGTGACTTCCTAAAGCTACTGACCTGAAGATTTTGACTTTCTGAATCAGTGGCCCCTGTTCATATTCCACTCCCCTTGGAAAAGATCACTTGCTTTAAGGAGCTTTTTTTTTTCAATGAGCCTGAGGCCTACGCAACCAGAGAGTGTTGTCTTCATACTCTGACCTTCCTGAATTCTAATTTGGTAGGCTCCCAGTTTGGTTTCTTTAAGGGGGGAAAAAAAAGTACATTAATTTCTTATTATAAAAGTTACTGCAGCAAGTCATCTAAACATTCTTATGTTTTATTTTTAGTGTTTTTTGGGGAGAGATAAGCAAGGAATAGGGAAAAAGCAGATTTATGTCAACTGGGTGGGTTCTTAGCCACCACTCCTGGCTGTCCCAGTGAGTTATACAGTAGGTGACTCATTTATAATTCTGCCTCACAAATCTCACTGAGGCTGGGAGCCTGTAAATGAGAAGGGTGAATGCAAAGGAATACTCATTGCTAAATGCTGCCCCCTCCTCCAGCACACCTGGGCCCATGTCTGGGTTCCATCTACCCCTTTGGCTGTGGGGACCTGTTGATGTAGGTAGATTCCAATGTAGAAGGAACCAAGAGGCAGAATATATTTATATCGGCTGTGACAATAATGTTATATAAATGTGTCACTGTATAGGTGATACTTCCTGTGTGCAATGCAAAGACTGCTTTCTTTCTCTAAATATTTGCTACCAACACAAGTCCTCGCAAAAGCACAGCACTGAATGCAAGAGAGCAGGGAACGGCCTTTTACTGAGAATCACCTGCCTTCTCCAGGCCCTTGCATATAGAACATTTTATTTAAATCATAGCATCTACCACAAAGCAAACAAAAAATCAAACCAGTTGCCAGCAAGTGGACTCTGACTCATAATGACCCCATGTGTGGCACAGTAGAACTGTGCTCCATAGGGTTTTCAATGGCTTGTTCAGAAGTAGATTTTCTGGCTTTTCTTCCAAGGCACTTCTGGGTGGATATGAACCACTAACTGCAATTAGCAGCCAAGTGCTCAACGGTTTGAACTACCCAGGGACTCCACACTGCACTGAAATTATTTGCTTATACCTTTGGGTTGGTCTATTCAAACCAGGATTTCTCAGCCATGGCATTCTTGGTATGATGGGATGAATACTTTTTTGTAGTGGGGGGAGGTGGCCGTCCAGCGCATTGTATGGTATTTAGTAGCATCCATGGGCTCTGCCTGTTGATGTTGATAGCATCCTGTCTTTAGTTTTACAATCCAAAGTATCTTCAGCCATTATCAAATGTCCCCTGGGGGACGGCATTGCCCCTGTCGAGAATCACTGATTTAAATCATGGTCTTATGAGGGCCAGTGCCTCTGTCTTATTCCTCTTGGCCTCCCTGTTGCCCAGAACAGTGCCTGGCACAAAGCAGGAATTCCAAACATTTGTGGATCTTTTAGGAATAGCCTTATGAAATGCACCTGTGACCCTCTGTGTTACAGATGGGGTAACTAAGTCCCATAGAAGTTATAGATCTACATGGGTCACATAGCAGGTGGGTTATAGGGTTGGTGACTCAACAGTTAGTGCTTTTTCCAAGCCCTGCTAAAGTGCTGGGAGCTAAGTAGGGAGCTTGAAAAAGGAGCTGCATTTGAGGTCCTCCTGCTTTCCAGCTCTGGACACCAAAGAAACAAGATTGTTAATGCCTTTAGGACAGACAGATCCAAGTACCTGTAGCTGTTAATTAGTGAGGAGCCATGTTGGAAGGCTTGCTTTAATTTGGAGCCTCTGTGCTGGCCGGGATCAAAGTGACTACAGCAATGCATCCTACCAAGCATGAGAAGAGCAGGGTTAATTTTTTTTTTTTTTTTTTTTTTTAATTTCTCTAGTAGTTTAAACATGAATAAATGATAATGACTTTCAACCTGGTTTGCCACATGCAAGAGGAAGCTGGGCATCCCAGTGCAGTTGGGCTATGAATGAATTTAGTTTAGTTACAGACATGAAGAGTGGTCTTAATTAGGTTTGGATTCTGCATTTCCTTCTGAAAAGGAAAGTAGAACAGAGTAAAGTCTGATTCACATTTGCAAGTGGGAGGAAGGTGGGAGAGTGGCGGAGTAGACTCACATGGTTTTCAATTGGGGCTCCTATTTGCTAAGGAGTGAAGTCTAATTTCTAGCTTATTCACTGGAGGCCTACTGCTAAGCTTCCCTGTTAAAGCTCATTAATTACGAAGGATGCAAATAGCTCCACACACACACACACACTCGGGAATTATCATGCCTGCCCCATCTGATCATCTGATAGTGTCTTTAGGGGGCAGCCCGGGCTAGGCATCATTATTTCCAAGCAGTCTAGTGGCTACAAAGGACATCATTCAAAATAATCTGCAATGATGCTCATGGTTCCAGAAGGTCAGTCCCAAAAGGCACACTGCAGTCGACTTGCAGTCAGGAAATGAGTCTTACTTATGACCCAGTTGATGACACTTGACACCAGCTTAATGCCCTTATCATGCTTATACTACTTCTGATATGAGATCTGTTATACTTGTGTTAGGAGAGAAAAAGGGAAGCTAAAGAGAAGCGTTTCCAGTATGGCATCTTAAGTTCATTTGCTTAAAGTCAGTTGGCTTGTTTGCACTCTAAGAGTTCTTTCACTTCTCCCTAAGAGATGTAGGGTATGCAGACCTAAGGTGTTGGAAGGGGTGCTAGCAGGCCAAGAGGAACAGAAGGCATCCCAGGCTGAGATGTACATGAGAAGTGGAGAAAGGTGGAATTAGATTTGGCTCTGAGCAGAGAGACCCAGTGGACAGTGGTACTTCAGTGCTAGAGTTCTTGTCTTCCATGTTGAGGCCTGGGTTTGATTCCTAGTCAAATCACCACATGTGCAGCCACCACTCATCTGTCACTGGGGGCTTGCATGTTGCAGTGATGCTGAACAAGTTTCAGTGGAGCTTCCAGATTAAGACAGACTAGGAATCTACTTGCAAAATCAGTTGATGAAAACGCTATGGATTACAATCATTTGATCCACAACCTATCTTGGGGTGGCAAAAGACAAGGTAGCTTTGTGTTCTGTTGTGCATGGGGTCACCATGAGTTGGGGGTCAACTCAACAATAGCTAACAACACAGAGACAATTCAGGGCCACAAAGACAGGTTGGGACTAGATCAAGGAAGGCTCAGAATGCTGGGCACATAGCTCTGTCTGCAAATGGCTATAGGAAGATGGTGCAGGTCTCCAGGTAGACAAGTCAGGTCTTGGGAAGATTAATGAGGCTCTCTGAGTGGGTGGAGGAAGGACTAAAGAGAAGGAAGATAAGGATGAGCATACCAGCTGATGGATGTAAAAACACAACACACTGCCGTCAACTTGGATTCAACTCGTAGCAACCCCTCCTTGGGTTTCTGAGGCAGTATCACCATGGAAGTAGATTGTCCAACCTTCCTTCTGAGGAGTGGCTGGTGAGGTTGAACCACCAGTCTTCTGGTTAGCAGTCAAATGCCTTAGGCATTATGCCACCAGAACTTCCAGCTGATGTACTAGTGGGTAACAAGTAACCAAGAGCAGGCCATTTTAATCCCTATGAGTCGGGGCCGACTCGACAGCACATAAACAACAACAACAACAACCCTCACAGTGCCCTGACTACCCCATAACAAGCTCATAACAAAGGTGTGCGCTCACCTCCATTTTGAACCTTCTTGACCATCTCGGGTAAGTCTGCTTGCAAAGAAAACCATATTCTCACCTTACTGGTTGTGACACTCTTGGTAGTAGAGGTAGAGATCCAAGCAGGTCCTGGAGCCACTTCCAACCACAAAGTCTCCTGCAAGGTTGGGTGGGGCCTTCTTTATGGTCTCAAGGACCCTCACCAGTGATTATTTAAAATGTGGTGAGTAGGGCTGGAACTACTAAAATCTACCAGAGGACACCAGTGAGAAGCTGAAGTAAGAAAGAGGTAAGAATTTTAAAACTAAGGAGCCTGTGTGTGTCAAAAAATGATAGAGTGGAAGAGCCCTTCTACAACAGAGGCCACAAAAGGGGCTGTTCAGTGAATATAGGCTGGAAAGGCCTACCTCTCCCTTATCGAGGGGTCAGTCTACTCCGCCCTCTGTTTTGGAGCCTATGGAGAAAAGTCTTGATGGGGAAAGAAAAGCTCTAGTTTGTCTCCATGAATACCCTACAGGTGTCTCCCTGCAACCTTATCCATGCCAAGAACAAACATATTGGTGTGGCCCTGGTGGTAAATGAAAGGAGTTCTAGTGGTGCAGTACCTAAGGCACTTGACTGCTAACCAGAAAGTTGGTGGTTCAAACCCACCAGCCACTCCATGGAAGGAAGATGGGGTGATGTACTTCCGTAAAAATTCACCACCTCAGAAACACAATGGGAGTCACTATGAGTCGGAATCAACTTGACGGCAGTAAGCTTTTTTTTTTTTTTTTTTAAATGAAGGAGCCCTGGTGGATCAAATGGTTAAAGGCTCAAATGCTAACTGCAAGGTCAGTTGTTCAAATCCACCCAGTGGCTCTGCAAGAGAAAGACCTGACAATCTGCTTCTATAAAGATTACAGCCTAGAAAACCCTTCAGGCAGTTCTACTCTGTCACATGGGGTCTCCGTGAATTGGGAGCGACTTGATGGCACCTAACAATAGGGTAGATGCACAAGGCTGTTCTCACAAGAAGGGACAGCTCGGGAACTCCTGCCACCTCATGAGGGCATCAACACTTTGCTGCACCTGTAACCCCTGCCCAGGGGTACAGAAGTCTGACCCTACAGAGCTGTGTTCATCAACCACAGGACTCTGGAGAGCGATGCTAGCCTACCATCTGCCAAGGCTGTCTTTTTTCTTTTTGTGCAGTGAAACCATTCCTTCCAATGAAAGCTCATATAGAAGTCCAACTCTACAACAATGAACAAAAAGATGATTGGCCTGCTTGACCTACTCTCTGCCCCAGCTCCTCTTTGTTTCCAGAAAGAAGGATCCTGGAGCTCCATGGAAATTAATTACAAAAGCTAAGCACTAATCTGGTTCAACCTCTTTATTTTACAAAGAAACAGTGGACCTTGAGAATGTGGAAAAACTGGAACCCTTATCCAGTGCTGATGGGAATGTAGAAAAGTACAGCTGCTATGGAAAATAGTGTGGCAGTTCCTCAAAAAGTTAAATATAGAATTATCATATTAATTCCACTCCTATGTATGTATATATTCAGGAGAACTGAAAGCAGTTACATGTACACCAATGTTCATAACAGCATTATTCAGAAAAGCCAAAAGGGGGAAACAATTCAAGCGTCCATCAACAGATGAATTGATAAACAAAATGTGGTATATCCATACAATGGAATATTATGCAGCCATAAAGTCAAATGAAGTACCAATACATGCTATGATAGTGATGAAACTTGAAAACATTATGTTTAGTGAAAGTAGACACCAAGGACAAATATTGAGTATCTATAACAGGCTGAGTCAGGTTTGACTCAACGGCACATAACTTAACTTAAATAACAGGCAAACACATGTTGTTGTTCTTATGTGCTCGAGTTGGACCCAACTCATAGTGACCCCTCCTTGGGTTTCCGAGGTGGTATCACTACGGAAGTGGATTGCCCAACCTTCCTTCTGAGGAGTGGCTGGTGGGTTTGAACTGCTAGCCTTCTGTTAGCAGTCAAGTGCCTTAGGCACTATGCTACCAGAGCTCCTGGCAAATGCATAGAGACCAAAATTCCTAAGTGGTTACCAGGGCTTGGGGAAGGAGGAATGGGGAGTTATTACTTAAGTGACACTGAATTTCTACTTGGGGACATGAAAAACATTTGGAAATGGATAGTGGTGATGGTTGAACATGATGCCCATAATCAATGTCAACAAGTTTTACAGTTAAAAACAGTTAAAATGGCAAGTTTTTGGTTATATATATTTTGCCACAATAAACTTAAACAAAAAAGAAATGGTGCCCTGAGAGACAGGGAGTGTGAGACTCTGAACTGGGTCATCAGCAGGACCCCATCACCCTTCTTTATGCAAAGCAACAGTAGGCAGCCTCATCCCCCTGCCTGGTACAGTGGGTTCTGACGCCCCCTCTCCTGACCTGCTGGTTGTGATATGGGCAGGGCAGCCTGGCTACCATGGGATCTACCATTGGGCATTACAGCAAACACACCTGTCCTGGGTGCCATCAGTGGACGGGTCCTGGATGTTTTCCTATGTAAGCTCTAGAGTGCTCTCTCTAGCACTCCTTGCATGGTTGCTCTCTCCCTCTCTCTCTCTCTTTCTTCTCCTTCCAATATTTACATACAAGATATAAATAAGTAAGCCAAGACTCTGAGGGGCACCCAGAATTGCATCCAAATTTCCACCAGGCCTTTCAGAACCTCACACCTTCATCCAGATGTTTACTTTGATGTTAACTGAAGAATGGGAAGCTTTTTATTCACAGAGAAGTTGCATTCTTCAGTGATAGTATCCAAAGGGATAAGGACATAAGTTCCTTTGAACACAAGGCTGGGTTAAGTCCTCCTGATTACTAACCACAGACAGGGTAGCAGAGTTGCAGCTGATAGCAGCAGCCAACCTTGGTGGAGCACCTGGCAGTGTCTTGCTTGATGCCCACCTGACTCTACAAGGCAGGCACTATTATGACACTCACTCTACAGACAAGGAAGCTGCCAACTCATGGAGACCCCTGTGTGTCAGAGTAAAACTGTACTCCACTGGGTTTTCAATGCCTGATCTTTTGGAAGTAGATCACCCAGCCCTTTCTTCCAAGGCACCTCTGGGTGGACTTGAACCTCCAACCTTTCAGTTAGTAGCCAAGCATGTTAGCAATTTGTACTACCTAGGGACTCCATTAGTGGTTCCACAGTAGAGTTTTGCCTCCCATGAGAAAGACCCAGGTTCAATTCCTGGCCAATGCACCTCATGTGCAGCTACCATCCACCTGTCAACTGTGGCTTATGTGTTGCTGTGATGCCAAACAGTTTTCATGGAGCTTCCAAACTAAGAAACTAGGAAGAAAGTCCTCAAATCTACTTATGAAAAAAAAAAAAACAGTCAATCAAAACCCTATGGATCACATGAAGCATTATCCATTCTGCAACATATCATGGGGATGGTGGAGGGCTGGACACTATTGCATTCCACTGTGCATGAGGTTTCCATGAGCTGGGGTCAAGTCAGTGGCAGCTAACAACAAAACAGATAAGATAATTGATTCTTAGAGAAGTCAAGCAATATACCCAAAGCCACATAAGTAAACTGGAATATGTGGAGCCTACCAGTAAAATGTATTTCTGTTTTCCCGAAATAACCTGATGTTTCCACAGTGTTTTCAAGTTTTATGTTTCTCTGAAGTTGTTTTTTCTTCAGTAATCATAATTGTAATCACCGGTATTTACTGAGCACTTGCCACACTCCAGACATTTGATACACACAGTGTCATTTCACTTCACAAAAATATCAAAGGTGGGCATGATTATTTTCTCTGGTTTTGAGATGAGGGTACTGAGTTTTAAGGGGGTAACTGATAAAGGCAAGGACTGGAACTTGTCTTAACCTGATTTTTTTCACTGGGTCATTCTGTCTCTGAAGAACTAGAAGATATCACCTGGCATGAGGCCTCTGGTACCAAATCTCCTCTGGAATTTGGACTTGAGCCAGGCTTTCCCCTCCTCCCCTCTTCTTTAAGAGGGATTCATGATATCAACTCCCCAGGTGCTGGTCATCTCTCCTGGAAATGCTGCCCACCCCTGAATACTTAGGCCTCTCTGATCATGGTGCCCACACCTGGGACTCCCACAGGAAGAATCAAGAATAGCTGTTTCTCACTCTTCCTTTGGTGGTTTCCACCTCTATGATGGAAATAGATTGCCCAATCTTCCTTTTGAGGAGTGGCTGGTGGGTTTGAACCACCAGCCTTCTGGTTAGCAGTCAAGTGCCTTAGGCACTATGCCACCAGAGTTCCTACATCTATGACTGCCATCTGTAAATAAGTTCAGTGCTTTTTAAGAACTGCTTCCTGGTCTGGGGCCTCTGAGCTGGTGCCTTACTACCTACACTAACACTTACATGATTAGTCTGACAGATTTTCATTTAACCCAGATTGCAAGTGAAGAAACTGAGACTCAGAGACATTTAGTGACCTGCCTGGAATCCTACAGCAAGTATGTAGTGGAAGTGGGGTTGCTAAACGTATTCTTCTTGTACCTTGCACTGGGGAGATCATGCTTGCATTGGCCCCAGCTACTGCTTGTGGGGACAGCCTTTTTCCCTGGCTCAACTCTTGCTGTGGGAGGCCACAAAGTCCTAAACAAATTCTAGAGACAGAGAGCTGAAGGACACAGGCAGGTCCTGATATAGGAGGCCCTATCAGGACTGCCCTGTGGTGTGAGAGATGGGTTGGGCAGAAGCCAAGGGTTTCCTGGCTCACTGACTTTCAGGAAAAGCCTTAATGAGCACCCAGCAGATGAGCCACCATGATAACCCAGGTGGTGACACTCCATACTCCAGAGCGGCCTGTCATGTCAGAGGTTGCCTCTGGGCTATGACTCCGGATCTCACTCCCAAGTAACTTCCCTATCAGCTTACCAGTATCTAAAGTCTCCAATTAGAAATGTATTCCTTTGGCCAACTGGTTTTCTAGCTGCAAGCCCTTCTCTTTCCAAATCAACCACACTGCCAACAGATTTGCCTTCTCTAGGACACACATCACCCCCTTTGAGCACATCACTCTCTTCCTCAAAATATCCATGATTCCTCCCTGCCTTCTGAATGAAATTCAGACTTCCTCACATGCTTCACCAGGCTCTCTGGCCCTGTGCCAGTGTCCTCTTTCCTACACACCACACTCCAGGCCACTTCTCCCTATGCCACACCCTCCCTTCACTTCCTCATAGTTGATGATAAGAATATCAGCAGTGTCAACTATCATCTGTTGAGCACTCACCATCTGTAGGTATCATGTTAACTACTTTGATATCTTATGTATTCTTCACAACAACTCTCTGACATGAGGATAATATCCCCATTTACTGAGGAAATCATGGCTCAGCAAGATTGACCTGATTCACTCAAGTGGCAAGGCTATGACTTGGACCTGTGTCTGTCCGCCCCCAAAGCTATCAGAACAGAATACAGTCTGAATTCAAATGTCACCTCCACCATAAAGCTGCCCCCACCTGCCCCACTGAGCTCTCAGAATTTTATTTCCTTTGAGTATAATAAATGCTCGACCCAAGTTTGCTGTATTGAATTAACTCAGCGCATCTGCCTTCAATTAAAATATGCAAATTCTCCTGGAAAGGGAAGTATTCCTTAGTCATAGGCTCTTCTGGGCCAATGTGCACACCGGGGGCTTCCCTGAGTGTAGAACTGATAGTGGAGGGAGGACTGAGGGCCAGGCCAAGAGAAGGCACAGTGGCCACTCTGGGAAGCTCTTGTCTCCCTGCCATGTGACTGATGGAGGGGGGTCGTGGGCAGCCACAGACTCTCTGCTCCCAGCAAAAAGAGTACATTCCTGTGTCTTGTTTTCATAATAGTATAAGGTGAAAGGCATTAGCCAAACCACCCAGGATTTGACAAAAAAAGTCTATGGCTAAATGGTTCTCTCTGTGCTTCTGTTGAGACATAAATCAAGGCACTCACCTATCCTTCTGGAACACAGAATGTGCCCTATTGCAGGGCTCAGTGCAACACTCTGAAGTAGCCATGGTAGTATCTTTATATCTATTTTAGAGATGAAGAAACTGAGGCCCTGAGAATATGTGACTTGCCCAAGATCACAGAGCTTCTAAGTGGGGAAACTGGGACCAGAACCAACATGTCCCAGCCCAGTTCCCAGCCTCTGTCCACACACCACTCTGTAAAGTCTGACCACATGACATAAAAGCCTATGCTGCTGACCACTGACTCAGGTTTTCTATAATGTGCCAAGAGGCATTGGGTATAGGAGGACTGGTTCCCCTTTCCTTAAGAGGGCTGGATGTTCGAGGAATTCACCCTAGCTCCAGGGCTGACACAAGTAATATTCAGGATAATTTTCTATTGAAAAAGTATTCCCATATGGAAAGACAGTAGAACGATTCTGAAATCCCTCTGATTTCCAGGCCTGGGGCTGGATGTAGACATGGGTTGATATAAGCTAGTGGTATCTTCTTTCTGCAGAGGCCTCAGAATCAGCTGAATAGGATACTTCAGTGATACCAGAAGGATTCATATCCAACAACCCCTCTTCTCCCCCATATAATCTATTATGAACTGACATTTATGAAGTGCATATTTGGTGCTAAGTACTTTTATTTATGATAATAAGCAAAAAGTCATAGTTACATAGGTTATCTTCATCCACATTTTACAAGTAAAGAAACTGAGCCTCAGAGAGGTTAAGCCACTTACCCAGGGTTACAAAGTAATAAGAGGTAGAGATAAGATTTGAACCTAGGAAGTCTGGCTCTAAAAATGATGCACTTAACTGCTATACCACACAAGAGGACAGGGACTGGTCATATTTAGCCACTCATCTCCTTCATATTCTGCATGGGAGTATTTATTAATGAGTCATTATATGAGCCCATATTTGCATCAGTTTTGACCACTGACTGCTACCTAGAATTTCTAAGGCATTGGGAGCTCTAGGGTAAAGGATCTAGTTTTACTCTGAGTCAGATGGCCTTTGTCCTTGGCTCTTGGGAAATAACCCTTGGAATAATTCCAGAGTCTTGATCTGGGATTTCCAAGCTACATCTGGGAATTTATTGTAAGCAGGCCAGACTGAAAAAAGTCTCACCTAGGGGGGCCAATGTCAACTAGCTTCAGAAGACATGATTTAGCTTATGATGCAGAATTGGCCAATAAAAGTCCAGAAGACTCTCAGAGAGCTTCCCCGTCAGTAAAGGGAGAATGATGTACACTGAAACAGGGCAGCTCCATATTGGGAATCTTCCCAGACTTCACCCATTTATCTCTTTCTTATTATGACCCACCAGCCACTCCTCAGAAGGAAGATGGGGCAATCTACTTCCATAGTGATACTGCCTCGGAAACCCAAGGAGGGGTCGCTATGAGTTGGGTCCGACTCGACGGCACATAACCACAAACAATAACATTATGAATGGCACAAAAGGTTGATGGTTAGAACCCAGACAAAGGCACCTCAGAAGACAGGCCTGGTGATCTGCTTCCAAAAGGTCACAGCCTTGAAAACCCCATGGAGCAGTTCTACTCCAACACATAGGGTCCCAATGAGTCAGAATCAACTCAATGGGAACTAACAACAACTACAACAAAACCAGTAGTTGTAAATATAGTATCTTCCTAGTTCTGAGTCATTCCAGCAGAATAATGAACCAAGGACAGTATCATCTTAACTTATAAGGTTTGAATTAGCCCTGGGTTGCTAGGGACAGAGAGATGCAGTGAGACTATGCCATGTGGGAAGCTGGTGTCAGATATTTTGGAGAAATGGGAAAGCAAGGATATGATCGATCTCTGCCTTCTGAGAATTGGCTTTGTGCTAACTGTCATCCATGAAGCTATTGCTGTAGTATCCCAGGGATCCCCTGAATACACTGTCCCACATTCCTCCTTCCTCCTCATAAATAGGTAAAACTAGGTGAGTCTGTCAGTCCCCTGGGAGCCCAGGCTCCCTGCTCACAGTTCCCCTGGGTTTTCTCTGCTCTTTACCTTCACTGCTCACCTGTAGAAGCAGAAGGGCTGCCCTTTTCCTAGAAGAGCATGGCTGGGAGAAGGCCAGCTTGCTGCCCGATATGAGCAAATCACAGGAAAAGGTCACACATCCTTCCTTTTTTTTCTGCAGTCTGCTGGAAAAAATGAGAATCAAAAGCCCAGACTGCCTCACAAAGGGTGAGTGAATAAAAGAAACCACTACAGGGGAACAGTCCTAGTTGGAAAGAAGATGCCTCTCTTGGCCACCATGAGTCACATTACAGGTCCTGCCTGACTGAATGAGCCACAGAAGTTGGGCTCCTTAGAAATACCAACTGACATGGTGCAAAAACGGCAAGGAGGCCACATATTCTGACCTCCTCTAATCTCACAAGAGGAAGATAGCAGTAACCCAAGGCCTATTACTGCAAGGCCAAACATGCTGCCTCCCTCCAGCCCTTTCACCAACCGTTCCTCCCAAAGCACCCACCACCTCTCTCCTGGGTTCGATAATTCACTGCAGTGGCCACACAGAACTCACAGATTACAGGGTTT
>NW_006921606.1:20933898-20970470 GCF_000298275.1 Orycteropus afer afer
CTCTTCACTTGCTCATAGAAAATCTCACCTTGGAGTTTACAAAGACTTATGGGTAGAAAAGCCACACAAAGTAATTTACTACACTGCACATGGTCATCATGAGCCAAGGTTGTACCTCCAGGGGCTCCTGGGAGAAGCAGAGAAGAAGTAGTAGTATCAAGTATGGAGACTTGATAAACTTGCCCTTGCTCTCTTCTCTGACTGCAGGACAATGGAGTTGCAGGCATATCTATCCAACCTGGTCCGGAACACTGTAACCTGTCTTCCCTGATGAGACTAGCAATTCACTGCTTAGCTCAGCACCAGAGCTTTGGGCAGTGGAAGGAGCCCACCTTGCACACATTCTGGGGTACAGAACTCAGGCCTGGCTGTAGTAGAAGATGGAGAACCTGGATTCTGGGCCCAAGCCTGCCATTTGGTCCCCTTACCTGTCCCTCAGCTTAACTAACTGAATAGTTTTCCAAAATGGTAACATACCCTCCCTACTCTGTAAAATAAATGATATCATTAAAAAGAAGCAAAATCCTCTCATGCTCTCAGGATTCTAGAGAGAACAGTACCAGTTACAACTGTGATAATTAGAATCGACAAAGGCTTCTTTTTCGTGGTAAAAGCCTGGAATTCAACTTCTTTTATTTTTACAATGACCTTTTCACTTAAGCCACCAACTAGTGTCTCCAGAACCCCTAAAGGGAAGCTTGCCTTTTCAAGCCCTCCCTGGGATTCCAGTTCACAGCAGGATGATCTCAGAGAGGGCCCCCCACTGACAGGGAACCACCCTCTCACGCTCAGTGCAGCAGATTCTCATGCTCTCTGGGGCCTGGTTTTGAGGGACAAAGATTTATTCACTCAACCATTCTCTCATTCTACAAGCATTCTTGTCACCTTAAAAGCCAGTGTGGGTGTACATGGATGTGAGGACAAGCCAGTGGGAGTGGCTGAAGGGGCCAAGAAGGCTGCTTGGTAGCACACCCTTGCAGGGCTCTTGTCTTCTTGCCTTCTTCTTGCCAGCCATACATACAGTTCAACCCTCAGCTTTCCTATGGGCCCGAGATTCTTATAGTTCCATTTCCACAAAGATGACTGGTAGGAGCTTAGTGGCAGACACCCTCTATTGCTTAGCTTTCCACTAGCCTCTTGAGTTTGAGACTTCACAGGTGATAACTCTATTTAAAAAAAAACCTCTGGAAAAATACAATGGACAAACCCTGGGAACCTGCAGTCTCACTGTGCTCTCAGAGGGGCACTAGTAATGAACCAGGAAGTGTGATTCAAATGCGAGTGGAAGGGGGTCTGCCTGGGAGATATCTTCTGCTGTGTTCTCTTCCTCTGATCCCTTAGTGGAGCCCAGCCAAGCCCTCCCTCTCATTCACGTCTGCATTCATTCTTGCCTGCTCTCAGCCTGATGTCTGCAGTTTAGACTTCTGTTAGTGCAGCATTATGGGCATGAGAGAGTCAGCCTCCAAACCTTCCCAGACTGAAGTGAGGAGGCGGGTACTCACTAGTAGGGCACCAAGCATATATGGCAGGAAGTCCTTACGTGGTGCAAATGGTTAACCCCCTTGGTTGCTAACTGAACGGTTGGAGGTTTGAGCCTACCCAGAAGCACCACAAAAGAAAGGCTTGGCAATCTACTTCAGAGAAAGCAAGTCTACCACCATGGAGTTGATTGTGACTCATAGCAACCCTACAGGACAGAGCAGAACTGCCCCCATAGGATTTCCAAGGCTAGAAATCTTTATGGAAGCAGACTGCCACATCGTTCTCTTGCAGAGCAGCTGGCAGATTCAAACTGCCAACATTTTGGTTAGCAGCTGAATGCTTCAACCATTGCACCATTAGAGCTCCTTAAACCCTTAAAAGTCTATGGAATACAGTTCTACTCTGATACATAGAGGGTAGCCATGAGTGGCAATCAACTGAATGGTAAATGGTTTTACCATACACCTGGTCCAGTCCAAAGGTAGAGAAGAGGAGACATTCACAAACATTACTCCACTTAACCATGTGAAAGGCAGATCATTAGGCACCTGGGATACCAAAATGTATGAGAACAGTCCTGCAGGCAGGGGCTAAGATCACAATACACTGACATGCACTTATCAGAGGCTGTTCACCACACAAATTGCCTTGTATTGGAGCTGCAGCACAGATCATGCTGGTTTGACATGGTAAAAAAAAAAAAAAAAAAAACCACTGTGCCAACAGAGATCTCTGGGCCAAGGCTGCTACAGCTCTGCACTCCCTTCCTATCACTGTGAATCAAGGTTTTGCTTTCCAGATTCAGGGAACTCAGCCACAAGGCTTACTGTGGAATGTAGAGCCTGAGGCCAACAAGGACCAAGGTTCCTTTTGTGCCATCTGGTCAAGGGCACAGAACTCGCGGTCGGCACATGGCCAGTTGCCACACATAGGATGGATAATAAGGGAAGAGACAAGCTTCCCAGAGGGCCAGGCATGTATCTTGCCAAGCCCTGGGGAGAAGCAGTGGACACAATGATGGTGGTCAGTGGGTAGGAAGATATCTTCCACAAAGCAGACATGTTATCAGAGCATATGATGGGTCCCAAGACTGGATCAGGTTTCTGGACGTCACTGAATCCAGCCCACTGCTTCAGGGCAAAGGGAAAGCTCAAGCAAGGTGCACATCTGCTTTCTGGGAAAAGCAAATAATGCAGCCCTTCTTGGAGACTTGTTCCAGAGCCTTGGCTTTGCTCTTTCTTTTCTGATGGGACTCACCTCCTAAGAAGGTCACTGGTGTACCTGGTATGTGAGGCTTGGCCAGAAGGAATGAATCTCATTAAACAGAAACTCTCCATTGCACCCCAATCTGTTGTTCAACCATGACAGACCACTGATGTAGTGTGTTGAATAGTACATCTCCCCCAAAGATACACCCAAGTCCTAATGCTGTGTACCTGTGAATGAGACCTTATTTGGAAGTCAGGTCCTTGAAGGTATAATTAAGAATCTTGGAATGAGAGTATCCTGGATCTAGAGTAGGCTCTAAATCCAATTACTGGTGTTCTTATAAGAAAAAGGAGAGGCGATTTCAGACAGATACACAGAGAGAATGGTCATGTGAAAAGAGAGGCAGAGACTGGAGTGATACATCTACAAACCAAGAAGCACAAAGGATTTCTAGCAACAGACTGAAGCTAGGAGAGAAGCATGGAATGGATTCTTTCTCAGAGCCTCCAAAAAAGAACCAACCTTACCAACACCTTAAATTTTATACTTCTAGTCTCTAAAATGCCCTGGCAGTGCAATGGTTAAGCACTTGACTGCTAACCAAAAGGTTGGTGGTTCGAACCCACCAGTAGCTCTGTGGGAGAAAAGTCCTGGTGATCTGCTCCTGTGAAGATTACAGCCTAGGAAACCCTACAAGATGGTTCTGCTCTGTGCTATAGGGTTGATATGAGTAGGAATCAACTTGACGACACATAACAATGACAACAGCCTGCAAAAAAACAGGAGTCCTAGGCAGTGCAAACGGTGAAACATGACAACTAGCCAAAAGGTTGGGGGCTTGAATTCACCCAGAGGCACCTCAGCTGGCAGGCTTGTACAGCCTTGAAAATGCTATGGAGCAGTCCTATTCTGTAACACATGAGGTCACCAGTTGAACTGGAATGGACTTGACAGCAACAAGCCTCCACAACTGTGAGAGAACACATTTCTGTTGCTTTAATCTACCCAGTCTGTGGTAATACGTTATGGCAGCCCAAGTAAACTAATTTGATTAAGGTCCCTTAGCAGCCAGATTCCTCATGATGGGGATTTGGGTGATGGGGATTTTGGATAACTATCTTCCAAAGATAACTGTCCTTAAGTGGATGGAATGACAGGCTACATTTGCCTGTTCCCCTCTTTCATGGGCTGCCAAAAGGGGTCACACAATGTAGGCACATTTGAGGAAGTGCATGGTTTCCTGCCTTCAGCGCTGTCCAAAGGCCAGCTCATTTAAAGGTAATAAGCTAAAGGAGTGAGGTGAGGTGTTGAACTCAGCCTTCTGGTAGATTTTAACTTGTAGAGTGAAATGGGAAAAACTCATAGAATGAGCCATGCCTTTTCATTATTATTTATTTTTAAAATTTTATTGTGATTTGGGTTAAAGTTTACAGAGCAAATTCATTTTCCATATGGCAATTGATACACATTTTGTTTCATGATATTGACTACAATTCCCCACAATATAACAGCTCTCTTCCCACTTCCTCCCTGTGGTTACCTCTTTCTTGTGTCCTTCCCTCCCATGCACCCCCACCCCCATCCCCACCCATCTCCCTGTACAAACACTGCGTTTCTATTCTCCCACAATTGATCGTTCCAAGTAGTATATCTACCTGTGGTAAATGTTAACCCCATATGCCTGTCTATTGTCTAATCATGCCTATTTTTTAAGTCTAGGTACAGAGTTAGAACTCAAAGACTTCTCACCCTTAAAGAGTAGAAAGAACACTGAACCTAGAGTCAGAATTGATTTCAGTGTCCTAACCTGTGGAATAACACCTCTACTTCCCAGGAAATTAGGGATGCTATGTGGATCAGGTGTGTTGTATATGTGTGTGTGTGCATTCAACATGCACATGTACATAGGTATGTATGAGAAAGCCAGCATAGTACTCAAAAGCTTCTTAAAAAAAATGCACTGCCATAGAGTCAGATCTGACTCACAACGACCCCTCCTCCTTGGGTTACCAAGGCAGTATCACTATAGAAGTAGATTGCCCAACCTTTCTTCCAAAGAGTGGCTGCTGGGCTCAAAAGCTTACCCCTCCAAAAAAAATGTCGCTGTCAAGTTTACTCTGACTCATGGTGACTCCATGTGTGTTGGAGTAGAACTGTGTTCTATAGAGTGTTCAATGGCTGATTTTTTTGGAAGTAGATCCCCAGGCTTTTCTTCCAAGGTGCCTCTGGGTGGACTTGAACCTCCAGCCTTTAAGAGCTGAGCATGTTAACTATTTGTATCTTCCCCAGAATGAGGAAATTGAGACTATGATATATTAAGAGGCTAAGATAGAGCAGAGAAACACTGCCACCCAGCTGAGTTTGACTGTTTTATCCCACGAAAATTCTCTCAAGGGCCCCAGACCAAGTGTGCCAGTCCTAAGTTCACTCAGTCAGCAGCTGGGGTGAGGAAGGGATGAGGATATTGTGGTCCCAGGGCAGGGGCAGAGTGGGGTGCTGTAAGCATGGTGGGCACTGCTTTTGCTCAGAACTTGAGAGCCCTAGAATCAGGGGTTGGTGGACCAGAGCTTGCTTTACTCACAGCAGCTGTGTCATCTGGACTTGAAAAGTCACACCCTTGTGAGGTCATCACCAACTGCTCTCTAGAACATCTGCCCAAAATAGCACTGACATCTGGATGTTGAAAAAGACTCACCACTGTGGAATTACAAGAGCATCTGACCCTCATCACACAGCATGTTTGTTTCTGTCCGGCTTGAACTACCATGGGAGAGAGGAAACCATCAGTGGAAAATGTAGTGTGTTCAGGGATGGGTGCCTTCCATTAGTTTTCGCAACAGTTAATCTACTGGTTTCATCGCTGTTCCCCCTGCCATTTCTTGTCTCTCAAGTATGAACCCAGCACACACCGGAATGCTACAAGGCTGTTCAGTTGGAGATCGGTTCAGAAAATAGCACCTTATTACTTTAAAACCCCTCCTTGAATCTCACTCCAAGCTCTTGCTCTTGATCATAGCGCAACCTCCCTTCCTTACCAGACTTGGTTCCCAGCTACTTGTGCCTATTTAAAAACTCAATTTCACTTCAAATCCCATTTGATTTCATTGAGTAAATCCAGGAGGTCTCATGTATTCCTTGCTGTGCAGGGCTGACCCACCACCAGCCACAGGATGAAGTCCAAATTCCCTGGCTTGCATAAATTCCTATTACACCTTCCTATAGAACCTGTGTTACAGGCACACTGCTCAAAAGCTGCTTCCTGAGGATGACAAACTCACTAGCCATTGTGCCTTCATTTACACTGTTCCCACTCCTGAAATCTGTCCCATCCATGTCTCAACAAAGCAAATCACATTTTTGTTTCAAGTTCAGGCTCAATGCTACCTTCCCTGTGAAGCCTTTCCTTCATTAAGTCTCTTCAGTATATTTCTTACCAATTTCTCCTAATTATGTATACCTGTATCTGAGCAAAATAAACAAACAAGATAATGCCATTAGTGATAAATACTACAAAGAAATCACAACAGGAAAATGTCACAGAGACATTGGAGGTATGTCATAGGTTCATCATTTGTGTCCCTCAAAAAGAATGTTCAAGTCCTAACCTCCATACTTGTAATGTGATCTTATTTGGAAATGTAAATGCAGATTACTTAAGACGAGGTTAAACTGGAGTAAGGCAGCCCCCTAAAACAGTCGGAGTAGTGTCCTTAGAAGAGAAGAGACACAGAGATAGACACACACATAGGGGGAATGTCATGTGAGGACAGAGAATAGAGTGATGCATCAACAAACCAGGTTACCAGTAACACCAAGGTTAAGAGAAGGACACGGAACGGTGTCCCCTACAGCCTTTAGAGAGAACATGGCCCTGCCAACACCTTAATTTTGGCCTTCTAGCCTCCAGAACTGTGAAAGAATAAATTTTTATTGTCTCAAGCCACCCAGTGTGTGGTACTGTGTTAGAAAAGCCACAGACATCTAATGCAAGTGTGAGGCAAATTTGGATTGAGTGGTCAGAGATGTCTGCTCCAAGGAGGTGGATGTGAGCTGGGGCCTGGATGAGGAGAAGGCAGTACCTGGGGGTGTGAGGTCCACAGAGAGGGAGAGCAAGTACAAACATCCTTAGGTGGGAAGGAGCTTGAGGGACCTCAAGGCTGGCAGGAGGCTGCATTGTGATGAGCAAGGGACAAAGTGAAGGACACAGGTCAGGATCTCAGGGCTTATGTATGACACACAGTGTGGGAATTTATCCACTGAAAGATTTTGAGTATAGATGTGACATAAAAGACAATTCCAGTTGCTGAGTGATAATGAATTATGACGTAGAAGCAAGACATGGTTGTGGTGATGGTGGCCTGGACTGTGTGGATGGACTCATGGTTGGATTATCTAATAAGCAAGGTTAGCACGGGCCTACTTGTGCTTACTTACTAATCTATAGTGAACAATTTCACATTTTTCATCGTATCAAAGATTCTGCTTCTAGGTATGGGTGTCATCTTTCTCTCTCCCAACTCTGCAGCACCTTCCTACAGAATCAAAGCCTCTTTCCTAATTTGCAATCCCTGACAGGGATGGAGTACCTCCTAAGCAAGGTAAGCACAGGCTTACTTGAGCTTATTTACTAATCACATGTTTTTCACATCAAAGTAGATTCCCGTGGCTTTCCTAACAAAATACCACAAACTAGGTGATTTACTAAAAACTTGCTGCCTTTGAGTCGGTCCGACTCACAGCGACCCCTCCTTGGGTTTCCAAGGAGGTACCACTACGAAAGTAGATTGCCCAACCTCCCTTCCAAAGAGTGGCTGGTGAGTTTGAACTACCAGCCTGTTGGTTAGCAGTCAAATACCTTAGGCACTATGACACCAGAGCTTATTCTCTCATAATTCTGGAGACTAGAAGTCTGAAATTAAGTTATTGACATGTAAACCCAAGCTTACTTTGCTTACTGGGTAATCTGCCCCAGAGTGCAATTGACAGGCAATGAGAGAAGTGATGAATTGGAATGCAATTTGGGGGTAGAATTGAGAGAATTTACTATTGGCTTAGATGCAGGGAGTGAGGGCAAGGTCTTGTGACTACTTCTCATCATGCTCGGTGTGAGTTCCTGGAGAGCCAGAGCCCACTGGATGCCTTCACATGTAGTTACTGTGCTGGGTCACTGTGTCTGCTCTGAGGCAGCCTAGAATGTGCTCTCATGTGCATTACTTCCATTATTCTTAGATAGAGCTCACTCTGCCCTGTCGTCAATCCTCCCTCAGTGGCTCATGACTCCCCAGGGGCAGGGACCAGGCACAGTGGTCAATTCACAGTAAACTATAAACACCTGCTAAAAGTCTAACACAAGAACTAGAAGGTCCTGAAGACTTCAAAACAGAAAAAGACACTGAAAACAATAGCAGCATCACTGGAAAAAGTACATGAACCCCTAGGAAGACAAGTAGCAAGAGGCCACATACATGTGAATGTGACAGTTATGTACGTGTGTTGATAAGAGATCAAACTGCGTTTTAGGCCATGAAGGGATCAGATATCCTGGAAACACCCTGGACAACATCAAGTGGTCTGGGCACTTGAAGTCCTGTTGGGTTTGTTCTGAGGTTGAGCAAAGTGCCTCTGATTTGCTGCTCCTTCGGTTCTAAGCTCTTATACCATTAAAAGGTTCCCAGAGCAACTTGTGCTCTTGTTCACTATGCCAATGTCACTATGCATTACCAAGCTGCCACTTATTTTTCCGCCTCCTCCCCTTGCTGTGCCTGAAACAATTCTGCGAATATTTCCTATCGGATGTCTTTCTGAATGGCCCCGAATGTCAGTAATCTCTGGGAAATTGGCCACTGCTGCTGTTAATGTCTGGGTTGTCAGACCCCTAACAACCTTCGGATTTGTCATGGGCTATTAACTAGCTAACTCTTCATTAAGTGTTGGTAAAGATCAATTTCTGGGGGGCTGACTTGGCTCCACTTGTTTGCTAAATGGAAGAAACAGATGTGTCTGCTCACATCCCCTGCAGTTTCACTTTGTACGGGCAGTGTGGCCTGGGTACTGGTTGGTAGAAGCTTTGCCCCCAAGGTGTTGGGCAAAACTAGCCTCTGTTGTCATGGTGATGGGTGAGCAAGGGTAGCTCCAGGGCAGTGGCAAGAACTCAGGGGTATCAGGGAGACCAATGGCTTCTGCCCTCTGCCTATCCCAACCTTAACACACATGTGACTGGATCGTGAACAAATAATTCATTCAAAGTGAGCCAATTGCACTGCTTCTCCTGGGCATCTGGATTTGAGACACAGTGACTGAAGTGTTTTGACAAGGTTGGGGGCCAGAGGGTGGCTCTGAAGCTAGGAGGGAGCAGAGACCAAGAGGGAAAGCCACTGTGTGGGAAGATGCAGGCCTAATGCAACTGTAGTGCACTGAGAGATGAGAGCATAAACTTGGCTTCCAACCTTCCAATTCTGCTTCTGTGCAACCCAGTCAAACCTCATTTCCTGCTTTGAGCTGCCCACAAAATATCCTATTGTATCCTTAAAATAAACCTTGCTAGTGCTCCCCCCACCTTTGCAACTATACATCCCTAAGATAATGGGCTTTCAGGTCAGACCAACCAGGATTCCAATCTTGCTCTGAGGACTATGTATATCTTCTCTAGGCCTTAGTTTGCTCATCTGTAAAATAGGACTAATGTCATTTACTTCATGGGGTGATTGCTAGGATTAAGTGAGTCAATTTATGCAAAAGTATGCGCCTCACAGTGATACACATCTGCTGAATAAAACTACTGCTCTAAAACAATGATATTCAAGGTGAGAATATGGGATATTTTGCTCCCCACCAGGGACAGTGTTTTAAGGAGCCTTGGTGGTACAAACGGTTAAGCCCTCGACTGCTAACAGAAAGATTGGTGGTTTGAACCTACCCAGAGGCTCCATGGGAGAAAAACCTGGTGATCTGCTTCTGTAAAGTTTACAGCCAAGAAAACCTGATAGGTCAGTTCTACTGTCACACGGGGTTGCTAAGAGTGGAAACTGACTCCATGTCACTGAACAACAAAAAGAGTGGAGATATTTTTGGTTGTCACATTTAGGTAGGGGTGGGGCTACTGCTACCTAATGAGTCCAGTTGGGAGAGGCCAGGCCTGCTACCTGTATCCTACAGCCACAGGTCAGCCTCGAAAAAACAACTGTCCAGATCAAAATGTCAATAATCTCAAGATTTAGAAATCCTGTTGTAAAGTCTAGATTATCTCTGACAAGTAGGCCAGGGACTCCTTCAAGTAACAACACGGCCATGCTTCACACCAGCAAAAGTGCTTTTGCAGTGTCCCCTTCTTATACCCTCTGTCTCCTCCACGACACCTCCTCCATATCTCTCCTCCCAATATATGTCCCCTTGCTGAGGGATGACAGTGCCCTGCCTCATGTCACTTTTGGTTAGGATTCTCTCCTTTCCTTGGGAAAAGAAGCAAATGAAGCCATCTACTCTCTTCCTAATGAAGGTGAAAATGAAAACTTCAATGAGGCTCAGGTCAATACCTAGGTGGACATCAAATGATGTAAAGGTGGGAATGATTTGGATCAGACAGGTTTTGCCATTTTGAATAGACAGGCTAAAGACACAAGTAGTTAATTGCATTACCTATCTTATTCATATCTTTGGCTTGACACAAAGTGGGGGATATGTTGGAGGCCAACAGGAGAGCCTGGCTCCTGGCTTCTACCTCTTCTGGCCAGAAGGGTCAGGGAGAGCCTGTGCAGCCTAGACCAGCTCAAGGGACCTATTTTCCTCACTCTAGTTCAGGCTGGCCCAGCTTTTCATGGAGATTCTCAGGATAATCTCTAAAGCAGAAACACGTACACCTTCAGCCACGAAGAAGTCAACCTCTCTGGGGAAATGGATGATGGTTTAGATCTCAGAATGAAAAAAGAAAATCTAATTCTATTCAGAGTGGCATTGGTCATGAGCCTCTGGGGCACTTCACAAGGATGGACAGAGAGCAAACAACCCAGGAGGTGCCAGGATGAGGAGCTTGATACTTTCCTAAGGGTAGGGCAGCACAATAGTGGGATGTGGCAAACTCAACTCCACTAGACCTGGCTGTCAGGTCTGATAGAGGGGCTGTGATAGCTGAAGCTCCAGGCACCAGTGATATCTGGGTATCAGAGGGTGGGTGGTTGGGTATTGGGGTTCAGGGGACACGGTGGCAACTCAAAGAGACTTCGGATTCTCACCTAGGAATGGGGCAGGGAAACAGTCCCTGTGGAGAAGGGGCTGACAGAGGTCAACAAGGTAGCAGTTCAGGGCCCCAGGCAAATGATTGGGTTCCATGAGCGGCATGGATGGGTGATAGGAGGTCCATAGTTCAGTGAGCTCTTAGTATCTCATGGACTCAACCTCAATTCTTGAGATTCCAGGCTCTGGGCAGCAAGGCTAATCCCTGCCTTTTCTTGCTGCTTAGATGAGGCATCTGGGACTTTGCCAGGCTTGGGAAGGACTGGCTTAGGCACTGGGTTGGGTTGACACTGCAGCTGGCAGCTGGAGGGCCTGAAGCGGTGAAGGAATGGAAGAGGCTCAGGTCAATACCTAGGTGGACATCGAATGACGTAAAGGTGGGAATGATTTGGATCAGACAGGTTTTGCCATTTTGAATAGATGGGCTAAAGGCACAAGTAGTTAATTGCATTACCTACCATTTGTTGTTGTTGTTTGCCGTCGAGTTGGCCCCGACTCATAGCGATCCCTCCTTGGGTTTCCGAGGCAGTATCACTACGGAAGTAGGATTGTCCAACCTTCCTTCCGAGGAGTGGCTGGTGGGTTTGAACCGCCAGCCTTCTGGTGAGCAGTCAAGTGCCTTAGGCACTATGCTACCAGAGCTCCTTACCTACCATTTAGTATCTTTTAATGGCCCATAGCAATGGTGTTCAAAGTGTGGCCCTTAGACTAGCAGTGTCAGCATCACCTGGGTGCTTTTGAGCAAAGCAAATTCACAGGGCCCACAGAGAAATTTGGGGGTGCACCAGTAATCTATGTTGGAACAAGCCATCCAGGTGATTCTACTGTTTAAGAACCAACCAATCACCCAAAGAAAATAAAGAGAAGCAGATGATGGGCAATTAAACACTGAGATTTTAATTGCCTAAGCTGGGCTTAGAGTCCCTGGGTGGTCCAAATGACTAAATGTCTAACTGCTAACAGAAATTTTGGAGGTTCAAGTCCACTCCAACATGCCTGGGAAGAAAGGCCTGGTGATCTACTTCTGAAAAATCACTTGCTGAAAGTCCTTTGGAGCACAGTTCTACTCTGATCCACAAGGGGTTGCCCTGCATTGAAATCAACTCCACAGTAACTGGTGAGCCCAGAGTCATACTCGTCTTAGATACTGTTTTCCCTAGAGTAAATCAAGGCATTTGCAGGTCTGGCTCTCTAATGCTAATGCATGGTGCAATGGCTACAGAAAGTGTTGCCTAAGGTAAGACGAACCTGTTACCTGATGTATTAGTATATTGTTGTTGATGTTAGTTGCTGTGGAGTTGATTCTGACTCATGGTGACCCCATCGGCAGAGCAGAATTGCTCCACAGGGTTTTCAACACAGTGACCTTTTAGAAGCAGATCGCCAGGTCCTCTGGGTGGGTTTGAACCACCAACCTTTCAGGTAGTAGTTGAGCACTTAACTGTTTGTGCTACCAGAGGACTGAATTAGCATGTTGTTTTATTGTGTGTCATCAAGGTGATTTTGACTCATCACAACTCCATATGACAGTGTAGAACTGCCCCATAGGGTTTCCTAGGCTGTAATCTTTATGGGAGCAGATTACCAGGTCTTTTCTCCTGTGGAACTGCTAGTGAGTTTGAATCATTGACCTTTTGGTTAGGTGCCAAGCGCTTAAACACTGCACCACCCAGACTCCTCATACATTAGTGCAGAAAAGATAATTCTCTGTAGTGGAGAAATAATTTTTATGAATAAGTTTTTATGGGTCTACCATAGGCTAGCTATATAAAACACACTCCAAACCTGTAGTTGTTGTTGTTGTTGTTATGTGCCGTCGAGTCGGCCCCGACTCATAGCGACCCGTCCTTGGGTTTCCGAGGCAGTATCACTACGGAAGTAGGATTGCCCAACCTTCCTTCCGAGGATAACCTTTAAAACCCCTCAGTGACTTCATTCACAAAATGAGAAAGTCCCTTCCAGCTCTGATAAGCCCTAGAGGTATACATCAGACACTTTAAGAGGGCCTCATAATGCAAACCAAACCAAACCTGCTGCCATCCAGTCAATTCAGATTTAGGTAGCACAGTGCCTAAGGCACTTGACTGATAACCAGAAGGCTGGAGGTTCAAACCCACCAGAAGGAAGGTTGGGCAATCTACTTCCGTAGTGATACCACCTCAGAAACCCAAGGAGGGGTTGTTATGAAATGGGGCCAAGTCCATGGCACATAACAACAACTTAGGACAGAGTAGAACTGCCCCACAGAGTTTCCAAGGCTATAAATCTTTACAGAAGCAGACTGCCTCATCTTTCTCCTGCAGAGAGGCTGGTAGGTTTGAACCACTGACCTTTTGGTTAGCAGCCTAATGTTCTAACATTTATGTCACCACAGCTCCTTCCTTATAATTCAGCTAAGGAAATTATACTTAAAAAAGAAAAGAAAGGAAAGGAAAGGAAAAGAAAAGAAAAAGCCCTTCTCTCCTTTCCATGAGAATTAGTGCCTACCCACCAACACACATTGCTATGCACTGTTATCAACACTTCACAGGAAGACTGAGCCAGGAGGGCTGGGAATCAAAGATGGGTCTGAATATGGACCCCATCACATATTAACTGGATTAAATTATTTGAGCTCTCTCAAAAAGAAGGCTGACTATGTCTCCTTTACAAGGTGGATCTGAGGCTTAAGTGAGATCATAAAAACAAAGCCCTAAGCAGATCTGGCAACCAGCAAAAGCTCAATAACTGCAACTTGAATTTGCATTATAAAAATGCTATATCACATGATACAGAAAACAAATCACTAGAGTTAGGACATGCGTTATTTATAACGCTGAAAAGCCGGAAGCCACAAAAGGAACTACAGTAGGAGACAGGCTAAATAAATCAATTGCACATCCCTATGATGGGCAGTTACACAGCTATTAAAGATGCTGTTTAAAAACAAATGAATGGGATGGGAAAGTCCTCATAATATAATGACTAGAGAATAAAGATAACAACAACAACAGAGAATAAAGAAAAATAATTTTTTAAAATGTGTAAATAGTATAATATCAATTATGTAAAAATGTGTACTCATATGTGTATGCACATTTAATCTTTGAAGGATACATACATTATTATAGTAATCTCTGGGTGCTGGAACTGTAAGTGATTTTTATCTCTTCTGTGTATGTTTATGTATTTAAAAACATGTTTTACAATGAGTATGTGCTGTTCTGAGGGACAATAAATCTTATTTGTAAATTTTACAAGACAAAGCTAGGTAGATGGCTAGGAAATGGAGAGATATAAAGAAAGCAGAAGGTGTTCAAGCCAGGAAGGAGCAGGCCCTCATGCAGATTCAGATGGAAACACAGATAGAACTGTCACAGGACAGGTGTGGGTAGGGGTAACTTAGGATAGACATATGCTTATCTGTGCCCAAAGAGCATGTTGGGAGATAGTGAGAGGATATTTCAATGGATAGATAGGGTGGAAGTTCAGCAAGAAGCCAGAGGGTCAGGCAGGCCAGACTTGACGTAACCATCAACCAAAGAGCAACTGGAGGTTCTTGGGAAGGGGATGACATAATAAACATCACTGTTGTTGGAGCTGCATCAGACCCTAAGAATAGGAACATCTGAGTTATGTGAACCCAGAAGAAGGAAGATGAGGAGCCACTGGAAGTAATGGGAAGGAGCTCTGGAGTTGGGACAGCTCTGTAAATACAGAACAATAGGACTTGGTGTCTAGTCAGTTATGATGAAAAAGGCTGGCAGGAGCTGTAGGTGGCGTCCTGTTGCTGGTCTAAGCATGCAGCAGGGTTGTCTACACAAACCCAGGATGGTAGGAGATTTTACCTCCTGATTTAGCAGACAGAACATGCCTGGAATTATGGCTTATCTGAATAGGGTGAGAGATGAGGTCTCTGAAAGAAAAAGAAAGAGAGAGAGAGAGAGAAACAGGATCTATGAAACTGCTCCAGGGAGAGTACATCCTTATAGGAAGAAAGGCAGACCTAGAACATAATGAATAGTGGTCCTTGACGTAGGAAGGGAACCAGGCCATGCTCTCCCAGGAAGTCAAGTAGGAGAAATAACCTTTGAGAGGGGAGCTGACTAGATTCTAAGGAGCTAAGAATGAATATACTGGGCCATGATGCTACCAGATACACAGTTCTCCAGGTACACAGCTCTGGAGAACCACAGATGAAGCTAGAAGGACAGGAGTTAGGAACAACAGGATAGTGTGCTTGAAGGCACAATGAAGAAGGCTCCCTAGGGAAATGGCAAAAACCACTATAGAAAAAAAGGAGGAGGGAGGCAGAAATAGATGCTTAAGCTTCTCTGAGCTTCACTGGACTGACCTCTACAGGAAAGGCTAATAATTTCTACCTCTCAGGGTTCAGAGAAAGGCCTCAATAAGTTAACACATGTATGACTTTGGCACAGTACACACTCAATGTATGTAAGTGGTTGTCATTATATGGAAATACATAAAGAACAGCTGGGGGTCTCTCTGGTAGCATAGTGCCTAAGGCATTTGACTGCTAACCAGAAGGCTGTTGGTTCAAACCCACCGGCCACTCCTCGGAAGGAAGGTTGGGCAATCTACTTCTGTAGTGATACTCTGCCTCAGAAACCCTAGGAGGGGTAGCTATGAGTTGGGTTCAACTTGACGGCAGTGAGTTTGGATTTTGGTAAAGAACAGCTGAGACATGGTGAAAAACAAGAACGAGGAACCAGGTGGGAGCTTCATCTAGGAAAATAGCATAGATGAAACCAAATTCCTCCATGCATGGAACTCATCTACCATTTGGCATTCAGATTTGGGTCATTTTGAACAAAAAGTATCAAAGATTATACATGTGTGGACATTTGAGTTCTCCATTTAGGGTTGAACAGGATGACCCAACGATGGGTCTTACAGGGTGGACCTGCCCCTTCCTCAGTCTGCCTGACTCAGTGAGAGCTGGCAGTCTTGACCTTCAGGGATCCACAGTTTCTGGTTACTCAGGGAGAACAAGAGCCCCATCACTGTGTGACAGTTATTTCTCACAGCGTTCTCCTAAAGTGGAGGATCTCTTTAATCTTCAAGAAACTAGCTTCTCATCCACTCCCAAATTGATCAAAAGCCTCTTCCTAAATTCAGATTCAAAACCAAACTGACACATAATGAATGCAGGAAAGACACTAGGGTAATTCTAAGAGCCAGCTATTTGTTTTCATGCCCTGCACCGGGGAGACAAAAGAGTGTCTATAATCCCACACATGGTTCTCTTCCTCCTATCTGCACTCTGTCTTAGTTTTATGGCTGATATAGGTCCAAATACTTCCTCCTACCCACTTACCCTTGGGCCTAAGACTTAGCCAGGTTTAGGAGGCTAGCCTTGGCCAAAAAACAAGGTCAAACCAACTGGCACCTACAGAAAGCAAATGCATACCTCTGGCCAATTACCAACATCACATCCTAAACAATCGAGCCAAATGGCGCTTAGCTAGTGGAAAACCATGGTTGTCACAAGTGTCACAAGTGTGGGTCAAGAAAATCATAGAATCCACAGAAGGGTTTATCACAATCATATTATTTTAGGATCTCTGCCTTATCATTGAATCACTCTGTGGCCACCCTAGTCATCTTGTTAAGATACAAATCTTAAAATCAGCTGATGGCATCCTATGGCCTAAAAGAGAAAGTCTAAGCCTCTCAGGGTAGCTATGACTCCCCGAAATATGACATCAGCTTTTCACTCCTTAGTCTATCCTATGCCTGTGGGTTTCTAAATGAGCCCTGCTCTTTAACATCTCTATACTTTTGCATCTCAGCACACACTATTCCTGTGCATGGAATGTCTTGCCCTCTTCCTTTATTAGGAGCTCTGGTGGTATAGAGCCTAAGGCATATGACTGCTAACCAGAAGGCTGGTGGTTCAAACCCACTAGCCACTCCTTGGAAGGCAATCTACTTCCGTAGTGATATTAACTGGTGAACTTCTTACTCACCCCTCAAAACTCAGTTGAAATTGTCTCTTTCCTGTGAAACCATCTCTGGTCCCTACCCTGCCTACTCCCAGGGCACAGTCAATGGCCTGTTCCTATGTGTTTTCATAGAGCATGGACCACATTTGTACTCCTCCGAAACAGAAAGTGACTCCTTGTGCCCAGCACGGTGCCTGAGACAGAGCAGATGCTCGTACGTGTCCTGAATGTGGATGAATTAGCTAAGGCTGTCTTGCTTTTATTTGCTGCCATGCAGTAGCTCCCAACTCATGGTGACTCCATGTATAACGAGATCAGACCACTGTCATCATCAGTCTTCACTGGCTGATTTTTCAGAAGTAGATCACCAGGCCTTTCTTCCTAGTCCATCTTAGTCTGGAAGCTGCACTGAAACTGTGCAGCATAACACAACATGCAGGCCTTCACAGACAAATGGGTTGTGGCTGTGCTTGAGGTGCATTAACCATGAACAAAACTGTGTCTCCCACATGGAAGGCAAGAATTCTACCACTCAACCACCACTGCCCCTAAGACCTCCTTAAAGCATCATTAACTAGCCCCACCATCTGGGTGCTCAAGGCATCATTTTCTAGGTCCCATAACCAAACAGTCACAACTAATCCCTTAAATCATCTTCCACTCATGTCTGCAACAGTCGACATCTTTTCAATTTTAAAATTAATTTTATGTTCACTATGTAAGATGATCTGTAGCTGTGTGGGTTTTGCACAGCCTCTGCCTGGCACATTTTCGACACGGTGTGAATGTTAAATGTAATAGTAAAAAGGGGAGTAAAAATGTTTGCTTAAGGAGAGGTGCCAATAGCTCGGTTTAAATGGAAAACAGCATGTAGAAACCATCTGGCTGAGAGAGAGGACAGGGCAAAGTGGGCAAGGTTTCAGGGAAAGCCAATAAAGAAACTCATCCAGCCGCATGGGGTCTCCTGAGAGCTTAGGCCTCCTCTCTACTCCTACTCACTCTCTCTAGAAAGGAGTTTGAACCTGAGTCTTCTGGCCATGAAACTAAATAAGCCTTGTCCCTACTCTTTCCTGTCAACCCTTCAATTAAATGATTAGGACATGTTCAGCACCAATAAGCTAAAAATCTGCAGTGCACAGATATCCTCAAAGATTAACATAAAATATTTATATGTCATTTCACTCAGCCTCCATGTTTATATGCTTTAAATTCTGAACTCCTCTTTGTACTTAAGACACTTCAACTCCTTGGACCTCCATGGCTCCAATTCATAACATAAGGTATGTGTGGGAAGGGTACTAGATGCATCTAAGATCCCTTCAGTTTCCCTAACTCTGTGATTCTAATTATGCATAAACCCAAACCAAACTAGTTGCTGTTGCACTGATTCTGACTCACGGAGACTCAATGTGTTCCAGAGTAGAACTGAGCTCTGTAGAGTTTTCAAGGCTGTGATCTTTTGGAAGCTGATAGCCAGGTCTTTCTTCCGAGGCACCTCTGGATGAGTTTAAACTGCCAACCTTTCGGTTAGCAGCTGAGCACTTAACTGCAGGTGCCATATATATGTGTGTGTGTGTGTATATATTATATACACACACACAGACATACACACACAATATACACCTATATTCAATGAAATATGGCTGTCTCTAGCCACTCCTCGGAAGGAAGATGGGGCAATCTACTTCCGTAGTGATACTGCCTCGGAAACCCAAGGAGGGGTCACTAAGAGTCGGGTCCGACTCGATGGCAAACAACAACAACAACAACCACCACCTACACTTAAAGTGTACATGCCAAAAAGACTGTGTACTTCATACAAGGACCCACAGACAAGCATAGCCTATCATTATTTTTCCCCTTCTCTGAATTCCTAGTGTACAAAAGGCTGTACAATTTATATTTTGCTGCATATTATCTGATTTCCTAGGAGTTATGTTCATTTTGACATTATTAGATTTGTATGTTGAAATCTTATCTCCTAGAAAAGGGCTTCTAGTCTACTGTGATCATAACTATCTCTCACATTTATCTGTCTGTCTCCCTCCATTCTCCAAAATGGTTAGCAAGGTGAATGCCCTTGATAAACACCTGCAGATAGCAGGAAACACACTTGTATTTTTCACATGCAAAAAAGGCTTAAAGGAAACAAAGAGCTGTCATACATCTTAGGAAATGTGAAATTTACCCAATTCTATTTCTTGTCCAGGGTTGCTGTAAGGGAAAGGATAGGCCCTAACAAGTACTGAGGGCCTCTGTAGGCTACACACATTCTATGAAGCATTGGATTCAGTTTAATGCTCTCAGTAATCCAGTGAGAAAGGCATTGCCAAAGAGGAAGCAGAACATCACATGCCAGCTGGGGAAGTCTAGACACACACCTAGGAATCTAGTATTGCTCAAACCATCAACATCCAATTCACTGCTGGTGCTCATCAACAACATGCACTCCCAGGCCTCAATCAGGTCAATTAGAATTTCTAAAGGTGAAGTCTGGAAATGTTGTTGTGTGCCCTCGAGTTGGACCCGACTCATAGCAACCCCTCCTTGGGTTTCTGAGGCAGCATCACTATGGAAGTAGATCGCCCAACCTTCCTTTCGAGGAGCGTCTGGTGGGTTTGAACTACCAGCCTTCTGGTTAGCAGTCAAGTGCCTTAGGCACTATGCTACCAGAGCTCCTAAGTCTGGAAATACAGGTCTGTAAATATGCAGAATATTATAAACAATTCCCAAGATGCTTAGGACCCATAGTCAAAGGCCAGCAATTAAAAAAAGGTTGAAGCCCACTCTGCTGTCCTCCAGAGCCACTGACTTGCCTTTATCAGCTCCTCAAAAAGCATAAACTTCCTTAATACTGTTCTGTTAAGGCAGAGGCAGGTAGCATTGCTTGGTACACATCACTCCCTTTTGGACTTACCTGAATGGACAGAACACAATCAAGTTCTTGGGAGAGGAGGACACCGGTGCCATTGTGAGGCATTGCTCTCACTGTTCATTATTCTACCTCAATTGTCCACTCTAGCTCAAGAGCTCAGGAAAGAGGCTTCGAAGAAGGAAGAGATCCCTGTAAAGGACATATGGTGGGCTGTCTCCTTCTGGATTGTCCATTTCCTTGGCTTGAAACTTGAGGAAGATTATGTCATTGGTCTCATTTCACCCTTAAATATCTCTAGGTACCACAGATTCAAATGTTTCTGTTGTAGTGTGCCATTGAGTCGATTCTGACTCCTAGTGACCCTACAGGACAGAAAAGAACTGCCCCACAGGGTTTTGTTTCCAAGGCTATATATAATCTTTATGGGAACAGACTATCAGGACTTTTCTCCTGAAAGGTGCTGTGGTGGATTCAAACCATTGAACTTTCAGTTAGCAGCCAAGCATTTAATCACTGCAGCACCAGGGCTCCTTGAGATTCAAATACCCATTAAAAACCAAGATCTTCAAAGTGCATGGGCCTGGCATGGTAACCAACATCTGGATGGAACCTGACCTTCCTGTTTGCCTTCATGTGAAAATAGCTTTTTCTGGGACTGAAATATTTGGTTTCTTGAAAAGATTAAAGTGTATGGAGATGCAATATTAGTACTAGTCAGGTGTCAAAGTTATATCCATCCACCTTTGGAAAAATCAGTTTAATTCAAATGCATTTTCCTCTTCCATAGATGAGTTTTTTTGTTATTGTTGTTCAGAGAAGATGAATCTCTCACATCTGTACAGAGCTTTGGACTTACAAAGTACTTTGTATACATAGGGAGCTCCAATGGTGTACTGGTTAAAGCCTTTGGTTGCTAACCCAAAGGTCAGTGGTTTGAACTCATCAGCCACTCCGTGGAACGAAAACAGTCTGCTTCCACAGGATTTACAGTCTTGGAAACCCTATAGCGTAGTTATACCCTATAGTGTTTAAGAGTTCCTGTAAGTTGGAATAGACTCAATGGCAGTGTTTTTTTTAATACATACTGGTTCATATATTTTTCCCTGGCCAACCAGTCAGGCTGTTCAGAGTGGGATCATTATGTCCATCTTAGAGATGAGGCCACAGAACCAGAGAGATAAGGTCTATACACCCAGATCTTCCAGTTCCTGCAGAGAAACCAGAACTGAACACAAGTCTCTCAGCTCCAATGCACTTTACTATCCTGTGTGTATTCTTATGGGACACTCTTGCTGACTTCCAAATAATTTTTTTTTTTTTTTTTTTGAGTAAAGGAAGCTTTCGGATCCCATGACGGCAAGTTAGAGGTTACTCAGTCTTTTCTTTATATAGGACATGGGTGATATAGTGACCATGGTTGAGGATGAGCCATGCTGTCATTAAACAAAGACACAGGTGATAGTTTTTAAAGTCAAGGTCCTGCTGGAATACTGATCTCTAGGCTACTCTTCTGGTAAGTTGGAAAAATAAAATCAGAAGGAGAATCTGAGGGGATGGAAACCTCATGACATCAGGATGTCTAGGAAGCCTGCTAAAGTCCTAGCAGCTGAATGGATTGTGGGAGAACAGCAGTATAAGCTGCAGACAATTTGAAGTCTTGGAGTACTTCTTTCCGGGAACTGTGAAGTCAATTCGACATAGATAATATGAATAAATGAGAATAAAGTGATGGCAGGTTTTTGGAGTTAATAAAAACTGGCGTTAATAGCCATTTAAAGACAGCTTTAGAAATCTGTTAAGAATTTCAATTATTCTAGGAGTAGGAGAGTTGAGACTGGTGAACAAGATCCATGAAACAAGTTCTAGGTTTGGCTTTCTAGAAGCTGACTCCCTACAATGGACAAATGGCTTCATTATGCATTGACATATTAGTCGAAAGAAGCCTGGATCAGAAATCTGGATTGGATCATGAGCTTGACCATCCCTTAGAACTGTTACCTTGAGTCACTCTGATTCCCACGTTCTTATCTACTCACAAGAGAATTGTTTGGAGTGTCTAATGAATAAACACGCCCTGACAACACAGTGGTTAAAGGGCTCAGCTGCTAACCAAAGGTGGGCAGTTGGAACCTATCAGCTGCACTGTGAGAGAAAGATGTGGCAATCTACTTCCATAAAGATTTACAGCCTTCCAAATGCTACAGGGCAATTTTACTCCATCCTATACGGACACTGGGTGCTCGGGTAGCATAGTGGCTAAGGCACTTGACTGCTAACCAGAAGGCTGGCGGTTCAAACCCACCAGCCACTCCTCGGAAGGAAGATGGAGCAATCTACTTCTGTAGTGATACTGCCTCGGAAACCCAAGGAGGGGTCGCTATGAGTCGGGTCCGACACGATGGCACACAACAACAACAACAACAACAATATGGTCACTATGAGTTGGAATCAGTGGGTTTAATGAGTAATGCATTCATTTTCTCTAAGTCAGGCCAAGAAGAATAGAAAATCTTGTTTGGCAATAAAACATCATCTGGCATAGACATTATTCCAAAATACCATGTGGATGAAAATGAACCTTAAAAATTATGGTTGTAGTTTGGCAGATGATATTTCCACATACATATTTGTATGTGCTATAGAATGTCCATATGTATAATAGAGCTAACTGGGGGCAAAGTTATGATAATTTTTTGCCATAGCCACTCATCCTGAGGGAGTCAGTTTTTGGACCCATGGGCTCAGAACCATGGTTGCAGGGGACATCAAGCTCAACTGGCATAACATACCATACAAAAACATTGCTCTACATCTCACTTTGGTTGAGTATCAACTAGGGTCTTAAATGCTTGCAAGTGACCAGCGAAGATGCAACAATTGGTCTCTCTTTGTCAGGAGCAAAGAAGAATAAAAACAAAAATAACCAAAGATGCATGGAAACAATAAGTCCAAGGGACTAGTGGACCATGTGAACCACAGCCTACATGATTCTGAGATCAGAACTAGATGGTGCCCAGCTACCAGTCAACCACTTGAAAAGGGATCAGTATAGGAGATCCTGGATAGAGTAGGAGAAAGATGTGGAACAAAACTCAAAATCATAAAAAAGACCAGGTTTACAGGTCTGATAGAGATTTTGGACCCTAGTCACCCTGTAGGAGCTCTGGTGGCATAGTGTCTACGGCATTTGACTGCTAACCAGAATGCTGGCTGTTCAAACTCACCAGCCACTCCCCTCGGAAGGAAGGTTGGGCAATCTACTTCTATAGTGATGCTGCCTTGGAAACCCAAGGAGGATTTGCTATGAGTTGGATCCAACTCAACAGCAGTGCATTGCATTTGTTTGTATGTCTGTCAGTCACCCTCTGGGCCTGGAACTGAACTCACTCTTGTGGCTTCCTGCCAAACAATAGCCAAGCATATAAAGTGAACATTTATACCAGGTAGGTGCATGCCTTAGAACAATCAACCATGGGAGATCAGAAGGGCAGTGTTTGCACAGAGAGATAGTTCAGAGGGCAAGAATGCACAGGAGGAGGACACAGGGAAAAGGTAACCACAGGGAGAAAATGGGAAGAGAGCTGTTCCATTATGGAGATTGCAATCAACATCATGAAACAAAATGTGTATGAACTATTATATGGAAAATGAATTTGCTCTGTAAACTTTCATCTAAATCACAGTTATTTTATTTTATTTTATTTTTTTAAATTATAGTTGTAAAGCAACAAAAATAAAGTATAGGTGTTATAGAACACAATCACAGGTGTCCCAATACCTGTTGCTTCAATATAAACTCTAGGAGTACAGAATTCTAAATCCTTAGAACCTAGAGAAGTGCCTGCCTCCTAATAGGTAGGTATTCAATCATTCTATAATAGGAGAACCTGAAAGCAGTACTTGTATGCCAAAATTAACCAAAACCATCTCCAGAGTACCAATTATGCTAGGCCACATGACCTGCCTCATTCCTCCCTTCTCAGAGGTCACATTCTAGTGACCTGCTGAATGAAAATTGTAATCACCATCAAGTCTAGGTGCTACCCTGCACTACACAAGGTGAGAAGTTAAGAACTCACAGTGTTCAACACTTCAGAGATGGAAGGAATCTCAGGTGTCACCTGACACACCCACATCTTTTTAGAGAGGAGGAAGATGAGGCCCATCAAGGTTAGGTGAGCTCCTTGATTATATAACTGATCAGCAACAAAGCCAAAACTGAGAACCAGGGAGTGTTAACTGAAAGAATGTTAATTTATTTACAGTTAAAGAGAAACGGAAAAAAAAAAAAAAAAGGTAGACCTCGGCTCTGAAGGAAGCATATGGTTCCCTATCGGGGTGAGTGAAAGGTTGAATTAATGAGTGCCTCCATCTGGGTGAGGTGGATGCAGGATTGTCAGTTTCTAAACCCAAGGGTGGCCTTCAGGACCTGAAGCTCCTTACTTCTTGGCAAAGTGGAACCTTCAGTGAGAGGTGGAGGAAAACTTGAACAAATTCGTAAAATAATCTCAGAAGATTTCTCAGATACCAAACCACTCTTCTTCAGCAATAGGCTGGCAAAGGGAGCACACATATTAGATTTTCCCTCAACAAACTCTCAGACTGCCTGGAAACACTAGAGGAGAATGTGCTCCAGGCAAGACTCATTTTGGGTTTCATGAAACCCAGCTGACTAGAAGGAGTGTCAGGAACACAGGAGGAGTCCAGGAAACAGATGGGGTGTCTTCCTATAATTGCAGCATTGCCTGGGGAAGATCTGCAGTTGGAGTGCAATGTGATGGTGCTGGGCCAAGCTCAGAGTGGTGGCCATGCCCCAATTATACTAGAGGAGACAGTGTCTCGCAGGGCTTTGAACTGGTTCATTCCAGTTTGACCCCTGCTGAGAATCTGCATTTCAACCCCAGATATACTGAATCAGAATTTACACTTTAACAAGTTCCCCAGGTGATTCTTATAAAATCTTATTGAAGTCTTAGGGAATCTTATAGAATTCTCATAGAATTAATTCTTATGGAATTCTTATATCTTACAGATTCTTAAACAATTTTTATGGAATCTTTTATGAATCACCTGGGGATCTGGTTAAAATGTAGGTTCTGATTCAGTGTATCTGGGGTGGAAAGGCAAGTTCTCAGTAGGGGGTTGAATCAGAATGAATCAGTTTGAAGTCGGCCAGGGCACTGTTGTCGCACCACTAACTACTGCAGTAGGAGCCTGCCATATAAACAAGTTCAGGTGGGGATCTAGCCTCCAGTGTCCTGGACTAGGGTACTAACCATTTGTCCTCTCCTCATCCTACAGCCCACAGGCTCTGTCACGGGCACTCTACTGCACACGTGTGGATTTCAATACTTCCAGGTGTATGAATCACTCACCCAGAAAATCTTCAACTTCACTCCCTGTTTCCATCATCAGTTCTGTGAAGGCATGACTTTAGATGCCTTATCCACAAATTGGAGATGATAATAGAGTCCCCATCAGTGACGTTTTTGCATGTGAGCTTCTTTGTGAATTCTAAAATCCCACACTAATAGAACATTATAAAACTTGTACTTTTCTTTCTCTGCTCTATCTTACATGTTCCACACTCACACCCCACACTACCTGCTGAATACACTGGTATGAACATCTTCTAATACCTCAAAAATCAAGATGCCTGAAGACAACCTGTTTTCTCTTATTTCTGCCTTTCCCCATCCTGGTTAATTAATTTTCATCTCTTCCCTGTCCGTTATATACCTAATCCAACCAGACTCCAATCCTTTTAATACCACCTCTGTGGTGTTCCTCAAGCTGTCTCCTCACCAGCAACTCTAACTTGGCTTAGCTCCTTCTGAAGTCTTGCCAGAAATATCCCAACAGCCTTCCAAGAGGCCTCCCCACCTGCAAATGCCTCCCATTCCAACCCACCCAATCACAGTGGCCAGAACTTTCTGCCAAAAACCCAGAGTGTCTCCACTATTCAAAAGGTTCCAACAGTTCTCCCATTATATACATAATAAAATCTGAAAATCCACAGCTTTATCCAAAAATCCCTCTCCTTCCATCTTCTTTCCCATTATACCTTCCAAATCACCAAACCAAACCTACTGCTGTTGAGTCAATTCTAACTCACAGTGACCTTATAGGACAGAGTGGAACTACCCATGGTGTTTTCAAGGCTGAAAATCTTTACAGAAGCAGACTGCAACATCGTTCTCCTGTGGGGTGGCTGGTGAGTTTAAATTGTGACTTTCTGGTTAGCAGCCATGCACTTTAACCACTGTGTGACCAGGGCTCCTGATTATACCCTTACCACCTCTCAATTTACTCTAGGGTGGTGTAAATGCACATGCACACACACACATACACACACACACATCTGGGCAGCAAGTCAATTCTGACTCACAGCAACCTCATGTGTATCGGAGTAGAACTGTGCTCCATAGGGTTTTCAATGGCTGATTTTTCAGAAGTAGATCACCAGGCCTTTCTTCTATGGTACCTCTAGGCAGACTTGAACTGCCAACCTTTTGGTTAGCAGTCGAGTATGTAGCTTTTTGCACTACCCAAGAACTCTGGTGTTAAGTGCAACATGACTCTAAATCAGACTGTACTCTCAGGCCCTCAAGGAGATCTGGTGGTACAATGGTTAAAGCATTTGCCTGCTAACCAAGAAGCTGGCAGTTCAAACCCACCAGTCACTCATGGGAGAAAGATGTGCCAATCTGCTTCCATAAAGATTTACAGCCTTGGAAACCCTATAGCGCAGTTCTACTCTGTCCTATAGGGTCGCTGTGAATTGCAATCGACTCGGTGGCAGTGGGTTTGGTTTTGCTCTCAGCCTCTCAGCAGCTGTTCCTCCATCTGGAACAATGGACAAGCCTCCCTTGCTTTTAGGACCTCTGGGATTCCACATCATCAAGGAGGCATCCTCAGATCCTCCTAGTGAGAATTCAGCTCTCTTCCTCACATCTGTTCCTCCACTGTGCCCCAATTCTCTCCTTACCATATACCTGCACATGGTAGGGTCTCTGGGTTTGAAACAAAATTTAACATCAGCCCTTCTCTTAAGGAACTTTGCATTTTGGCCCCCGGTCTTGATAAAACACTGACTGCTTTGTGGAGACACCATGAGCTAGGCCCAGTATGTTCTCCAGCAATGGCCCAGGAGTAAGGGAAGGCTGGATAACACCAAAAACTAAGATTACATTGATTGACTGAACTGTCATTTAGTCTTTATACCAATCCTGTGAGTGGACATGACTGACATTCCATTTTGGTCCTATCAGGGCTCAGAAAGTCTTCACCTCCTGGCTAGTGTCCTAGGGTTGGTAAGTGCAGAGCCTAGGACTCACCTAGTTCTGTCTAGCTCCAAGGCTGTGCTCTTGCCACAACCCTAGGCCCATCCCAGGACGTGGGGTGGCTAAACCAGACTTAGGCACTGACCTCAGACAAACCGCTTCCATATCACCTACAATGAAATTCCAAAGAGAGTGAAGGCTGGGGAGCCATGAACAGATGCACTCCACCAAACCCTTCCTGGCCTTAAGGAGTAAGAGGGTCAATAGAAAAACTGACCAACAAACTCAGCCCCTGTGTGGATTACCCAATAAGCAAGGAAAGCATGGGCTACTTGTGCTTACTCACTAATCTGTAGTGAACAATTCCCCATCTTTTTTTAAAAAAAAACACATAAAAGATTCTGCGTCTGGGTATGGCTGACATCTCTCTCCAACCCCATAGCACCTTCCTACAGAATCAAAGCCTTTTTTCAAATTTACAATCCATGACAGGGACGGAGTACAGTAGGCAAGGTTAAGTACAAGTTTACGTGTGTTTACTTTAATCTGTAGTGAACAATTTCATTGAAATCTATGAGAAATCGTTCACTCCAGACTGGTAAGTAAACACATATAAGCCCATGATCACCTTGCTTCCTGGGTAATCTGTCCCTGCGCAGCCTCTTTATTTAGAGTTCTGTTGTTGTTGTTGTTATGTGCCATCGAGTCGGCCCCGACTCATAGTGACCCCTCCTTGGGTTTCCGAGGCAGTATCACTACGGAAGTAGGATTGCCCAACCTTCCTTCCGAGGAGTGGCTGGTGGGTTTGAACCGCCAGCCGTCTGGTTAGCAAGCGTCTTAGCCACTATGCTACCAGAGCTCCCATTTGTTGTTGTTGTTATTTGCCGTCGAGTCGGCCCCGACTCATAGCGACCCCTCCTTGGGTTTCCGAGGCAGTATCACTACGGAAGTAGGATTGCCCAACCTTCCTTCCGAGGAGCTCCCATTTAGAGTTCTAGAAAGTGTTTATAGTCAGATGGATGTCTTCAGCCAAACAAAACAGGCTCCCGATCCTGCTGTGCATGGAACAAATTCTAAAAGGTTAACATAATTAACACTCTTTCTTTCTTCTTACGCTTTTCAAACTCTTTTTATACTGCTATTATTTCTCCACTGAGTCATCTCTTTGAAAAAGCTCCTCGTGTTTAGTGCCTTTAATTTTTTTTCTCATTGAAGGCTCCATGGATTGCTTTTGTCTTTTCTCTCCCTTGCTCCTGGGGGCTCTGGCACAACTAAATGAAGCCCAGGCAGACACCCGGAATCCCTGCTGAACATTTTTTGAAAGGCATAGCAGACACTGACAACATTCATAAAACGCCCTGCTTCCACGTCCCTCCCTGGAGGGCATAACCTAGTTCAGACAAGATGCTGAATGTGTGGCTTGCAAGTATTATTGCAGCTACTAGTGCATTTACTCAATTCAGTTACTATCATACAGTCATTTCAATTATTAATAAAGTGGGAATGCAACAGGTTGGCATCCATTTTTCAAGTAATTAGATGGCTGAGCAGATGGTATTTCTGGTTTCCATAGTAGCCTCTGCACACACCTCTTGTGTCTTTAGAATGTAAACACAAAGAAGTACCACAAGGGTGTAGGTAGAGTTCTGACCTGAGGAGGTGGGTGTTACCTAACGCACCTTGCTTAACCCTCACTGGGCCTTGGTTTCCTTGTCTGTAACATCAAAGTCTAGGAAAAGATGACCTTAAAGATGTGAAATTTAAATAGAAAATCTCCTAAGTCTTCTATCCCTTTGGGGAGGTGGAGTTATGGTAGATATCTTCAAAGATGGAGTAGGATTTCCTTGGTTCAATCAACAGGAATGGTACTCTTTTTTTTTTTTTTTTTTAATTTTAAATCTTTCTCAGGTAGTATGGTGAACCCACGTATCACGTATTAAAGTAGAACTGTGCTCCACAGGGTTTTCAATGGCTGACTTTTCAGAGTAGATCGCCAAGCCAGGCTTTCTTCTGAAGCACCTCTGAATAAACTGGAATCTCCAGCCTTTTGGTTAGCAGCCAACTGCATTAACCATTTGCACTACAAATCTGAATTGACTTGACAGCAACTGGTACTGAGGAGGTGGGATGGTGGAGAATGTTCTATAAACTGTGGCTCTAGCATAAACAGATAGGACTATACCAATCACACGACCATCCTTTCCCATCTCTCTTCCCCTACCAGAGGCTCTCCAGAAGGCAGGAAACTAGTTGCTATGGATTCCTGGGATGAAATTTTGTATCTCACTATGGTCTTTCCAGTGGTATTCATCTTTTCTTACCATCAGTTAATAAATCTCAAGCCCATAGAAGAAAAAAAATATATATATCCAACTGGATCTAACACATAGCTTTGGAAAACCAACTAACCCTTTGAGGGCATTTTGTGGAATAAAATACACAGAAAGAATCAACAGAAGGAAAGGATGGCATTAAATTATTCAAAGGACATCATTAGAGCAAAATTTACTATGCTGGTGGGGGCCTGGACAGAGCCCGTGTTCAAGATAAATGTCCAATTCCTTTGGGAATCCTATTACCAACTGTTACAAAATACAGCTGAGAATATTTTATTAGAATATCTCAAGAAGTATGTTCTGGCTGGACATCTGTGGTCCTTAAACGCTCTGAGGTAACTGGCCTATGGCCTTTTGGGTCACAGACTTTTCACTGAGCCAAAAAGGTATCAGAATGAATCATATATCTTTACCCTTCATAACAGAAGAGTGAAGAGTTCTATTAAAATGTATGAAGGCACTGAGCAGGCCTCAGCTGGAATAGGTACCCAAATCCTGGGGGGAGGCTGATTACCGTTCCTTTAAAAAAGTCCTAGTACATCACTCATTTAGACAGTGTTTGGTTTTAGCTCAACTACATATATGTGCTTGGGAAAAAGATACCGTGAAGCCTAAAACAGATAAAAATGTACTTTCTCCCTGGGTTGTAGGAAAAAGAATGAATCTTATTTTCCTTCTTAGCCTTTATTGTATTTGCAGATTTTCTACTGGGAGTATGTTTTCTTTTATGAGAAGATACAAATATTAAAAAAAAAAAAAATGCTCACACGGGTCTTTGCCCAGGCAATGATTGTATTTAAGTAGGAAAAAGATGCAACATGGAGTGTTTATATTTGGACACCTACCAAGCTCAGGAATAAGCCTATGCTTTGGTCCAAAGAGGTTTCTTTGTGGTACAACAGGTTTAGTGTAACCTAAACTCTGGCAGTTCAACCCCCCCCCCCCCACACACACACACAGACATACTACAGAAGAAAGGCCTGGTGATTTGTATCTGTAAAGATTATAGTCAAGAAAACCCTGTGGAACTCAAATCCATTTGTATCACATAGGGCCACCATAAGTCAGAATCAACTCAACAGCAATGAGTTTGATTTTGGTTTAATGTAAGGTCACTGGGTCATGCAAACTGTTTACATTCTTGGCTACTAACCAAAGGTGGGAAGTTTGAGCCCACCCACAGATGCCTCAGAAGAATAGGTTGGTGATCTCAAAAACCAGCCAATGAAAAACATACTAGGTAGTTTTACTGTGACTAACATGGGGTCACATGAGTTGGAGTTGACTGGACAGTAACTAAATTTGGTCCAATGCAAATGTCTCTAACTACCAGTGTGAAGGGACCTTACTGCTCACAGCCACACATGTGCCTGGCCAAGAGGCACCAACAGTCACATCACCAGGGACAAACCCTAAATCTGGCATCTTCTGGAAGCAAACAAGTTTCCTTTCTTTCCCCTAGGGTCAGAGATCTGACACGTAAATACAATAGGCTGGAGAGATTTTTCAAACATACATTTTCCTCCTGAAGAAAGCCAGCCAGTGATTATAGCATAACTTTCCCAGAAGAGATTCCATTTGCCACCCCTTCTTTAAAAAATTACTTGGCAACAGGATGTAATTTAATTAAAGTATTTGCTTAAACCTATGCCCTCTGGGGCCTGAAGGAAACAGAGTATTTTTCTAAGCAACTGGCAGCTTTTTGGGTTGTGTGACCATGGGTAAGGCTTTTCTGATATTTAACCACTCTCTCTCTCACCCACACACACACACACGCATAAACACACACACACACACACTGCTTCTGAAACAAGAAGTCAGCATCTTCTAACTGATACACTAGCAACAAGCAATACTCCCTTGTTTCCAGATCCTACACGATATTCTTGGGGATGCCTAACTTCTGGCATTCTCTAGTTAGTTTCTAAAGGCAGCAAAAAAACCCCTCCAATTATAGCATCTTCTCCATGAAAATAACAGCAGTGCCTAACGCATTTGACTGCTAACCAGAAGGCTGGTGGTTCAAACCCACCAGCCACTCCTGGGAAGGAAGATTGGGCGATCTACTTTTATAGTGATACAGCCTCGGAAACCCAAGGAGGGTATGCTATGAGTCAGAGCCAACTTGATGGCTGTGAGTTGGTTTTGTTTTTTTGGTATTTCACTGCAGAATGAAATCCACTGTTGGCTTTCTCCCCGCTTCAACTGACTACTCTAGCCTAAAATTTTACTGTATATATTGAACTGTTGGAATACTGTATTAGGTTCAATATCCCAACACTTTCATTTCTGGATTAGAACACTTTCCAGTTTTGGGGGCTAGCATTTGTGTCTTTTTTTTTCACTTTTCTTTTTTTAAAAATACAACTCCAGAGACTAGAACAGAATCTGGTGCTACAGGCCTCCCATAAATACTTACTGAGTAAATAAATGTGCTGAATGAAGCATGGCAGGGACAGTCCTGTGAGTGTCCAGGTAAAGGAGCATGTTCTCTATTTCAAGAGCTAGCGTACCCAGGCCAGGTTATTGAGAACCAGGTCCAGGCCTCTGACTTCACAATCAAGAGGCCTATTTCTGGTCCAGCCTAGACTATTCCATCGCTGGAGTTGAATTCTCAGGAGGCCCTAAATCCTGTATCATATGTCCTTACACTCAGCTGCTCTTTCTCTCACTCCTCCTATGAGGGGTTCTATGTCTTCATTTCCTCCACATTATTTGGCATCAGGCTGACATACACAGTGAAGCAGCAAACTGGATTGGTCTTTTGCCCACTTTGGCAGAAATTCTAAGGAAGATGATCAAACAGAGGGTTTGTGCATATTAAGAAAAGAATGCCATGACCAGAGGGAGTAAATATAGCCTCTTACTCACCCATGTCCTTTGCACGCACTCTGCCCCTAAACCTTCCCTTTGCATGTGTTTGGTTTACCTATAAATTAAACTAAAAACCAAGATGCAGACATGTCCACTTTTCTATAAGCATCTTATTGTGCCAGATGAGATTATTTTATGCTGTTCTGTACAGGATCTGTTCCTCCAGTTGGTGTTTAATTTATTGGGTAAAGTGTGCTATTCATGTTTCCAGTGAGCTTATTGATAAAAATATTGAACAGGGCAAAGCAGAGAGAAGGCTTCTATGGCACCCCATGCCAAAGCTCTTTCCAGACCAATGTTGCTCCATTAATAAATGCTCTGGGTGCATATGGTGCAGCTATCATTGTCCTCCAGAGGCAACGCATGTCATGGTAAAGAGCATGGATGATGGAGAAACCTGCATGCAACTCCTTCTCTGCCATTGCTGGCTGTGTCCCCTTGGGTAAGTTGCTTAACCTTTCGGAGTCTCAATCTGCTCATCTGTAATACAGGAAAAATAATGATACCATGTTTCTCATATAATTGATGCAAGGATTGGGTGGGCCATGGCATGTCAAGGTCTCACCCTGTGTCTAGCACACAATTCACCTCTCAAGAAATGGAAGCAACACATTCTTGTTTAGCAAGATCATAAGGGTATTATGGGAGCTCTGGTGGTGTAGTGCCTAAGGCATTTGACTGCTAACCAGAAGGCTGGTGGTTCAAACCCAACAGCCACTCCTCAGAAGGAAGATTGGGCAATCACTTCTGTAGTAATACTGCCTCGGAAACCCAAGGAGGGGTCGCTATGAGTCGGAGATGACTCGACAGCACATAATAACAATAACAAGGGTATTATGAGAAAATTTGTTGTATATTGGAAACATACAGGAAATCAGATCTGGGGCATTTCCTTGACATAACAGTAATCTTATCAAAACTGCAATGCAGTTATTTGGCTTTGGTTGTTTTCAGGGAGCTCATGACAACTACTAATAATTTTTTATCACAGCTTACCATCTGTTTATTACCACTTTAATTACATGGTGGGGAATGTTGTCACTCTCTCTAGTGTATTGTCTATTGTTTTCAAAATCCATATCTCCTGCTTAATAAAAACCCATTACAACTTTGTCTACCTTCTCTGCACATCTCCCTTTCTTCATCCCTCATGGGTTTTTTTTTAAAGAACTAGACAGTGGATCCATAAACTCCTTTCTATTTCCAAGTAAGGCACTTGACTGCTTATCAGAAGGCTGGCGGTTCAAACCCATCAGCCAATCCCCGGAAGGAAGATGGGGCAATCTACTTCTGTAGTGATACTGCCTCGGAAACCCAAGGAAGGGTCACTATGAGTTGGGTTCAACTTGACAGCACATAACAACAACAACAACTTAAGGAATTGAAGAGCAGAACTCTGAGAGCCCCTAAACGCCCCCCCCCCAACACACACACACCCAGTATTTTATTAATTACTATGGACTCCACTTGCCTTGTAAACCTGTGTGCCCCACTCATTCCAGTTTAAGGTTTTCTTTTCTAATCAGTAGGAAAAGTTAAAATGAAATAAGACCTGAGTAGTTACACTTTCTCTGGGTTATCCTTGAACAAAACTACCTGCTCTGGCCATTTCTGTCCCCTTAGTGAGAAATTTCTCAAAGACTCAGTAGAGCCCATTAAAAAAAAAAAAAAAAAAATTAGTGTGGAAAGCTACATACTATATGATCTCCACAATAGGACTTTCTGGAAAAGGCACAAGTATAGAAACAGTGAAAAGATCAGTGGTTGCTAGGGGTTCTGGGTGGTGGAAAAGCAATTAATAGGTAGAATACATGGGATTTTTGGTCAGTGACACCATTCTGTGTGATACATGACATTATGCATTTGTCAAAACCTACATAACTATAGAACACAAAGATTGAACTCTAATGTAAACTATAAACTTTAGTTAATAATAATGTATCAATATTGGTTCATCAATTATAACACATGACCACACTAAGCAAGATGTTAATAAAACCAAACCAAAACCAAACCCACGGCCAGTTGATTCTGACTCATAGCAACCCCATTAGGTTTCTGAGGCAGTAAATATTTATGGAAGTAGATTGCCCCATCTTTCTTCTATAGTGTGGCTGGTGAGTTTGAGTTACCAACCTTCTGATTAGCAGTCAAATGCCTTAGGCACTGTGCCATCAGAATGTTGTTGTTTTTGTTATTATGTGCCATCGAGTCAGACTCGACTCATAGCAACCCCTCCTTGGGTTTTCGAGGCAGTATCACTACGGAAGTAGATTGCCCAACCTTCCTTCTGAGGAGCGGCTGGTGGGTTTGAACTGCCAGCCTTCTGGTTAGCAGTCAAGTGCCTTAGGCACTATGCTACTAGAGAATAGGGGTGCCTATATGCAGGAGAAAGAGGGCACAGATGAGAACTCCATATTTTCTGCTCAATTCTTCTATAAACCCAATACTGCTTTAAAAAAGTATATGAAATCAATTAGTTAATTACTAATAAAGGGAAATAAACAAGTCTCCTTCATCCTTCTTCACCCCATTTTGCAGATAAGAAAACCAAAGCTCTGTTGCTGAATCTATCAAACCCATCAAACAAAGAAGTTATACTCCTGCTCCAGTTTCTTAGTGGAGTCCCTGGGTGTAGAACCAGATTCTCGTCCCCATATTTGGTAAGCAGTGGTGGATGCTGGCATGGACACATGCAGGCTATAGAACTACACCAAACTCTCTTTGCTAGACACAGAGCAGAGCTTTCCTGGACAGCACTGACCTGGAGCAGAAGAAGCAGGTGTCAGTGAAAGGACTGAGACAAATAAATTATCAGTGCCAAAAACAGATCACGCAATTCAATAAAATGCCTTTATGAGGTAATTAGCAGTTCATAAAATCTGTTAATAACGTGGAAACCTCTGCACCACTCCTTTTGCATTCTTTGATGATAAAGCACCCTTGGGAAATATTAGCTCGTACTCTATGATGAGTCACACACCATTCAGTGGGGGATAGATAGCAACCACTCACAGAGAGATTTTTAAAATCCTTCTTGCCTTTACTGAGAAGCAAGTCTCATGTCATGCCAGTTTAACAGTAAACTGTTGCAGAAGACAGCTGTAAGGATGGTCAGGGAAGGAAGAGAATTGATTATGGCTTTAAGTCTACCCTCATTTTCCTCAAGGGTGGAATAGGATGGACCTGCCTTGCATAATTATTTCAAGGATTAGAAAGTATCCCCACTCATCAGAGGACTTACTGGAACTCTGGCCCAGCTCCAAAAACATTCGCGACTACCACTGATACATTTGCTAATAGTAGGAGGAGGAGGAGTAAGCAAGCCTAAGAACCCTATAAAATATTATTCCAAGCCTTAAAATCAGAACCTAAGGCTCAAAGAGGGCCTGACTTGGCTTACTCTGAGCAAATATCCTTAAATGCTTCTTGAATTTAAAAATGTCTTAAAAATGAGAAAACACAAAAGAACAGTAACATCCACCAATGTACTACTATTGTTATTGTTGGGTGCCATTCAGTCAATTCCAACTCATAGCAACCTCAACATGACAGAATGGAACCTCCCCATAGGGTTTCCTAGGCTATAATTTTTATGGAAGGAGACAACCAGGTCTTTTTCCCATGGAGCTTCTGGGTGGGTTCAAATCAATAATCTTTTGGGTAGCAGCTGAGTACTTAATTATTGTGCCACCAGGGCTCTTAAAAATGATAATCATTCTCTCTCAACAGTTGCAGGGCAGCTACTGCATCTGGAGCACTATGTCATGCCATGAAGTCATGTTATTAGGAGGATGAATGAACCAAGGAACAGGTAGATTGGATGGATGGATGAGTAGATGGATGGATGGATGGGTAGACAGATAGGTGGATGGATGGACAGATGGATAAATGCAAGAGTAAGTGAATAGTGAGTAGGTGGATGTGTATGCTATAATCTAGATATGAATAGAGAACACAAATTCTACTAAAGAAAACATTCAGAGTCACTCATCGGGGCTTTACAGCATCTGGACTCTGGCCATGACATGTACAGTGGGGAGTCACATCAGTTTCTTTCATTTGTTTTCACTCATCAGGGGATATACTGAGATATCTGTCCCCATGCCACTGTGTTATATTCAGAGTCCTACAGCCTAGTGGACTATTCATGTTATAGAATGAACGATGCTCCCCAAAAAAGATAAGCTAAAACCCTAATTTCTAGACCTGTGACTATGACCTTGCTTGGAACTAGGGTCTTTGTAGATGTTACCAGCTAACATGATGTCCTGGGAGCTCTGGTAGCATAGTGTCTAAGGCACTTGACTGCTAACCAGAAGGCTGGTGGTTCAAACCC
>NW_006921606.1:20971115-20991996 GCF_000298275.1 Orycteropus afer afer
GGTTGGGCAATCCTACTTCCATAGTGATACTGCCTCGGAAACCCAAGGAGGGGTCACTATGAGTCGGGGCCGACTCGACGGCAAATAACAACATAACAACAACGGTAAGCCACTTAGCTCAAGCTACTTTGTTAGAGCAGCCCTAGAAAATGAACACACCTCCTGTTTCAGAGAAGCAGAGTTAGTTAGTCTCTCCCATCCTGTGTATGCTTTTCATGTACCAATTATCAAACATTTATCAAAGCTGATTTTTACCACATGTTTGCAGGTCTGGCTGTGACACATGAGAGCCAGAGACCGGTTCTGAGAGAGATGAGATGAGTAAATATTTGCAGGATGAATGCATGAAGAAAAGAATAAATTTATTATAGCTTTACATCTCTCACGGGCACTTAACTAATAAGGCAAAAATAACACCATTGAAAAAAATAACCTCTCCTTAGAAGGCAAAAGCCTTTTCCTCCATCGCAGCAACTTCCCACTATGCTAAGGTCATTGATTTCCTTAATGGTTTTATTGGAGTTCCTGATGACAATTACCCTGAAGGCTCTTCTTGGTCCTCCCAAGGTGATGCTCAGCAGGTCCTATTGACACTGCCAACATATGAAAATCTTTTAAAGCTTCATGAGCCCCTATTAGGAGGATATGACTTATATTTTTTCCAAACACACAATCAGTCTAGTCCACGTTCTGCACTTAAATCAATAAGAAAAAATATATAGCTGGAGGTTAAAAATATGTTTTATGGGGGGTGGGGGAGGGAAGAGTAACTCCAAATATCTAGCTCCCTTTGCTAAAATCTTGTTCTTTTAAAGTCAAGAATTTCTCAGTATCATTTGAATATTATAAAACCTTTTGTCTCCCTGAAAAGGCTATTGGGATTGTATGCCAAAATATAGTAGCATTGGTTACAGACAGGATTTCCTGCATCATTTCTGCACCTTCCGGCTGACTCTAACCCCAAAACAATCTGGTGTATTGACTTGTGCTTCCTGCCACCCCTGGTAGGTCTGAGGCTCTGATTACAAATTCACTTAGCCCTTTGCTTTCTGAAAGCTAGAGCTGTCTTTGTTGTGGGCAGGGGGAGATGTCAGGAAAGGGCTCTAACATTCCTTTGCCTGCTTCCCATGGTCTCCCTCTAGAGTACCTTTCTTGGGTTCTCAATGTCCCTCGTACCTGCTTCCCTCAGAGCTATCATTAGAGTGAAAACTTTGACAGTTTATACATATGAACATTTCCCCACTACAGTGGAAGTGCCTGAGGGCAGAGGTGTGTCTCATTCATTATTACTGCCATAGCCTGGTACTTAATAATCAATAATATCTGATAAATGAATGAATGAATACCATGTCTTTGATGCAGCTTTCTGCTGTATTACTCAAGGCACACTAAGCGAGGGCCATCCAAAGGTGTGAGGATACAATGGCAGCAGGTACCATACATGATGATGGGAATTCATTGAGTATTTGCTATGGACTTAGGAAAACCTACGTATTATCTCATTTAATCCTCACTACCATTCTTTAAAATAACCATTACTACAATCCTCTGACTCTTAGTATAAATAGACTGTTTTCTTTAAGGTTCTTGGATTTTAAATGGTTCAGTCAAGACCTGGTTTCTTGGCCATTAAGGGATGGTTTAACCACCTCCTATCCTTATCTCATTCACTGGCCCTGAACTTTCATTCCTTCAGTCAACAAACACATGCCAGGCTGGATACAAAATGAACAAGCTATAAGACAAAATTAGAAGCTCCCAGAGGCTGCCACTCCAGTGGTGGAGAGGGGACATGGCAGAAATGCAAACATGTCAAGGTGCCCTGGGATAGGTAGCAATAATAACTAGTATTATTTAACATCCTTTTGCAGGTTTGGAGAAAATATAAAATTTACACAAGATCACACAACAATGGAGCCTGATCTCAATCCTATCCAACTCCAAAAACTGTGTGTGTGTGTGTGTGTGTGTGTGTGAGAGAGAGAGAGAGAGAGAGAGAGAGAAAGTGTATCTATCTACCTAAATGTAGCAGTCATCAAACAACTCTCTTGCCTCTTGCCTTTATTTTTTTGTTTTGGAACATTTCAAATTCATAAAAATTTACCACCTGATCACCTTCACCTAGATTTACCCACTGTTAACACCTTGTCGTATCCACCTGTAATCTGCACAATACCTTTGCCCAATACCTGGAGGAAGTTTACAGACATCATGACACTCCAGCCCTAACAACAAGGGGATTTTCCTATACAGCTACATCACCGTTACCACACCTACAAAAATTAATTAATTCCAGAACACCACCCAACGTACAGTCATGATCAACTTTCCTCAGATGCTTCAGATTCTAGAAGTTGTCAAGGTTCCTGCATCCTCTCCTCTAGTCCCGAACAGGCCCCGCTGCCTCCTTCTGCTCTGCATGACACTGACTCCTTCCAAGAGTCCAAGCCAGCTTTCCTGTGGAGTGGCCCACATTCTGAGTCCTCCGACTGTTTCCTCATGACTAGATCCAGGTCAAATATCTCTGGCAAGAGCACCGCTCAGGGGAAGCAGTGACCCTCTCATTGCATCACATATATAACTGTCCAGATGCTCCACTGTCTGTAATGCCAAATCTGACCACATAAAGTCTGTGTTTTGACCAGAGGTGGGCAAATTAGGGACCCTGTCTGATTTTGTAAATAAAGTTTAATTGGAACACAGCCATGTCCATTTGTCTATGGGTGCTCTGGGCTACAACAGCAGAGTTAAGTAGCTACAACAGAGACATCTGGGCCCTCAGAGCTGAAAATAATGATTATGTGGTCCTTTACGGAAAAAGTTTACTGACTTCTGCACTTGACCATGGCACCAATGTTTCCCAACAAGGATTTATCTATCCTAGCTATTCCAAGTGATAAAACAATATGTGTTCTATCCTTTATTTTAAATCATATATAGAGTAAACAGTAATGTTTGAGAGTCTTTTAGTGCATAGTCATGGGGCCAATAAAAAACCAGACTCACTGCCGTCGAGACAGATTGGACTCATGGCGACCCCTCCTTGGGTTTCTGAGGCAGTATCACTATGGAAGTAGATTGCACAATCTTCCTTCCAAGGAGTGGGGTTGGTAGGTTTGAACCACCAGACTTCTGGTTAGCAGTCAAATGCCTTAGGCACTATGCTACCAGAGCTCCCAGTCATGGGGCATGAATGGCATTTAGTGAAGAGCTTGCTCTGCCTCAGCACAGTGTTATGCATTGCATTGTCCCCCAAAAAATTTATGTTGAAGTACCTGTGAATGTGACCTTGTTTAAATATAGGGTCTTTAAAGATGTTATCAGTAAACATGAGGTCATTCTGGTATAAGGTGGGACCAAACTCACTGCCATGGAGTCAATCTCAACTCACAGTAACCCCTCATTGGGTTTCTGAAGTGGTATCTCTCCGGAAGTAGGTTGCCCAATCCTCCTTCTGAGGAGAGGCTTGGTGATTTTGAACAGCCAGCCTTCTGGTTAACAGTCAAATGCCTTAGGCATTACACCACTAGAGCTCCCAATTCAACCCAAGAAGTGTCATTTTCAAAGAGAAGAAGTCAAGACAGGAGGAAAGATAGTCCTGTGAGGATGGAGTTAGTTACACTGCAGCTGCAAGTCAAGAAACACCCGAGACAATCAGAAGTTGGGAGAGTCAAATGCAGATCTCTCCCTAGAAACTTTGGAGAGAACACAGCCTGGTCAACACTGATTTCAGAATACTATTCTCTAAAAGAAGAGTCTCTGTATGGTGCAAATGCTTAAGAAATGGACTACTAACTGAAAGGTTTACTGTTCAAATCTACCCACAGGCACCTTGGGCACAGGCCTGGGGATCTGCTTCTGAAATGAATGTCACAGTCTTGAAAACCCTATGAAGCGGCTCTACTGTGCACATATAGAATCATCGAGTTGGATTCAACCGACAGCAACTAGTAACAACTCCTCCAAAGGGGGTCCCTGGATGGTGCAAATGGTTAATGTGCTTGGCTGCTAAGTGAAAAGTTGAAAGTTCAAGTCTACTCAGAAGCATCCCGAAAGAAAAGCCTGGCAATTTACCTCTAAAAAACCAGCCACTGAAAACCTTATGGAGCTTAATTCTATTCTGACACACACAGGGTTGTGAGAGTTGGAGTCTAGTTGAAGTTAATAGTAACTGGAATCCTATAGAACCGTGAAACAATTCCTAGTTCACGGTACTTCGTTATAGACACCCTAGGAAACAAAATAACCTAGTTAAACTGTTTTATTTTTCATCATCTACTGTTTAACTTATAAAGAAATATAGGTCAAAGAGAGGAAGTATATGGTATATTGATGATGAAATACCACAAGGTAAAGCAGAGGATAAAAAGGATAAGAATTCTGCAAATTTTCCTCAAGATAACCTTTACCAGATCTGGAAGTTCCATTCTCCCATCAGAATTCTTAAAGAGATCTTTAGATAGCTCGAGCAGTTCCACAATTTAAAAGAGACATTATGGATGACTGGGTTCAAATGGGGCTTTTCATGCACTGGGAAGAGAGTAGCCGCCCCTGCCCTGTGTGAGCTGAGAGCAAAGAACAGCTGGAAACTACCTTGCTCATCTCATCCTTTAGAAATAAAACATAAGATTATAAAAATAAACTAGGAATTTGTTAAAAGCCTCAAACATAAAAACTCTAGTGGCATAGTGCCTAAGGCATTTGACTGCTGGTTCAAATCCACCAGCCACTCCTTGGAAGGAAGACTGAGCAATCTACTTCCATAGAGATACCACCTCGGAAACCCAAGGAGGGGTCACTATAATTTGGCACCGACTCGACAGCATTGAGTTTGATTTTTTGGTTTTTGATAGGTCAGGTCTTGATAGTGGGTTTTTCACTTGACTTTTGATTTTCAAACAGCACATATTGGCACCAAATTGAATACATCATGTAAAAAACTACTTGTTGATAAATCAAAAATAACTTTTTTCTTACAGTTATTTTTGAAAAAAAAAATTATCATATAATTCTTCTTTCATGGAAAAAGTCAAAGTTGGTTTTATATGTTAAAAATGTTTCTAAGAACTAAATTTAACAGAATTTCATAATAATAATCTTTAATATCATTAGAAAAAAAAAAACGTTGCCATCAAGTCATTTTCCACTCATATTGACCCCCATCAGGATTCCAAGGCTGTAAACCTTTATGAAAGTAGATTGCTTCATCTTCTTCCAGCAGGGCAGCTGGTGGGTTTGAACCACTGACCTTCTGGTTAGCAGCCAGATGCTTTACCCATTATACCACCAGAGCTCCTTAGCATCATAATTACTAATCTTTAATAATATCATCATCAGATCATTCATTTATTAAATCACTTCTTTACCATATACTACATGATAATAATGAAATGATTGAAACTATTTCTAAAGGATTTGAAATCATATATATTCTTGGAAAATGCCACACTATACCTTCTGGATTTGCTAAATTTTCCAATGCCGTCCACATTAGGACAGTCAGTAAGATCTGTCTTAGTTTCCTAGGGCTACCATAAAAATATACCACAAGTGGGTGGCTTCAAAGAACTGCCCTTTATTTTCTCACAGTTCTAGAGGCTAGAAGGTCAAATTAGGCTATATCAGCTGTGTTAATTCCTTGTGAGGGCTTTCAGAATGGAACTGTTCTATACCTGTTTCCCTAGCTACCAGCAGGCTTGGCATTCTTTTGCTGCTTCTTGATGCACCTTCACATGGTATCTTCTTCCTGTGTGTAACCTTGTGTTTGTACTTTCCTTTTATAAGGAGCTCTGGTGGGGCAATGCCTAACGCATTTGACTGCTAAGCAGAAGGTTGATGGTTCAAATCCACCAGCCACTCCACAGTTAGAAGATGGGGCAATCTACTTATGTAAAGAACTGCAGCCTTGGAAACTCAATGGGCTTCACTATGAGTCAGAATCAACTCAATGGCATTGGATTTGGTTTTTGATTTTTTTTATAAGACATCACTCAGAAGAGATTAGAAAATGGACACCCCCACACACACACTCTGGTAATAGGAACTCTGGTGGCGTAGTGCCTAAGGCATTTGAGTGCTAACCAGAAGGCTGGAGGATTGAACCCACTTGCCACTCCTCAGGAGGCAGATTAGGCAATCTACTTCCGTAGTGACACTGCCTCGGAAATCCAAGGAGGGGTTGCTATGAGTCGGATCCAACTCGACGGCAGTGGACTTTTTTACTCTGGTATGACTTAATTCATAATGTCTTCAAAGAGAGATCCTACTTTCCTAAACAAGGTCACATTCACAGGTATAGGGGTTAGGACTGCAAAATATATGTTTTCAGGACACAGTTCAATCCATGAGATCTTTTCTGAGCACTGATGTCAAAGAAGGTAGCAGAGCTCCTGTCATTGGTTTGACTGTTGGGGACAACTCTCCCTCTTTAGGGGGCAGAGGTGTGCTAGACAGTCATGAGATGGGCCTTACTCTTTTTGCCCACCCCTCCTTCTTCCTATCCATCTCCTTCACTTCCTTAATCAAACAACTCACACAGCACACAACATGGAAGTCAACGGCAGATGCTGTAAAAATAAAAGAAAATGAAAATAATATCCAATTGCTTTTCAGTGTTAGCTAGACCCAAAGCTTGTGATTTTTTTTTTTTTTTTTTTTTACTTTCCCAGGGTAGGGGTCATGTGAGCCAGCTACAGGGATTTAGGAACTCATACTTCTGCCAAATAAATCTGCTGAGATTGGATTGTTCATTCTTTCGTGCTGACAGGTTTCAACATTACTTCAAACCAGAGGCTTCAAGACATGACCAAGGTGAGTACTATGGGGCTAAAAAAGAGAAAAAAAGTACTACCTTAAGTCAAAAGTTTACCTGGCGAGTGAAAAACATGATATAATCAGAGAGCAGCCTGTGTCTGGACATATGATGTCTGGGAAAATCTATCCCACCTTGTGGCAGGAACAGATCCTGGGGAACATAACTGGGCAGATGGTCTTTGGGAGCAGGCTCTCTCAGAGGCCCTGCATCCACATCTTATCCCTCGCATGCTTTGGAGATGAGCGGAGGATCCAATACTCACTGCACTGACTTAGAAGACCACTAGGACTCCTTTTCTCCTCTTTCACACCTGGGCAGGGCAACCCAGAAACCCTCAAGCATGCCAGGAGACAGTAAGGCTGGAATGAAATGATCCTCACCCAGGTAGAGTGGAGCGACCCCACCACACGCCACAAGAAGCAGGCTCAGATCCTCCACAAGACCTGGGCAGACTCTCTGGGGGTGGATGCTTGGCTTTACGTGGAGCTGGTCCAAATGAGGGGTAGAGTTTGCCCTCATGAAAAGGGACAAAGGCTCCCTTTCCTATTTGCTCATGAAATGTTGCCTGCTCATCAGCAAACTCTGAAAATCATCAGGTAGGGCTTAAGAAGAAGAGGTGCTGTTATAGGAGAACTGTCCCACCCCTACCCGGTAAACTCTTGATCAAGACTCAGGTCAAAAGTCTCCTGCTGCCCCAGGAGCATTTCCATTATGTGAATCATACCTTAAACCCTGCCAACACAACTGGGCCTTGGGCAGTGCATGGCTCACAATGGTGATTAATGAAGTTTGTTAATATAGAGAAGCCTCCAGGCAGGGAAAATCAGACTAATACTTATTGAACACTTTGAAGAAGCTCTGGTGGTGTAGTGCCTAAGGCATTTGACTGATAACCAGAAGGCTGGTGGTTCGAACCCACTAGCCACTCCTCGGAAGGAAGACTGGGCAATCTACTTCCGTAGAGATACCGCCTCCGAAACCCAAGGAGGGGTTGCTATGAATCTGATCCAACTTGATGGCAGTGAGTTGTTTTGGTTTTTTTTTTTTCAATGATCCAGGAACTAATGAAGAGCTATATGCTTGGTATTACCTGATTTGAGTCTGCCAAGAACTTCATGACATTAGTTCTCTCATTACTCCAGGCTTCAGATGAGCAAACTGAGGCTTGGATAAAGAGGTTGAGTATATAGTTTGTTCAAGGTCATCAAGTTGCTAGGTGACAGAGCCAATATGCAAAGCCAGGGAGCCTAAGTCCTGAGCCCTACAACACACAAGCTTTCATGTTCTGGTTGTACCAGCAAATTAAAGGACTCCACAGAGGGCTGCAAAATACCAGAATGGTAAGGGGAACAAAGTCTTTAGGCCAGCCTTATACCAGCTACTATCCTGTTACATCTGCCTTGCTAGTACAGGGAAAGAGGAGCCCAGGCAGAAGAATCGCAAACTGACCTGTAACTTTGGGCTGCATGAATGAGACACAGGGAGCAAAGGGGCCCAGCAGGGCAGACAGCAGCAGTCAGCCCAGCAGCCCAGGAAGCACACACCTGCCTCGTGAATGACGCAGACACTCTGAGTTAAGATACACAGTTCACAGCAGCGGTTCAGCTGGATCACTCTATAAATAACCTCCTGGGGAGAAAATGTCGCCACATGGCACCCTGTTCCAGGCCTGGCACAAGGGAGCATCGGATGCTGCATTCACGTTACTGTGGCCCAGGGGCACCCGGGCCTGCCTGGCAGCCACAGTGGCTATACACGCAGGCTCAAAGACATAGGGCAGGAAAGGGGAGGAAACACCCAGACACACCCTGGATTCCCCCTATGTTCACCCAGTCAAGGGAGACGACTGTGAGGCAGGTGGGCTAGAGACTTAGAGACAGCCTCCATGTAGCACAGGAGCTCTGGTGGCATACTACCTAAGGCATTTAACTGCTAACTAGAAGGCTGGAGGTTGAAACCCAACAGCCACTCCTCCGAAGGAAGACTGGGCAATCTACTTCCATAGAGATACTGCCTTGGAAACCAAAGGAGGGGTCACTATGAATCGGAATGGACTCGATGGCAGTGAGTTTGGCTTTTTTGGTCCGTGTAGTATAAGCAAAGCTTTCCCTCCCTCCTGCGTCATCATCATGTCAACCCCTTCCTAGTTGTGAGGTGAAGCTGCCAGGAGGCTGGTGAGGGGACTTATTTAACCTGGGCTGCAAAATTCAGGGCTTCGAATTCTTGCAGAAGGGGAGTGGCACTGTTACAAGGTGATGGCTGCCTGCCGTGCCTCTTGATGCCATGAGCAAGGTCCGTGGAGGCATGTATGTAAAATAAGCTGGAAGACTGTGTGGGGGTGGTTAAGGGGAAGATGCCATGCTGGGAATTTACCAGCTTCTGGTTGCCCCTGGATGGTATAAACAGTTAATGTGTTCAGCTGGTAACTGAAAAGATGGAGGTTCAAATTTACCCAGAAGAGCCTCAGAAGAAAGGCGTGGTCAGCAGAAAAATTGTTGTTGTTATGTGCCATCAAGTCGGACCTGACTCATAGTGACCCCTCCTTGGGTTTCTGAGGTGGTATTACTATGGAAATAGATTGCCCAACCTTCCTTCTGAGGAGTGGCTGATGGGTTTGAACCGCCAGCCTTCTGGTTAGCAGTCAAGTGCCTTAGGCACTACGCTACCAGAACAGAAAAATTAGCCACTGAAAATCCCACGGGGCACAGTTCTATGCTGACACACAGGGGCTTGCCATGAGCCAAAAGGGACTGAATGGAAACTGGTACTGGTAATAGCCCCTGGACTGGAGATATGAGGCTGGGGACTCCAAGGCTCATTACCCTGAATAACCAGCAGGGCCGCACATGGCCCCAACCTGACCACCCTGCACAATCTTAGTGAACCAGAGCTGGCAGGAACCCCTCATCCAAGAGACCCCAGTGAGTTGCTAGTTAGCAACAGAAGTGTTACAATCTAAGTAACTGACTGCTTAATGGGTATGGGGTTTTACTTTGGTGTGATGGATATGTTTTAGACTTGATATAGGTAGAGTGGAACACACCGTTATTATATTAAATGTCACTGGATTCTACACTTGTGCCTTCTCCCACCCTGCTCCACCATCCACAGAAATCACTCTCTCACTGCATGTTCCTGAGAAGACAGTGGCTATTCTCTCCTCCTCTGTATCCCAAAATATTCACTTGTACACCTGTTTTCTTCTACTGCCCTTGTGTTTGAGAATAGGAATGTCATAACCATTCTAAGGATTAAACTCCTTACTCATGTCTGCCTTTTCCCAAATTCTCCAGAACATGTCTTGTGCAGCACCCTTTTGTCTCTAGTGTGTTCAACACTAGCTCCTTCCTTCCTTCCTTCCCTGTCAAGAAACATAATTTGGTCTCATCGATGGCTTTTTAAGTTTCCTTGAGCAACTGCTTCCTTTCACTACTTAGACTTTTTGTCACCACTGACTCTTTCCTACCTCTCTAATCCCAGCTCCTCCAACTCTATGGAAATCACATTCCTGAAAATCTTTTAGACCTTTGAGATTGTAGTTCTAATCACCAGATTTTAGCCCTCTTTCTCCCTGAACTCCTACAGCATCTGAACCTGTGATGTTTTTCTTTTCCTTTTCAATGGCACACAACAGTATTTATGACTCCCTCTTTGTCTTGGATTTCTCATTTATCTGCTCATTTTCTTCAGCACATTACTGAGTGTTTGACCCTCTGCATTCTTTCCCTATATGCTTTCTAAAGGAAGTGGTCTCTACTATGACTTCTATAAAGGTTCACTTTACAGAGAAAATTTTCCAAATATACAATCCAGTTCGAATTTCTCCTAAATCTTCTTGTTGTAATTAGTTGGCATATTTTGCTGTTATTGTCATGTACCGTTGAGTCATCTCCAACTCATAGTGATCTAATGCACAATAGAATGAAACACTGCCTGGTCCTGTGCCAGCCTTATAAGCCTTACTATACCTGAGCTCATCACTACAGCCACCGTGTCAATCCATCTTGTTGAAGGCCTTCTACTCTTTCGTTTACCCTCCACTTTACCAAGCATGGCATCCTTCTCCAGGGACTGGTCCCTTCTGACAACCTGACAAAAGTAGATGAGATGAAGCCTGGCCATTCTCACTTTCAAGAAGCATTCTGGTTGCACTTCTTCCAGAACAGATTTGGTAGCTCTTTTAGCAGTCCACGGTACTTTCAGCATTCTTCATCAACACCACAACTCAAAAGCATCATTTCTTCTTTGGTCTTCCTTATTTATTTTCCAGCTCTCACATGCATATGAGGCTAATGAAAATACCATGGCTAGGGTTAGGTGCATCTTAGTCTTCAAGGAGATACCTTTCCTCTTCAGCACTTGAAAGAGATCTTTTGCAATAGATTTGCCCAATGCAATATGCCTTTTGATGTCTTGACTTCTGTTTCCATTGGCGTTGACTGTAGAACCAAGTAATATAGTCATTGACAACTTCAATCTTTTCTCCATCTATCATGATGCTGCTTATTGGTCCAGTTGTGAGGATTTTTGTTTTCTTTATATTGAGGTGTAATCTGTTCTGCAGACTGTAGTCTTTAATCTTCATCAGTAAGTGCTCCAAATCATCCTCACTTTCAGCAAGTAAAGTTGTATCATCTGCATATCTCAGGTTGTTAATGAGTCTTCCTCCAATCCTCATATAGTGCAGCTCTCGGATTATTTGCTCAACATACAGATTGAATAAGTATGGTGAAAGGATAAAACCCTGACATACTCCCTTCCTGATTTTAAACCATGCAGGATCTCCTTGTTCTGTTTGAATGACAGCCTCCTGGTCTATGTACAGGTTCCTCATGAGTACAATTAAGTGTTCTGGAATTCCCATTCTTCTCAATGTTATCCACAATTTGTTATAATCCACACAATCACTGCATAGTCAATAAAACACAAGTAAACATTTTTCTGGTATTCTTCACTTTCAGCCAAGATCCACTGGACATCAGCCATGATATCCCTCACTCCATGTCCCCTTTGGAATCCAGCTTACATTTCTGGAAGTTCTCTGTCAATAAATTGCTTCAATCATTTTTAAATTATCTTCAGTAATATTTTATTTGTGTGTGATATCAATGATATTGTTTTATAATTTCCACATTCTATGGGATCACCTTTCTTTGGAATTGGTAGAACTATGGATCTCTTCCAGTCAGTTGGCCAGCTAGTTGTCTTCCAAATCTCTTGGCATAGCAGAGTGAATGGCTACAGTGCAACATTCATTTGTTGAAACATCTCAATGGGTAGTCTATCAATTCCTGGAGTCTTGTTCTTCACCAATTCCTTCAATACCATTGATTCCTGATCATATGCCACCTCCTGAAATAGATGCTCATTTCCCAATTCTTTTCAGTATAGTGATTCTGTGTATTCCATCCATCTTCTTTTAACATTTCCTGCATCATTCAACATATTTCCCATGGAATCTTTCAATATTGCAATTTGAGGCTTAAATTTTTTCCCCAGTTCTTTCAGCCTGAGACATGCTGAGCATGTTCTTTCCTTTTGGGTTTCTAACTCCAGGTCTTTGAACATTTCATTACAATAATTGACTGACTTCTCAAGGTGCTCTTTGAAATCTTCTGTTCAGCTCTTTTAACCTGTTGATTCTTCCATTTGCTTTAGCTACTCTCCATTCAAGGGCAAGTTTCAGTCTCTTGTGACATCCATTTTGGTCTTTTCTTCTCTTCCTGCCTTTTTAATGACCTTTTGCTTTCTTCATAGATGATGTTCTTGATGTCATTCCACAATTCCTCTGGTTTTTGGTCACTAGTTTTCAATGTGTCAAATCTATTCTTTAGATGGTCTCTAAATTCAGGAGGTATATAATCAAGGTCATATTTTGGCTCTGGTGGACTTCTTTTAATTGTCTTTAGCTTCAACTTGAACTTGCATATGAGCAGTTGATGGTCTGTTCCACAATCATCTCCTGGTCTTGTTTTGGCTGAAGATACTGAGCTTCTCCATCACCTGTTGCCACAGATGTAGTCAATCTGATTGCTGTGTACTCCACCTGGCAAAGTCCATGTGTATAGCCACCGTTTGTGTTGAAAACAGGTATTTGTAATGAATAAGTCACTGGTCTTGCAAAATTCTATCATGTGATCTCCAGTGTCATCTCTAACACCAAGGCCATATTTTCCAACTACTGGAGATTCTTCTTTGTTTTCAACTTTTGCATTCCAATCACTAGTGATAATTAACACATCTTGATTGCATATTTGGACAATTTCAGACTGCAGAAGTTGGTAAAAAAAATCTTCAATTTCTTCATCTTTGGCTTTGGTGGTTGGTACATAAATTTGAATAATAGTAATATTAACTGGTCTTCTTGCATATGGATATTATCCTATCTCTGACAGCACTGTACTTCAGGATAGATCTTAATACATTCTTTGTGATGATGAACACCACGCCATTCATCTTCAATTTGTTATTCACAGCATAGTAGATCATAAGATTGTCTGATTCAAAATGGCCAAAACCAGTCTATTTCAGCTCACTAAAGTCTAGGATGACCTTTATGAGTTCCATTTCATTTTTGACAACTTTCAATTTTCCTAGATTCATACTTTGTACATTCCATGTTCTGATTATTAATAGATGTTTACATTTGTTTCTTCTCATCTTGAGACGTGCCACATCAGCAAATGGGTATCCTGAAAGTTTTACTTTATCTCCATCATTAAGGTCAGCTCTATTCTGAGGAGGCAGCTCTTCTCCAGTCATATTTTGAGTGCCTTCAGATGTGAGGGGCTCATCTTTCGACACTGTATCACACAATGTTTCAGGGCTATTCATAAAGTTTTTCAGTAATACATCAGACAGTGTTTCAATGCTATTCATAAGGTTTTCACTGGCTAATTCTTTGCAAAGTGGATGGACTCTTCCTTCTTCTGTGTCTGTCTTAGTCTGGAAGCTCTACTGTAACCTGTCCATCATGGGTAACCCTGCTGGCATTTGAAACACTGGTGGCATAGCCCAGCAACACTCAAGCTACCACAGTGCAACAAAGTAACAGACAAGTTTGTCTCCTTTAGCTGTTCCAAATTGCTCTTCTCATTGCCTGGTCTCTCCCGCCCTGCTCGCTTACTCAGCCTGCCCCCTGAGGTGCAAACACCCACCTTCTGCTGGCCTGGGGTTGGTTTACTCAGGTTGCTGTATGGTAACCTTATGTACAACAGAACAAAATGCTGTCCAGTCCTGTGCCATCTTCATGATCATTGGTATAGTTAAGTCCACTGTTGTGGCTATTGTGTCACTCCATCTCATTGAAAATCTTAGCTTCATATAACTAACTTTGAGATATCAAACCTTGGATATCCAGCACCACCTCAAATCCACTACCTTTCTCTTCTCTTCCCTTTAGGACCATGATCACCTGTCATTCACTCATTCCCTATCTTCTTAGCCTTTGCTTCTTCCTTTTTCATGTCTCATCCACCCTTGCTTTGATGAATCTCTGGAATCTACTCTTTCATCCTCCATTTCCATTGTACCATCCTGAGTCAGTCTCTTGTCACTCACTCATCAAGCCATGTTCTTCAGACTCTCTGCTGCCCCTCACTTTGTCTCCTGCTGCATATAATGCCACATCAACTTGAAAAGGCCATCAGATTCCTGATGCCTAAGTCCTATGGGATCAGGACCAGATTCCTTCATCTGGCCTTCAAAGTCTTTCTGACTTTACCCGACACACCCTCAACATCAGAATTTTGTTTGCTGTCCCCTAGCCTTACAACCCTGGGCCGTTCTGTCTAGAATGCCCAACTCCTCCTTTGGACTTAACAAAATCCTATAAAGCTTAGGAGAAATTCCACCTCCTCCTTAGAAGGGCCCCCGCCTTAAATCATTTCTCCTCACTATTTGATCCTATAACAATTAATGTCTTTACAAATCATTTGGCCATTAATTATGTGCCAACTTATGATAGCTGTTCTAGTAGTGGTCCATGCCTTTTTTATTTCTCCATTTCTTATTCTTCTTATGTCTTATTTCTCCAACTAAACTATTGGTTTCTGCCTTCCAAGATCTTCTTGGCTGGTGTTTCCAAAGCCATTCCCCAACGAGTTTGGCCCCTCTAGGCTCATGAACAGAAGTAGTGGTCAGGGGCCCCATCCCTACTCTGCTCCCAGCAAGTAGGGGCTGGATTCCATCTTATAGTCACCACACTGGAGCAGAACCCCAAATGGTTATCTTCAGTGCATTACAGCCCACTTACACACCTACCACATAACCAAGTCTAAATACTGGCTTCAGCCCCAACTTCCTGCTCACTTAGCACTCTAGTTCTGTTTTGGGAATGGAAGCCTGTCCTGTACTCAAGCTCTTGATATTAAATATGCCTCATGCACATCCTCATGCCCAGTTCCTGCTTGCTCAGCCATCCTGAAGACAGACAATGCTCTTCATGTGCCACTCTGAATGGCTCACCCACCTGGAGCCAGAAGCTGTTCCTCAGTTGCCTTCAAGTAAGTTCCACTGCCCAAAGCTTCTGGCTGCCAAACTTGCTTAGATAGCGAATCAAGTCAGAAAGCAGTACCCACGTTGGGAACTGCACAGTGGATAGTGGGGCTTTTCCTCTTACAGACCTTAAGTCCAGCCAGGCTGGTTTCATCCATATCAGACCAAGGCCTCCTCCTCCTCCTGCTCCTCATCATAATCATCATCATTAAGCCATGTTGCTGAATTCCTAGAATGCTTTGGGCCTGAACTCCTACCATCACCCCCAAGCAATGGAAATTGCAAGCCCTCCACAGAAAAGAATTATGTCCCAGAGGTCTCTGTCTCTCTCACTGCTTCCAGCACATAACGTGGAAAACTTAGTATTCATTACTTCTTGTTAATTTGATTTTGAAAGCAAGTGTCTGAGTGGGCAAATGGAGAAGGAGGTAAGGTTTTCTGTGATGAGGATAGAGGAGAGGAGGGGGGCAGTTTGCTTTTTTCTTTCTCTTGAAACATTAAGCACTTTTTTCTTAGTGCTATGTGAACATAGCTTGTAATAGGCCTGGATGATTTCCTGTGTTTGCAGAGCCCAGGGTAAGCACAGTTCATTCAGTGCCCATAAATAGCAATAAATTATTATCATAATTTCAAAATACAGACCTGGAAAGAAACAGAAATTATGGGGTATTCTTGTTCCTGCAGCCCTCAATAGAGGACCAACCTGTTTTCTTCTCAGCACTTTCTCTGCCACCCATGTTTCATATACATGCCTAGGTATTTGGCTCAAAATGGAGTTGTACTTAAGAGAGCTGGCAGGTGGCTAGCTGCCCACACAGCCCAGAGAACTGTGGTAAGCTACCTAGAAAACTTTGTATTTTCCTCCATTATACTTGGAGGGCAACAAAAGGTACTGATTTTCCTCCACCTACTTCTCTGTTGCCAAGGTCCAGATGAAGGGAAATGGGGTAATGTGGAAGTGGTACCCTGCATCAGGGGAAATGACGAGGTTTCAGACTTAACTCTCTCAAGGTGTATGGCTTCATGGTACAGAAAAGATGGGTGAGTGACCAAAGGCAGCTTCACCATCACCATTTTCTAAAGCTCTTCAAAACCAAGGAAAGGCAATCTATATTTAGTTGATGGTTAATGTTATGTCAACTTGGTAGGCTATGGATCCACCCTACATTGGTATCACTTGAACTTATTTATATGAATTGTATTAGACTGCATTGTAGAAAGTGATTACATTAGATTAGAATACATTATGGAAGGTGATGATGAGACATTACATTACATTATACTATATTACATCACATTATGGAAGGTAATCTGCTCTACCCAAGGCCAAGTGCTTTAATCACATGTAACTAATATATGACAACAATCGAATAGTGTTTGGCCAAACCACTGGTGACCACAGCCAAGCCAAGGTGACACATAAAATTAACCATCACACTAAATATGGGTTGAATTGCTAATGACTCTGAGTTATAAAAAGACCAAAAGAGATACAGAGATTCATACTCAAATGGGAAGAAAGTATCATCCACATGCAAAGGAACTAAAGGCTGCCTTTATAAATTATAATAAAACGTGCAGCCTACAGAGCCCTGGTGGCACAGTGCTTATACACTTGTCTGCAAACCAAAAGGCTGGTAATTCAAATCCACCAGCTGCTTCACAGTAAAAAGATGTGGCAACCCACTTCCATAAAGATCTGTGGCCTTGGAAACTCATTGGGGCAGTTTTACTCTGTCCTACAGGGTTGCTAAGAGTTGGAATTGATTTGACAGCAGTGCTTTTGGGTGCCCCCCCCCCAGCTTAAAACAATGGAAATTTATTCTCTCACAGTTCTAGAAGCTAGAATTCTGAAATTAAGGTGTCGGCAGGGTTATGTTCCCTCCAAAATCGCTAAAGGAAAAAATTGTTCCATTCCCTTCTCTTAATTTCTGATGTTGCCAGCAATCATTGGCATTTCTTGGCTTGTACACATAACACCCCAAATTCTATCCTCACATGGCATTTTCCCTCTGTGCATGGTATGGAATCACTTTACCAAAAAGCAATTTGGCCTTCTGCTCCTGGTTTCTGAGCCCTGCCTAGGCTGATCTTTACCTATATTGGCTGGGGACCCTGCCCAGTAGTTGACTTTTACATAGCCCAGCTGGAGGAGGGCCCTGCCAGTCTGACTTTTATTAGAATTGGATGGCAGGCTCCCACTCAATAGTTCACCTTTACATGGATTGGATGGGAACCCATTCAGTGACTGATAAAAACCCTATAACATGCTAGCTCAGAGGGGGGATTTCTGATATCCTTTGGACATAGGGCCCTGTATTGAGAATTTATGAACCTACCAGATTGGGAAAACTTGCAGGTGATGGAGGCAGAGGCTGTGAGGATGCTAGAATAGACAGAGGTAAAAAGTGGACCCAGATGGTAGCAGAAAAATGTAAAGACCAAACCCTGGAAAAGAGCTATAACACTCAGAGCTGGGACACCCTAAGCAGGGGGCCACCTGCAAAGCAGGGGATGTCCAAGAGCTGGCCTGGTGCTGGCCAGGAGGAGCCTGAAGCCAGCTGGGAGGAACAGCCAATAGCCTAGTTCGCCTGGTGACATCACTGAATTTCCTGTTTGAAAATTTCCTAATAAGTGAAATAAAACATTGGTTTCTGGAAAAGATAACTGGGATCCCTTTGAGACATACACAGGTCCCCTTGAGATGCTGAGGTCCCATTCTGGGACTCTTCCTGAACCTCACACTATGCATATCTTTGTTTCCATTTATATCTTTCTCTGTTATACTAAAGTTGTTATTGCAGATATGGTGTTTCTGCTGAATTTTCTGTGACCACTGCAATAAATTACTGAGTCCAATAGAGAAAGAATACTGTGAGGGAACAGCTAATGACAGAAATGGTGGAGATGTTGAAGAACAGAGGTATATTTGACTTCTGCCCCTTAGCAACCAGCTTTGTGCTGCTTCTTATGGTAAGGGTTATCACTTCAGCTGGTGCTCAAGAGAGTAATTCTTTTCACTGTGTGTCTCTGTGTCTGCTTCTCCTTGTGTCTGTTCTTCTCTTTTATAAGAATATCAGTCATACTGGATTAGGATTCACTCTAATGACCTCATCTTAGCTTGATTACATCTCTAAATACTTATTCAGAATTATTTATGAATAAGGTCACAGGTACTGGGGGTTAGGACTTCAACATATCTTTTTGAGGAACACAATTCAACCCATAATGCCAACCTTACTGTGTTTCAGAGAAAAGTGATGAGACAATGAATCTACAAATTGCCCAGAATGAAACCTGAATTCACACACCTTTGTTACTGAGAAAGGCCCAGTGTGGCCTCCCTTTGCAGCTAGCAGAGCCTATCTGAAAAGGCAGTTCTCTCTTCCAACTTGAGGGTCTTCCATGTATGACCCCACCCCACTTGTACACTGGGTCCCTCTCTTCTTCCAGCCCAGCCATCTGTCCCCCTTTGTATCAAGTCAGGTTGTCAGAACTACTGGACAACTATTTTCTTGGCAGATCCTGTGACACTGGGCCTTGCAGTTTATAATCTGTGACAGCTTTGATTCACACACTGCTACCATGGTTGTACTTTTATATGCAACAAATGACATACTCTTTTCCATAAAGAGCCTCCCTAAAGTTATACAGCCTTATATTCATTCATCTGTGATTTCTTCATATTTTCTCCAGCTCCCTGGGCATTCTCTGAGAATGATGGCACCTCAATCAAGCAGGGTCTAGAATGGATCTCTACCCCCTATCTGGGATCGGGAGAAGTCTTTTCATTACAGGGATGGAACCTTTGGCCTGGATGACGTTCTTCATCACAACCAACTTCTGTGAGGTTCACCATTTCTAAAGCCCAACAAAGAAGGGGAAGACCTTCAATGAGATGGACTGACACAGGGGCTGCAATGATGGGCTCAACCACAGCAAGGATTGTGAGGATGGTGCAGGACCAGGCAGGCACCTGATGACAACAACAGAGCCCAATGGTCAGTGACAACATCATCCTGTCCACAAGGCTGGCACCACCTGGGAATGAAGCTTTGTATTTTAAGTACTTGCTAAACTAAGTCATGAAATGAATGACTTTTTTGGTCCCTTGGTTTCAAGATGCTCATGTCCATAGAGGAGTGGCACATTGACTAGGGAGAGACTTTGAAGTACTTCACTTCCAACTTCTTCATTTCACAGCAAAGAAACTGAGACTAAAAAGGTTTCTGCTCTGTTGTTGGAAGAGATGCATAATGGTGAGCTGTTTGCTCAAGTGCAAGCCACTCAAACTTCAAAGGCTTGTAACTGGGGAGATTAAAATAAAATGGTATTTTAAGAGGCCACAAGGATGAACCCTGGTAAAAAAAAAAAGGGGGGGGATCATTATTACTGAGTAATGAGAGTAATTGCTTGCATTACTGCCTGGGTTCTGCAGGGTTGTGCCTTTGGCCACTTCTTCCTCTCTCGAGCAGGATTCAATCACCACCCACACTGATGATTCTCCAGTTTGCATCTTCAGCTGTGACGAGGTTACTCAGAAGCAGCAGCCTTTGAGACTGGGAAAAGTCACCAGGTACAACATACTGCAAGGAGAGAAGTTCCCCAATGTACGTAACTTCTTATGTATAACTTACTCTGTTCACGTCACAAGAATTGTCCTTACTCATCACTCAACCATTAGATACTGCACTGTGCCAACATACCCAGCATGTACTAGGAGCTGGGGACATAGCTGTGAGTCAAATCAAAGCCCTATCCTCATATAATTGATATCTCAGTAGGGAGAAGGAAACAATATACAAATAACTAAGTATCCTATTTTTATGCCAATACGCCCATGATACAGTACTGCACCCCCCGCAAATGTTGCACCATGCATGTTTTGTGTGGGTGCGTTATTCAAGAAAACATGGTAAATACAGTCAATCCTCCTTATTTGTGCTTTCTGATTTGCAAAGTTACCTAGCATCATTCACAGATATGCACATTCAGAGTAGTGAGACATGCCTGTGACTGATCAAACTAATTTATTAATTGGAAATTTGTCATTCTCAGGGACTTTACAGAATATAACTACCATGAACAATGAGATTTGACTGAATATAACATCCCCAGCATTAATGGGTGCTGTGGAAAAAAAATAAAGTGGAAAAGGGCAGGGGGTAGGGGGCACTGCTGTTTCATATAGAGTGGCACAGGCAGACCTCTGTGGTAAAACTGCATTTGTCAGACACCAGTAGGGAGAGAGGAAACAACTATCTGTGCATGTGTGTGGCGGGGGGTGGGGAGGTGGGAGCAGAGTTTCCTAGGCAGAAGGGAGAGCAAATGCAAAGGCCATGAGGCAGGAACTTCCTGGAATTTTGGAGGAAAAGCAAGGAGCCTGGGGTGGCTGAACAGGATGGGTAAATGGGGCAGGGGCCCAGGTCACAGAGCCTTGAAGTAAACTGTCAGCACTGAAAAAAAAAAGAAGAAGAAGGTGGGGACCAAGTTTGCTGGTCCAATAGAGCCTGGTGGAACCACTGAGACTATGGCCCCTAGCTGCCCTTCAGGTCTGGAATTGAACCCACA
>NW_006921606.1:21003852-21015225 GCF_000298275.1 Orycteropus afer afer
GGGTTTGAACCACCAGCCTTCTGGTTAGCAGTCAAGTGCTTTAGCCACTATGCTACCAGAGCTCCTTAAGTATATCACTAGAGCATCTTAAAATCCATTATCTGGGGTCCAATGCTAAGTGCTGGAGGCACTAAGTAAAGAATATATGGTGAGTATCACATAATCTTTTGCCTTTGAGGAGCTCCTGGAATCTACTCTCCCCTCCACCACCTACCTGATTCCTAGGTTGACCTGAGTGGAGTGAAGCTGCAAGGTAAGAGCGTGGCAGGGAAGGCCCACATGGTGTTTCACCTCTGTATGAATTCTCTGTCCCATGGTCTGTCTCCATCACCACAGGGATTTAAAAAGAGTCTCTTCAGATAGACACCTCAGTTAACCTAAAGGGAATGTAGGAAAGTTGCACCTGGGACAAGCTTTGTGTTATCCTTTTACATAGAGGACTTCCTTTACTGCTCATTAAAGCCCCACAACAGTAGTACCATTACCACTGCCAATTACTGTCTATTCTAACTCATGGTGACTCCATGTATGTCAGAGTATAACTGTGCTCCAAAGGGTTTTCAATGGCTGATTTATTCGATGTCTACCACCAGGACTTTTTTCCAAGGCACCTGTGGGTATACTCAAATCTCCATCCTTTCGATTAGTAGCCAAATGTATTAACTGTTTGCAAAAACAGTGTTGTTGTTGTTGTTATGTGCCATTGAGTCAGACCTGACTCATATCACTACGGAAGTAGATTGCCCAACCTTCCTTCCGAGGCTGGTAGGTTTGAACAGCTAGCCTTCTGGTTAGCAGTCAAGCGCCTTAGGCACTATGCTTCCAGAGCTCCCTTACAGTAGTAGCTAGCATTTATTAAGCTTTTAGTATTTGATAAGCCCATTTCACACATCATCTCATTTTAGACTTCACAACAGCCCTATAAAGGCGGTGGTATTATTATTTATCATTCGAAGAAAGTAGAGCTGAATCCAAATGTACATCTGATGTCAAAGTCTGTTCTCTTCCAAATATACCAGTTCCTGGTTAACTTGTTGAACAGGCTATGCAACAAGCAATAGACCATTCTGGATTCTGTATCAAATCAGTTCGGGCACCTCGGAGGTTAAATGGGCTGGAAAAGTTTGACTGGCACACTGACCACTGTCTGAGCTGGCTAACCAGGCCTAAGTGACAGAAAGATGAAGAATGAGGCAGAACCCACAGGATCCATGGATGAGCTGTGTGGCTGCCCAGAGACCAATAGTTTATACTGGTCTATGGCCCAGGAAGGGCTGGCTCTTCTAATTTCGATTTCAGAGCTGTTCTTCCAGAAATCATTCTGATGGTGAAGCAGAGGTTCACTGACTTCCTAACCTTAACTCAGTGGATGGCTCAGTAGAGCACAAAATTTGAGGCAACGTGCAGCCCTTGACCTGGACTTCAATGATGTCTGAGATCACTGAGAAAGAAAATAAGTTGACGCAGAAAAATGTCAGAATGTACAAATGTCATTTAAAAAAAAAAAGTCAGAAATAATGTATTTTTCTTTCTCCCTACAAATGACTCCATCTATGATATGATACGAAATAATTTTACACACCAGAAATCTATAAAATCTCTTCAGATAGAGTCTCCTTTGCTGAAACAGTGCTCTTCTTGGTAGAGAGAGAGATTATCTGCCTTCCTTGACCATGACTGATGCTACCAAAAGCAGATTTGCTTTTTGCAAGGATCTGCTTTTAGTTTTGGTTTTATATACTCACATACATATAAATTATCATAGTTCTAATTAATATGTTTTATAAATAATAATCACATTTGCCATTATTACTGAGAAAATAACCTATACCTGTTTTATGTGTAGGGGAGCGTGTGTGTGTATACCCTTGTCTTCTACCAATTTGAACTGAGAATTTTAAACCTAATTTTAAATTTAAATTTTAAACCTAAGAATATTGATTTTCCAAAAACTGTGGGAATGAATCTAGATTATTGTCATAAAGTAGTTCAGAAAGGTCATATTTCAAAGAAGTTTAAAATAAAAAAAAAACTTAACTACAATTTTGCAAACACATTGTATATGCCACTCAGCTATATACTTTATAAACATCACTTCCTCTTCACCAAACCCATGCAAAACACGTTACTTTCTGAACTACTTTCTGCATACTCAGGTGGAGGCACTCACTACCCACTGCCATCATGTCTATTCCAATGCGACACTATAAGACAAAGTAGAACTGTCCCCCCATGGGGTTTCTGAGGCTGTAAATCCTTATGGAAGCAAACTGTGCCGTCTTTCTCCCATGGAGTAGCTGGTGGGTTTGAACTGCCAACCTTTTGGTTAGCAGCCAAATGTCTTAACCACTGTGCCACCAAAGCTCCTGGATATGAACCCCAGTGTGTCTTATTATAAAGCCTGTGCTCCAAGGAGTTTTTAAATTCCTGGGTCCAGGTTTTGGTTGGACCCATTTTAACCCAAGTGAAAGCAATTCTAAGACATGTTGTTGTAGGTTTCTGAATTTATGTGTGTATATGCATGCCACACAAGTGCACAAGGAGAAAAAAAAAGTCTTCTGATTTTGCTAGTATGCCATTTAGAAAGCAAGTATGTAGCTTCCCATCTTATTCAAGAAATGGTGATAGGTGACTTCTTCAGAAAAGCCAACTCACTCTCGCTCCAGTGGGAACTGGCTGTGTGTCCGAATGGTCCAGGAGTGGCAAGCCCCAAGGTTGTCAATCTGGCTCCTAGCAGCACCAATTTTATTGTTAAAGAGGTTTTTTCAACAATTTAGAAAGTGACTATCCTGCAAACTAAGAGAGCTTCAATCTCTGCCCCTTGGGTAAAATATTCATGTAAACCTCAAAATACCCTCCATTTTATGTTGCTAACCAGAAGGCTGGTGGTTCAAACCCACCAGCCACTCCTCGGAAGGAAGGTTGGGCATACTTCCGTAGTGATACTGCCCCGGAAACCCAAGGAGGGGTCGCTATGAGTTGGGGCCGACTCGACGGCAAATAACAACAACAACAACAACTATCTAGAGAAGAATATATGTGTAATTGCATTGTCCTCTTGCATATCTACTGGAATGTTGCTTATTTTGTATATAAGCTCATGTATGATGCCCATGAGTGCTTAATCAGTATTAATATGATGTTGTAAGTTATATAACGTGATGTAGCACAATTCCCAAATTATCAATTAATGTACTCTCCTCCTACTTCCTTCAGAAATTATTCTGCTTAGCCAAACGACTCCATTCCTCTAAAACAGAGATCAAATTAGGCAGATATTGCTAATAGGATAAATCTGGGGCATAAATAGGCATCTTAACTAGCACTCGTCGTAGAAGGGAACTCCATTTTGGAATGTGGCGATTTAATGAAACAGATTTAGTAGGTAACCTAGCACTGAATGCATCTATCCTGTTTATCAAGTTCAATGTGGTTTGTCTTGGGGGGCACTGGGAATCCAACTCTTTATCAACTACTGTAGTCATTTAAATGAATTAGAATTTTTTTCTCTTCCTGCTTTTTTTTTTTTTTTTTTTTAAACTCAGCATACCTTAAAGCACTTGACACAAAGGACTATCAAAACAGAAGGCAGGACTGGGCAGAAATATGTCTGATCCCAGCAAAAGATAATCACCAGAACCCAGTTTCTGAGAAAAAGATTCACAGAGACTGCTTGTCTAAGGGGCTCCAAAGACTGCTCCTGGGGGCTCAATCTACTTTATATTCCCAAATCACTAGCCAGCATCCATCCCCTGCTAAACTCAGTTAAAATGCTCCCCTGAAAATGACTCTAGAGAGTATGTTGATGCACAGATTACTGTGACATCTAATCCAGGGAGCTAATGTGTTTGGCTTTTAGTGTTTAACTTGTCAATAAAATGTCCAATAACTTATTCATTTATTCAACATTGCTCAAGCTTCTACTGTGTGCTGAACCACATCTGTCCCCAAGGACAGTCGTAATCGTCATCATCATCACCATCACCACCACCCCACCAATTAATGTTCCCAAGTACTTGCTGTAAAAAATGTGCCTTCCACAGTCTGCATTCTCCAAAGCCAAGAATACTTGTTAATTATCAGACACTGTGCTATGGTCCTTACATGCAATATCTTACCCCATCCTAACAACCCCAGAAGACAGACACCTTCATTATTTTTCTCATCCTGTTGAGATTCAGAGAGGCTGCATACCACAGGTTATACAGCTAGCAGGTGGCCACACCTGGACTCATATCCAGCCTGCCTGATTCCAAAAGCCAGACTCCCAGCTCCTCCAGCATGGCTCTCAATCTTTCCTGTGAATTAGAATCAACTGGGAGCATGTTTAAAACAGAGCTCCTCGAGCCTCATGCCTCTCTCAGAAGGAATGGGTAGAATTCAGGAATCTGCATTTGTAACAAGTGTCCAAGGTGATCCTCCTACCACATAATATAGTGCACTAGTCTATCTTACACATTTCAGTTAGTCTCGATGTTCATCAGGAACCAAAGACAGAGGCTGACAGCTAAGCTGCAAAGCAGGTGAGAACTATCTCAAGGAAACCTGTGGCTGCTTCCCAGTGCATCCCAATGGGTAACACTGCCAGGTACTGCCTGACCTTGTTCCAACATGGTCCAGCCAACTGCCAACGGCAGTGACTTGACCCACTGCAGGCCAGGCAGACCTAGTGTCATCCTTGGCTATGGGTTTGGGTACTGTATCCACGAATTCCCTGGGCCAGCTGGTCAATGAGTATAACTGGCTTGTTTCACTGTTGTCCCTTGGGACACAGTTTGGATTGAGTAGGAAAGCTCCCCACCCCACAAAAAGAGCAGTACATGTCACTACTGAATCTTGTTTTGGTCTCACTTCCTACCTCAGAACCTTTCCCCTGAATTCTGGGTCTCCTCATCAATATAGCAGAGAAATCACAGGGCATCTGCTAAAAGATTAATGGCTGTTCAATGACGAACAGCATTACTGAATACCAGGAGGTGGAGAGCCAGGATCATAGTTGTATGCTGAGGCCATGTACAACAGGCCACTTGATGAAAAATACCAGTAAAGTACTGAGAAGCATGGGAGTGTACCTTTCATAGTCTGCACACTCCAAAGTTAAGAATACTTCTTAATTATCAGGAACATACTACTGGGGAAAGGTGCCTGGGTAACACCAGCAGTTTGTGATTGGCTGCTAACATGAAGGTTGGCAGTTTGAATCTACCCAATTGTTCCATGGAACAAAGGCTTGGCAATTTGCTTCCATAAAGATTACAGCCAAGAAAACCCTATGGAACAGTTCTATTCTGTAATACATGAGATTACCATGAGGCAGAATTGACTCAGTGGCAATGGGTTTTGTTTTTGTTGCCTTTGGTATACTATGCTAGCTGCTATCCCAGGAATTGGGATACAACAGTCCCTGGGCAGTGCACAAGGTTAATAAACTTGGCTGCTAACCGAAGGGCTGGCAGTTAGAGTCCACCTAGAGGTACCTCAGAAGAAAGACCACGGTGATTTGCTTCCCTAAAAATCATACATTGAAAACTCTATGGAGCACAGTTCTACTCTGATACACATGAGGCCATCAAGAGTTAAAAAGAAAAAAACCAAACTCACTGCTGTTCAGTCTGATCCGACTCATAGCGACCCTTACTTGGGTTTCTGAGGCAGTATCACTGCGCTAGTGGATTGCCCAATCTTCCTTCCAACTTAAAGGCATCTGACATTGTGACAGAATGTCCCTTCCTACTAGAAAGTTACAGAACCTGAAGGCAGGGAGGTGGGGCATATAGATAGGTAAGACACATTTCCTACTATAAAGGTGCTCACAGGCCAGAACAGAGACAGACAATGTGATTTTAATGCAGGGGAAATGATATATTTATCTCATTTCTCTTTTATAGTCCTCTGGAAGATAAGCAAGTGTCTTCACATCTATTTTACAGATTTGAGAAGCTAAGGGTTCTTAAGTAAATGGTGACATTATAAGCTAGTAAGTACAAGAGTGAGGGCAGTATAAGACCGGGCAGTATTTCGTTCTGTTATACACAGTATTGCTATGAGTTGGAACCAACCCTACAGCATTTAACAATGAGAGAAGTACAAGAGTGAGACGTGGAAATTCAAATGGTTCTGTGAAGAGTTAACATTCAATATATTTAGCATGGGTAAATTGTCTATTCTAAGGCAGATTTCTTTTTTATAAACTAAGTTTCTTTTCCTTTTAGTTGAAAAAAAAAATGCACTTGAGAAATTTCATTCAAACACTGCAAGGGTATTCAATAAAAATTGAGTCTCTTGCCCTCCCCCAGACCCTTCTAGAAAGGCAACTGCTATTATCAATTTCTAGGAATAGCTTTACCATGAAACTTTTAATATACCATGAGTTCATCAAACAAATAAAATTAACTGTTTGGAAATGCTGGAATCAGGAGAAAAATTCTCAGAATGACAAGTAGAAGCCAACAGGCTTGCATCCCATGTTAATGATGCTTTTTTCCTCAATAAAGAAGAAAAAAAGTACTAAATATGTTCATGCTATACTGTTTTCATCATCTGGGCTTTACAGAATTTTAAGAACTGTTTCCAACCCATAAAAATACATCACTTTGTCCAGATAGGTTTCAGCAAGTACTTTGTTAACATATCTTGTCAGTGTGAAACCAACTTGGTTGATGCTTCCTCCTAATTTATGGTCTCCAGTGAGGGGAAGAGAGTCCTGGCTTCTTATCAGGAAAAATCAACACCTGTAGTGGTGGCTGGAGGGGTTACCTTATTTCTTTATGAATGTACATCTTGGTTGAAGTTGAAGTGAAGCCCATATATCTACACCACAGGTTAACAATCTTCATCTTCATGCTATCACATGGATAAATTTTGAAAACAGCATTCTGAGTGAAATAGGCCAGTCACAAAAGCACAAATACCATATGGTCTCACTTATATAAAATAAGCAAGTATATCGAAACCAAAGATTATTAGTGGTTACCAGGGGTGGGAGGAAAGGAGAAGAGAGTTTTTGCTTAGGGGGCATTGAGTTTCTGCTAATTGAAGAAGGATGTCCTGGAACAGGATAGCAAGAATGGTGGCACAACTTGAAGAATGTAATCAATGTCACTGAACTGCACATGTAGAAACAGTTGAGCTGGTGTATGTTTTAGTCTACGTAAATTTTCACCACATTAGAAAAATGAAGTAAGAGAAAGGGGGGAAAAAATCTTTGTGTGCTTGCTGCATAAAGATCCTGTGTTCTAATAGCAATGGGCTCAGTACTGATTCCACAATTCCTTACACCAGACCTCCGTGTCATTGCCTCCGAAGGGTATTAGGGAAAGAAGAGGTTCTAATGAGCCTCCTAAGCAGGGCAGAGAGTTGGCAGCTCTACCTAGGGACAGGTGACAACTCAGCTAACAGAAAAGAAGTCATACAGCCTTCTTGGACTTCAGTCGGAACATTTCTAAAATGCTTGGCAAAGAGCTCAATGAATTATTAGCTGGCTGGCTGGTTAGATTAGACCAGAGATCCTTAACATCTGACCAGCTTTAACACTGCAAGAACTTCAATTCTTCTGTGCTGATAAAAATAGGCATGTTTGCTTTTGTGTCCTTTCTGCAGTTTTTCAACTACACAGCTTTCAAGTAAGAAAGTTCCCTGAGGGTATATTTAAGACTACCACTCCTAACCCCCGGGGCAGTGGTGGTTCATTGGTAGAACGCTCACCTTCCATGCAGAGACCTGGGTTTGTTTTCTGGCCAATGCATCTGATGCGCAGCTCCCTGTCAGTGGGGACTTGTATGTCACTATGATGCTACACAGGTTTCAGTAGAGCTTCCAGAGTAAGACCGACTAGGAAGAAAGATCTAAAAATCTGCCAATGAAAACCCTACTGATCCTAATCATGTGACCCACCACTGATCATGACAATGAAGTAGGCCTGGACATTTTGTTCTATTGTGCATGGGGTTGCTGAGTTGGCAGCCAACTCGGTGGCAGCCAACACCACCACCATGAGCCTAATTAGCATGTAGTTCACCTTATCACATCAGTTTCTGTCCTTCAAATGCTCTAAGTGAAAGCCTGAAAGACTGGAACAAAGACGGGCTGAGGATAGGAAGAAGGCAAGTATGGGAAGCTGGGGTGGGAGGCACTGGCATGCTAGACCCTGAGGTCCAGGCAGGCAAGGAAGACAGGGAACTAGTCCAGCCAGAAGGTCCTTAATGGATCACAATGACCGCAGGCAGGCACTTATTCCACTAAGCACCATTCAGTGACATGTGTTGGTGGTAATCCCACAGTTGGGCGCTCTCCCAGTGTGGTACTCCCACTGGTTGAACAGTGTAAGAAGGTCTACAACAACAATGTAAATGCAGCACCCTCCCTCCCACACCCCATCCTTAAAGCACATTGACTATTTATTTCAAGAAAATGGTTTAAGGTATAAATTTTATTTTAACGGCATAACCATTTTTTATTAGGCATTCATAGTTAACATCATTGGAATGAATGGCTGACAATGACATGTGTGCTGGAAAGAGTAGGTAGAATAAGATCATGAAAAGGTGAGTCTTGTATTCAGGAGACAGACAGACAGAGTGATCCAGAGTGAGAAGGCTCAGCCTTGTTCCTGATTATAGTTCCCAAAAGGAAATAAACAGCCACTACCCAAAGTCATCCAACTAGTCAATATTTAGCAGAACACACAGCATCCTAGGTTACCAAGGTAACATCAGCTGTTTATAAACCTGAGCATAAAATGCATACAAGCATGTACATACATGGCCATGGCCGCCTATGGGCATGGACCCCCATACAAATACCTTTCTGGCCACATCCATGGGATTAGATGTAAAGAGACTATTCCTCAGTTTTTTAAAAAGCACTGCCATCTAGTCCATTCTGACCCACAGCAATCCTACAGGGCAAAGTAGAACTGCCCCATAGGGTTTCTGAGGCTGTAAATCTTTATGGAAGCAGATAGTCTCACCTTTCTTCTGCTGGGCGACTAGTGAGTTCGAACTGCTGACCTTTCAGTTAGCAGCCAAATACTTTGACCACTGAGCCACCAGAGCTCCATTTCTCAGTAAGACAGGACCAGTTTCCACACAGTTTCTTTGGGCAAATCTGAAAGCTGGTGATGGCTGTGGCTTCAGTGAAGGATTTTAAGCACACAGATAAGTACAGAAAATAATTACCATAACTAACCCTCAAATTTAAGAAATGTTAACATCTAGTTTTATTGCCATTAAGTCTTTCTTTTTCATTGTTATACTTTATTATCCCTTCCTTCCTTCCTGTCTCCCTCCCCTCTTCCTTCCCTTCTTTCTTCCTCCCTCCTTCCCTTTCTTTTGAAAGAATAAAGCATTGTAGAACTAAACTCTCCTCTTTACCCAAGCCCAATCCCAACTTCCCCTCCTCTCCTTCCTGGAGGATACTACTATCTTAAAGTTCATAGATGTCTTTCTCATGCATAATTTTATTTTTAGTACATATATTATCATAAACAAAATAAAGTGCTATTATTTTTTTAATTTACATAAACAGAATACTGTTGTTGTTGTTGTTGTTGTTATGTGCCGTCGAGTCAGACCCGACTTATAGCGACCCCTCCTTGGGTTTCTGATGCAGTATCACTACGGAAGTAGATTGCCCCATCTTCCTTCCGAGGAGTGGCTGGTGGGTTTGAACCGCTAGCCTTCTGGTTAGCAGTCAAGAGCCTTAGCCACTATGCTACCAGAGCTCCCAAACAGAACACTACTTCACTTTAATTTCTTTTCTGAATCAACATTATATTATCCAGATTTATCTAACCTACTCATCTACTTACTATATAATAGTCTATAAAATACTTTAACCATTCCCCTCCTGATGGACATTCAGATTGGTCTCACTTTTTAACTCTTCCAACCATGCTTCAGTGAAACATTCTTATATGTATATATAATTTCCCTCATGCATACATGCTAGAGCCTTTTCTAGAATGCATTTGTGAATTCAGAATTGCTGGCTCATAGCAGAAACTGCCCCTTACCCTCCAAAGCGAGAGATTTACCACTCTTCATTCCTAGCAGCACTGTATATTCATACATCCCCAGCCCCTACATTTTTACCAACCCTCAGTGTTGTCAATTTTAATTTTTGCCAATCTATGCTTATGCATTGGTATCTCACAGTACTGTTTTAAATTTGCATTTCCTGATTACTAGTGCCATTGAAGTTACTGCCTATTCAGTGTTCTCTCCTCTGATTTCTCCCTGTTCCTATCCTGTGCCCATTTTCCTATGGCAACATCTTCTTTTCTTACTGATTTATAGTAGTTCTGGATATTAATCCTTGACTGGCTATTAACTGTACCAGACATCTTCTCCCATTATGTGATGTGTCTTTTAATTTAGATTACATTGCTCTATTATTAAGAAGTCCCTGATCAAACTCAATTGGTATAGCATACTACACAAAAACATTGTTCTACATCCTACTTTGGTAAATAGAGACTGGGGTCTTAAAAGCTTGCAAGTGGCCATCTAGATGCAATAATCGGTCTCTCCTGTCTAGAGCAAAGAAGAATGAAGAAAACCAAAGATACATGGAAACAGTTAGTCCAGGGAACTAATAGAGCATGCAATCCTCAGCCTATATGACCAAGAGACCAGAAGAACTAGATGGTACCTGGATACTACTATCAACCACTCAGAAAGGGATCAGTGCAGGAGATTCTGGTAGAGTGGGAGAACAATATAGAACAAAACTCAAAATCATTAAAAAAAAAAAAAAGACCAGGTTTACTGGTGAGACCCCTGAGACTATGGCCCCTAGTTACTCCTTCAGGTCTGGAACTGAACTCAGTCCTGTGGCTTCCAGCCAAACCACAGACAGGCATATAGGGTGAATATTTATATCAGGTAGATACACTCCTTAGAACAATCAATCAATCAATCAATCAATCATGGGAGAACAGAAGGACAGAATTTGCACAAGGAGATAGCTCAAGGGGCAAGAATACATAGGAAAGGACATAGGGAAGAGGTAACTACAGGGAGGAAGTGGGAAGAGAGTTGTTACACTGTGGGGAATTGCAGTCAATGTCACAAAACAAAATGTATATGAACTGTTGTATGGCAATTAATTTGCTTTGTAAACTTTCACCCAAATCACAAAAAAAAAAAAAAAAAAAAAGGAGTCCCTGGGTGGTGCAAATAGTTAAGCTTTCAAGTATCTGGTTCTTACTTCAGGGCCATCTCACCTAAAATCGCCCACTCTTTCCTCTTAAATAAGACATCTCGATGGATTAGTGACTAATCAGCCCATGCCGACACATAACTGTGGTGTCATGCCTCTGGTATCTTTTTATTTTGGGGATGCAACGACTCAGCTATGGCCGTCTGAGGCCCT
>NW_006921606.1:21032725-21055210 GCF_000298275.1 Orycteropus afer afer
GAAGCTAGTCGCCCCACCATCAGCACCCAAAGCTGATATTCTTAATAAACTATTTTCTGCTTAATAATTAATAATACTTTACATTTTATGTACTTTGTACATTCTGCGCACCCCCAAAAGGTTGGTGGTTCAAAATCACAGAGAGAAACCTCTGAATTCAGGCCTGGCAATCAGCTTCTGAAGGGTCACAGCCTTGAGTCAGAAATGACCTGATGGCAAACTAACAACAAGAATTAAAGAATTAATTTAATTTTAATGTAATCAAATTAGACAATCATTTTGTTTTATGGTTTTTGCTTTTTCCTCTAAAAGTTTTTTAATTTTTTGTTTTTCATATTCAGGATCTTGTTGCTAGTTGTTGTTATGTGCTGTCCAGTTGGAACCGACTCATAGCGACCCCTCCTTGAGTTTCCGAGGCAGTATCACTAGGGAAGTAGATTGCCCCAACTTTCTTCTGAGGAAGGATCTTAATCATCTAGATTTTGTTAGCATGATGTGAAGTAGGGATCTAATGTTCTTTTTGTTCCTTTTGTTTCTTTTGATTTGCTAATAGTTAAGCACCATTCATCTACTCAAGGGCAGTGAGTTTGTCTTTTTTTTTTTTTTTTTTAAGCACCATTCACTGAATAAATCATTTTCCTGGTTGGTTTCTGGGTACATTAGGCAGTTTCAAGGATATATATATATATATATACAGACACATATATAAAATAGCCCTGTATCACTTCTTTTAATTACTATAATTCACAATTCTAGTAACTGTTAGGGCCCTGTAAAATCCTCTTACACAAAACTCTTAAATAGTCTTGATCATTTACATTTTCATATAAATTTTAGGACTATTTTATACACACACAAAATCCATTCTCTTTTTATTGAAATGACACAGAAACCACAGATTAAATTTTGGAAGAACTGATATCTTTATGATACTGATATATCCCACCCATGAACATAGCATACTTTACCCTTTGTTCAAAAGTCTTCTTTGATATCCAATAATAAGAGTTTTATGATATTCTCCATATAGGTTCTGCTTATTTCTGTCCTTCTTTTTTCATTATGTACTGTAAACTAAGGAGCTCTGGTGGTAGTGCCTAAGGCAGCTGACTGCTAACCAGAAGGCTGGTGGTTCAAACCCACCACCCACTCCTTGGAAAGGAGGTTGGACAATCTACTTTGGTAGTGATACCGCCTCGGAAACCCAAAGAAAGGTCTCTATGAGTCAGGACTGACTCGATGGCAGTGAGTTTGGTTTGACTGTAAACCAAACAAAACTCATCGCCATCATATTGATTTCAACTCATAGCAAACCCCTTTGGATTTCCGGGGCAGTAAATCTTTACGGAAGTAGCTTGCCCCATCTTCCTTCCGCAGAGTGGCTGGTGGGTTTGAACTGCCAACTTTCTGGTTAGCAGTCAAATGCTAACTACACCACCAGAGCTCCTTATGAGAGCTTAAATTCTGAAGCTCTTGGTTTGTAGAAGGCTTCATCTAAGATGGGAGCCCTAACTCCATTTTGAGTATTGACATAAATTCAGACACCATTTGACTTCTTTCTGACCTTTAAGCCAATATTATGACTATGCATAGTCAAGTTCTAGGACAAACCTAGGGAGGGGTGGTTTGCCCTGAGGAAGAGTATGGTTGAAAGCAGATGATGCTCATATAAACCAAAACCAAACCAAACTCACTGCCATGGAGTCAGATCTGACTCATGGCGACCCCTCCTTGGGTTTCCCAGGCAGTATCACTATGGAAGTAGATTGCCCAACCTTCCTTCCAAGGAGTTGCTAGTGGGTTTGAACCACCAGCCTTCTGGTTAGCAGTCACATGCCTTAGGCACTACGCCACCATAGCTCCCGATGCTCATACAAAGAACTAGGGAATTTGCTTGGGTGTGTGTCCTTATGTACTTTAAATTAAGGTTGGGGTCACTATCTATGACTCAGGCCACATGGTCATGAGTCATATCCAGACCAACATCTAGCCAGGGAGTCAAGCCCCAGAACCAATCCTGTAATTGTTTTTAATCTTCATTTATGTACATATCTCAATTATGGTCTTTCTCCACTTATGTACTCCTGTCTGCAACAGTGATGAATCAATCTTCCGCCAATCATTAGACTGTGATGATTCCCTTTGTTTTCAATCATAAACAATTAGCCCCATGGCCATGACTCAGTGGACTCCATTCAGCTTTATGTACTGTGTACATGTTGATGGTTTCCCTCATCCTGGATGACTGTCTTTGTTCTTTGTTCTGTCTGAGGCTTAATAAAAGTGTCTCTGTTGAACCTGTTTGAATCTGGGGTTTCTTTTCTCCTATTATAGTACCTACACTTTTTGGTGCTAGTGTGAATGGTTCTTTTTGCTTAAATGTTCCCCCCCTCCTTACTTGGTTTTCCTCTATAGAAATGTTATGGATTTTTATGCTTTGATTTTGTAGCCATCAAACTTAAAATATTAATAATGAATAGATTCCCCTGTACATTTTTTAAAAAAAATCTGATTCCCCATCTGAGCAATTTAAATTAGAAATGAAGAAATAACTTGCCTTGGGGACACGACAGAAAGAAATAGAAACACCTATTATAGCCAGGTCATATCGATTCTCCTATAATTTTTTTTACATCAACAATCCTGTCATCTGTGAACATTGATAAGTTTGTTTGCCCTTTTCTAATCTTATTCATCTTTTTTTCTTGTCTTATTAGTTAGAGCATTCAGTATGATAGTGAATAGAAGAGTGAATGAGAATATCCTTAAATTATCCTTATTTTAAATGGAATGCTCTAAAGTTTCACCATTAAGTATCATGTTCACCATAGTTTCTTTTTCTTTTTTGGGGGGGTGGTGGTGAGACATTTTTTAGCAGAATCAGGAGGTTCCCTTCCATTTCTAAATCGCTAAGAGTTATTTTGCTTTGTTGTTTCTTATTTTTTTTTATTGTAATCATGAATGTATATTGCATTCTATGGAAAAAATTTTTTTTTTCTATCTTATGTATACTGAGACATATGAATTATTTAAAGAAAAGCTTTCAGAGCATATAAACAAAAGACTTTTAAAAAATTCAATTTCTAAAGGTGAGGCTCCCAGTTAGGCTATTTCTAAAGCATCCCAGATACAGAAACCCTCCCCACTAGGGACCTCCACTGAACCCACAGGACTATAACTTCTCTGTAGTTGTCTGTCTAAATACCTCCACACAATTTTTGTCAGAAATTATCCCTAAATTTCCTTTGGGGAAATATAATTTTTTTTTTATGTGAATCTGAACTTTTAACCACAGTCTGCTAATGGCACTAGTTACCATTAGCAGTCTGACCATTATCCCAAATGAAGGGAAAGGTAACAGATACGGAGGGGTCACTACATGTTATGCAAAATACCAGAATCATTCTAAAAGATCCTCACCAGGAATGAAGTCAGCATCATTACCCTTATTTTCTACTCAAGGAAACTAAACCTCCCAGAAGTTAAACAGCTTGTCCAAAGTCTCATGCCAGAAAGTGATGGAGCTGGGATTCACTGGAACCCAGATCTATGCCTTCCGAACCCTGCTCTTTCCAATGCTTAAATTGGGAAGGGCTCTACCCCTAAATCACCATCAGAATTACCCAACAGAATTACTTCTGGCTCTACAATTGTGGGTCTCAGAGAGCTAGCCAAGGGAGCCACTCTCCTTCCTTTGTTTTATTTTTGTCTTTCCACTACAAATTAATGGTTGGGGTTCCAAACCGCCCACTCTGCTGAGAGCTGTGAATAATGTAATTAAGTACAGGAAATGGTTCATTGTTGTTAGTCTGCAACCTAACAATAAAGGTCAAGGGGTGCTCAGGAAGTTGATTTTTTTCTTGTGGAGATTCCAGGGCAGAGTCCCAAATGGGAATCTCCTTCTGAACACTGTGACATCCTAAGGCTGAGATGCAAGGCATTCTGCTAGCATTGGAGAGCAGGCAGCACCCAGACATGGCCCATGATCATGACTGAGGAACCTTGGCAGAGAACAGTTGCCTTCTAGGTAACACAGTTCCCCTTTAGTGTTGGTGGAAGGAAGGTGCTAGTCAAGGGATAGGAACTCAGGGATACTTACACCCCAGATGGACAGCTTTCATGCATTATCTCATTTAATCCTCAAAATCTCCCCAAAAAGGAGGTGATCAGTTTGTCACACTGTGGTGACTTGCATACTACTATGATTCTGGAAGCTATGCTACAGGTATTTCAAATACCAGCAGGGTGACTCATGGTGGGCAGGTTTCAGGAGAGCATCTAAATTAAGACTCGGAACGAAGGCCTGGCAATATACTTCCAATTAAAACCCTATGGACCACAACAGAATACTGTCTCACATAGTCTTGGAAGATGATCCCCCTAGGTTAGAAAGTTCTCACATAGTCTTGGAAGATGATCCCCCTAGGTTAGAAAGTACTCAAAATACAGAGTGGTTGAAACCATGGACTCAAGCATACCAACAGTTATGAAGATGGTGCAGGATAAGGCAATGTTTCGTTCTGTTGTACATGTGGTTACCAGGAATCAGAGCTGGCTTAACAGCAAAATATTATCCAAGTTTTATAGCTGAGTGGATGAGAAGCAGAAAAGTGATTTATCCAAGTGCACATGATGATGGAACTAGATTCACAACTCAGTTCACTGCTCTCCTCCATCTAACTCCTGTCCTCAATCAATCAACTGATGTTATAACTGATTCCCTAAAACATGCTCCCCCCTCAAGGGTTTGAGCAATGCAATTGCTAAGAACATGTACCCTGGTACTGAGTGCTTAATTCAAATCCCAGCTCAGCCATTTACAAATTCTACTTGTAGAAAGTCATTTAAGCATCTCTGTGTCTCAGTTTCTGCATGAGTAAAATAAGAATAACAATAGTACCTATGTCAATGAGTTGTTTTGAGGATTAATAAGTTAGTATTTGTAAAGGCCTTAAAATACTGTCTGGCACATAGTACAGGCTATGCATTAGTTACCTAACACTGCATAATAAGTTACCTCAAATCCTAGAGGCTTAAAATAACAATATACATTTATCATTTCATACAGGCTCTATAGAAATTTGGGTGGCTCTGGCTCATCCATTTCATGAGGCTACAATCACGGCATAGACTAGGACTGCTGTCATCTGAAGGTTTGATGAGCTAGAAGATATGCTTCCACAGTGGCTCATTCATATCGCTGGCACCATGGTACCAGCTGTTGGCAGGAGGACTAAATTTTTCACCATGTGAACATCTTTACAGCTTGCTTGAGCATCCTCACAACATGGTGACCAGCTTCCTTCCAGAGCACGCAATACAACAGAACAAGGCGAAGCAGTTCTAGCCTCAGAAGTCACACACAGTCATTTCTACAGTATTTCATTGGTTACACAGGTCAGCCCTATTCACTGTGAGAGGGGACTGAATAAGGGGGTGAATACCAGGAGGTATTCACTGGGGGTCAACTTGGAGGCTGCCTACCACAGACTATATAACCAAGCCCATTGCCACTGAATTGATTCCAATTCATGGCAACTCAATGTGTTACAGAGTAGAACTGCCTCTAGAATTTTCTTGGCTTCAAACTTTATGGAAGCAGATTACCAGGCCTTACTTCTGTGGTAACACTGGGAGGGTTCAAACTGCCAACCTTCAGGTTAGTAGTCAAGTGTAAACTGTTCGTGCCAACTAAGAACCTACAAACTATATAAACCAAAACACCAAACCCACTGCCATCAAGTTGACTCTGACTCATAGCAACCCTATAAAACAAAAAAACAAACTTACTGCCATCGAGTTTGATCCAACTCATAGCGACCTCTCCTTGGGTTTCTGAGGCGGTATCTCTACAGAAATAGATTGCCCAACCTTCCTTCTGAGGAGTTGCTGGTGGGTTTGAACCGCCAGCCTTCCGGCTAGCAGTCAAATGCCTTAGGCACTATGCCACTAAAGCTTCCTGTAGCAACCCTATAGGACAGAGTAAAACTGCCCCAAAGGGTTTCCAAGGCAGTAAATCATTACAGAAGCAGACTGCCTCATCTTTTCTCCACAGAGCAGCTGGTGGGTTCGAACCACCAAACTTTTGGTTAGCAGTCATATGCTTTAGCCACTGCCCCACTAGAGCTCCTTACAGACTATATAACGGTCTGTTAAATAAAGACAGAAAATCAATGTTAACCATGCTTGCATTCTAAGTGCCTGGCACAAAATGAGATAATCAATAAACATTTCTCAGATGAATGGAGGAAAACAAAAGGAAATGCCCATGTCATTCTGGCCAAATTCCATTTTAGCTCTTTCTGAACCACTCTACTTTCTGAACCATTTCCAAGGAAGGAAGTATTTGCTTTCAATTTCTACCCCAAATCATTATCCCTATAAATTAGTTTTCAAATAGCATCCTCATATAGAAGTATTTAGAGTGACCTCAAACCAAAAGTGCTATATAATTTACTCTGCTATCCAACTATATCAATATGAAATACTTCCTGTGAATTCAGAAGACTCAAAACAAAGGGTGATACATAAAGTATCTTGGTAGAAATGTCTGCACTAATGTAATTGTACAGGGATTAGCAAATGTCCCAAGACAATTGTGGGAAAGTTCTTCCTTACACAAAGGCACACTATCTGCTTCCTTCTCTCCCACAAACCTCTACTTAGATGATAGGACTGGCCAAAACCCAATGGAGGTTTGCTCACTAAAGCCAGTGAGAATACAAACAAGCCAGGAGGTAATGGCTAATGGCACTGGGAGCAACCACCTCTTCTGGGGGCCCAGGATGCTTTTCAAGGTCCCACAAGACCATCAAGTTTTCTTAAGAATACCATACTCGGCAGCCTTCTCACGTAGATTCATGCTAGACGTTTTAGACATGGGAATATTTCACAGCAATGATGTTGCCACTCAGCCCTAGGATGACCTTTTCAACAGTGTTGGCAATTCGATCCAGGATAAGATTCCCAACTGCACCATTGTCCTGACTTGCCAGTGAGGCAACAGTGGCTCCTGAACAGCCTTGATGATGTGGGTCTTCCACAATGCTAAGTTGTCACTGAGAACATTGCCAAGGATGGCTGACAGCCCTGAGTAGCTATTACAGTTTTCCTAGCTCTTGCCAAATGGAAAGGAGCAGGAAAGATGGCATTGATGACCATACCTTTCCAGGGAACCTTGGCTTTTATTAGGCATGTTGGGCCCAGTGAGAGCAAAGTGTATCCAGTGGACACATCATTCATGCCATGCTGTTGAGATCTTCCTCCTGGAGGACAGCAACATGATCTCCATGCCCAGTGGCTGTGCATTGTCAGCCGAAATAGATCCCTGAGCAATTCATAAAGAAACATAAAAAAATCACGTAGCTGGGGTCAAGACCGTTGACCATTATCTCTACCAGGCTAAAGTTGACAACAATTGCTTCTTAGGTCCCAATGCCTCTCTCTGGCAGTGAGTGTATTTGCCAAATCTTGTTTGGATGATGAAGTCATCACTGACTTGATAACATTCTTCCCCATTTTACCCTGGCTTCTTTGATGCTCATTTTGTTTTAAATGCTTCAAGACAAAAGCTCACCTTGACATTTTTCTTCTAGTAGAGCAAAAGCATTTGTTGTTGTTGTGTTGTGATGTGCCGTTGAGTCGGACCCGACTCACAGTGACCCCCTCCTTGGGTTTCCGAGGCAGTATCACTATGGAAGTAGATTGCCCCATCTTCCTTCCGAGGAGTGGCTGGTGGGTTTGAACCGCCAGCCTTCTGGTTAGCAGTCAAGTGCCTTAGCCACTATGCTACCAGAGCAAAAGCATAGTAGAGGCCAAAGTGAAATCCCACTTCAACGGTATGAATTCCAACCTCAACTGTGAACGCTTGTGTGATGGGTAGAGCCCCAAATAGAAAATCCTCAAGCAAAGCATGAGGGGCTTACGAAAGTCTGTGATTAATCCCTCTGATTCCGATCCCCAGCCCATAAATTCTTTCTATGTAGTTCTTTGGGTTATATTTGGATCTATCATTCTCTGAATTACTATCTTTCACTTTGGTTTATCTTAAGCTGAAATTACCTAGCTCTGTTGCTGTTGTTGTGTGCCACTGAGACTCATAGCAACCCTGTAAGACAGATGAGAACTGCCCCAAAGGGCTTCCTAGGCTGTAATATTTATGAGAGCAGATCACCAGGTCTTTTCTCCCACAGAGCAGCTGGTAGGTTCAAATCTCGACCTTCCAGTTAGCAGCCGAGTGCTTAACTACTGCACCACCAGGAACCCTTTATCTAGCTCTACACAAGCATAACATCACAATTTATATGTGTACATAATTAATTGTTGTTCTTCACCAAGAACTGTTTAATACCATCCAGAGCTGAACTGTCTAATATAGTACCCACTAGTCACCAGAGGCTAGTTCATATTGAGATGTACAATAAATGTAAATACCAGAGTTTAAAGACTTAGCAGCAAAATCAGAATGTAAAATATTTTAGTATTCTTCTATAATAATTATATTTTGAAACAATAATATTTGGAAAACATCAAAGTTTGTTAAATATATTTCTAAATTTAATTTCACCTTTTCCTTTTTTAATATGGTTACTAAAAAATTTTAAGCCACCTGTGCGGCACACAAGTAGCCCTGGTGGACTACTTATGCTTTGTGGCAGAAAGATTTGGCAGTCTGCTTTTGTAAAGATTTGTTGTTGTTGTTGTTGTTATGTGCTGTTGAGTCGAACCCGACTCACAGCGACCCCTCCTTGGGTTTCCGAGGCAGTATCACTACAGAAGTAGATTGCCCCATCTTCCTTCCGAGGAGTGGCTGGTGGGTTTGAACCGCCAGCCTTCTGGTTAGCAGTCAGGTGCCTTAGCCACTATGCTACCAGAGCTCCCTTGTAAAGATTTACAGCCTTGGAAACTCTATGGGGGCAGTTCTACCCTGTTCCGTAAGGTCACTATGAGTCAGAATCAATTCTACAGGAATGGGTTTGGGTTTTGATGTGACACACTTCTGTCTGTTGGACACCATGGGGTTGGACATGCTAGATCAGAGATTACAAACTGGCTGCTGAGATCCACACATGACTAACAGACACAGTTCATATGATCTACACAGTGTTAGCCCAAAAGGTGTTTCTAATTTCAAACCAGTTGCTGACATTTAAGAAATTGGGAGATTAAAAGGTAAGCAAACAATAGATTCTGCATTCTTGTAAAAGTAAGGAATCTGACAGTCCTGGGCCCACATTCCTGCTCAGCAAAGAGAGGGAATCTGCTCTTCAATTCTCCACAGTCCTTAGCAGTCCCTACAGCGCCCTAACATGGATGTGAAGATCAGCTACCATATTCTACTCAATCCCTGACTAGCTCACAAGTTCAAATTCCTCTCCGTGATGCTTCTGTAATCAAGTATTGAATTTGCGATCCCTTTATCAGAATGGGGGTAAGAGCCCTATTCCAGAGTGAAGTAGGGGCATTCTAGGCAAGGAAAAAGACAAAGGGAAGAATATGACTGTGACATGTGCAAATAAGAGAAAGTATCTGGGAAGAGACTGGGGTTTCAAGGAAATTTGTTCAGTTTGGGGATTTCTTTCTTTCTTTCTTTCTTTTTTTAAGACTGGACATTGAAGTGGAGATGTCCCAGAGGCATCTGGAGATACAAAACTGAACATATTTATAGAAAAGAGCCAGAGGTTAATGTGCCTTAGGGACATCCAGAGGCAAGAGGAAGAAAGATGAAATGAAACCAGCTAGAGTCCAAAAAGAATGTGTCAGTCAAGAGGCAGATGCACCCAAAGAGGGAGGTATGCAGACAACAAAGCTTCCTGGGGAGGTTCCTACTGGGGGCACAGCCCTCAGTTACACTGATCCTCTGATAAAATGCCACCATAACGCAGTTCTCCTCTTTTAATAAATGTTCTTGCTTTAGCTCAAAGTTGGATTAAAAGGGAGAAAAACATTAAAAAAGCAATTTCACAAAACTCTAGCCCTCCACAATTTCCTGAAAAACACATTTGCCTTACCACGGCCCACACTTTAAATAGCTCAGCTATCCAATGTTTGTTTTCAAAGAAACTACCCATCCCCCTTCTCTTAAATCACTTTCTTCCTCTCATTTTAAAATAGCTAAGGTATGGCAACCTGCTTTTGAGAAGACTACAGGCAAGAAAACCCTATGGAGCAGTTCTACTCTGTAACACGTGGGGTCGCCATGAGTTAGAATAGACTCCATGGCAACTAACAACATTGTGTAACAGAGAAGTCCTAACACTGCAATTGTGAATATACGTAAGTAGTGAGATTATGGACTGTAAAATATTCTGATGATTCTGCAGCTACTCCTTTCTAGGTAAATGGAAGAAGTTTTCGTTCCCATAATCTTTGTATAATCTTGGCAAATATATTCCCAAGTGATTATGCTAGAGCTATCCATTCGGACACTGGTCTTCTGATAACCCATCACTGTGACCATAATATAAGGAGAATACAGATGCTCATGAGTAACTATGTTGCAACATAAGACACAGGAAGAGCACAGATGAGGAAGCTGGAGAACCCAGGAAGGGCCTACTGAGGGGTAGCAGCTCACCAGGACTTCTGAGGAAGAATAAAAATTCCAGGGGAATAAAGTAGAGGAAATATATTCATTCATGACCCTGGGTTGGTATCAGCAAATGCCTTTTCCTTAAAACTCAAAACACCCACTGCCATTGAGTCAATTCAGAGTCACAGCAACCCCACAGGGCAGAATAGAACTGTCCCATAGGATTTCCAAGGCTATAAATCTTTATAGAAGCAGATTGCCTCATCTGCCTTCCATAGAGCAGCTAGTGGGTTTGAACTGCCGACCTTTTGGGTAGCAGCCCAATGCTTTAACCACTGCACCACGAGAGTGGATAAATAATACCTCGGTTCTTCTACAAAACAATATAAGTAGAGTTAGAGTCTGGCTTCACTGTGAGGCAGGGCAATGCAATCAAAGTATCAGGACTTCTCATTATCATCTTATTTTACACTATCACTCTGCAACTCTTTTCCAAATATCAGTTATTTGAGCTCTGCATTCTTTCTGTTGGTTATGATTTCATCCTATTTATTTTTCAGAGGCTGAGAAATTAGGGGTGCTTTCATTAAATCAGTCAATTGTGCAGTCCCCAAGTATTTACTGTGCATCTCCTAGGTGTTGACGGGAAATGGGGGTTATAAAATTGAAGATGATACAGCTGATTTCCTTGAATAGCTCAGACACTCCTTAGGTGTCGCTGAGTCGGTTCTGACCCCCAGCGACCTTATGTACGACAGAACAAAACACTGCCCAGTCCTGTGCCATCCTCACAATCCTTGCCATGCTTGAGTCTATCGTTGCAGCTCACATACTAGTAAGGGGAATATGTTAGGTGCTGACAAGTCAATTTCAACTCATGGCAACTCCATGTGACAGAGCAAAATTGCCCCATAAAGTTCTCTATGCTGCAATCTTTATGGAAGCAGATTGCCAGGTCTTTCTCCCAAGGAGCTACTGGGTAGGTTAGAATCACCAACCTTCCTTAGCAGTCAATGGCTTAACTGCTTTACCACCAGGGCTACTAAGGGGAATGTTTACATTAAAAATTACCATATAGTGTGGTAAATGCTGTAGCAGGGGTCCATATAAGGCACAGGAAGAGCACAGATGAGGAAGTTGGAGAAGCCAGGAAGAGCCTACTGACAGGGTAGCAGCTCACCAGGACTTCTGAGGAAAAATAAAAATTCCAGGGGAATAAGTAGAGGAAGTATATTCCAGACAGAGGAAACAGCTTATGCAAGGTTAGAGAGAAACAAACAGCAATGTGATGTATCTGGAGAACTGCAAGGGATGGTTCTTGCAGTTTCTCTAAAGGAAGGGCAGCAGTGTCAGTAGACTAATCGACAGGGAGGGGCCAGGCTGCAAGGGGCCCAGGTTGGATATCCCCACCAAACCAAAAAACCAAACTCACTGCTGTGGAGTCATTTGCGACTCCTTGGGTTTCCGAAGCGGTATCTCTACGGAAGTAGACTGCCCAACCTTCCTTCTGAGGAGTAGCTGGTGGGTTTGAACTGCCAGCTTTCTGGTTAGCAGTCAAATGGCTTAGGCACTACACCACCAGCGCTCCCAGATATCCCCACAGGGAGAAGCAAGGAGATTAGTTTACTTAGTCAAGGGCACTGAGGTGAGCTGAAGGCAGAGATTAAAACGAGGCATTAAGTTGATGTGCTTTTTCTCTAATTCTTGTTGCATCCATGAACAGATGATATCTTACTTCTTTCTGTATCACAGAACTTATGGTCCAACTTTGCATTAACTATGTGAAACTGAAGCATGAAACTATTGTGTCTAAAAACCAGTTGCCCTCAAGTCAGCTCTGACTCATGGCCATCCCACATGTTTCAGAGAAGGTTTATCATGGCTGATTTTCTAAAAGTAGATTGCCAGGCCTTTCTTCCAAGGTACTTCTGGTTAGACTTGAAGCTCCATCCTGCCAGCATCAGAGCACCCAACCATTTTCACCACCTGGGGATTCCATGTGTATAATAAGGGTAATATAATGAAAAAAAAAAAAAACAGTGATTTTTCCTAGTCCCCAGAGCAGCAGCAGTACCATGACCAAAGAACATGGTGAAAATGTAAATTTCCAAGCTCCACCCTAGACCCAGTCATAATTAGAAACACTGAAGGTAGACTCCAGTGATTTTTGTTTTAACAAGTCCTCCAGATGATTCTGATTCAAATAGATACAAAGGCTTTCCGATTATTTTTTTCTCCAAGTATCCTTTTAATTTTGTAACTCCTTAGGCAGAACCATCTCATGTAACAATGTTTTCCTTTAGGTCACTGCACTTTTAACTGTTTTTTAATTTTGTTTTACACTTTTATCTTAATTTTTCACTTTATTTGTTCAGTTGTTATTTGACTGATGAAGTTATTTCCAATCTATGCCATTGTTTAAATGTACAGCCTTTTCCGAAAACCCCAAGACTGTAAATGATAAGAAGTGATTACTGGTCAGGTCATAGGCACCAGCTCTGAAATGGGCTTCTGAGCTAAAATCAATTTGCGACAAATGCTCTTGAATAGATCCCCTTAATCCCTTACTACCAAATCCCACATCCCCAAGTGTAGGCAGGGACACTTCCGTGAGGCATTTAAATATCTGTTGTGCCTCCTGACTAATTATATCTTCAAAGACTTGGGCTAACTACTGCTTTTCCTCTGAGTAAACCTGATAGTCATTGAAACTGCATGCTTGATTGACTCATTATTATTATTATTAACAAAGCAGGCTTCCCATTAATAACATGTAACTTCCACAAAACAGGAACTATGTCTTGTTCACTATTGTATCCCGCAGAACGTAAAAGAGTGCCCTGCAATAGACACAACAGATAACTGGCTCTCAATGAATACATGTTGAAGCAATGAGTTGATATACTAGCATCAACTATACACTTGTTAAGGAGCTCTGGTGGCTCAGTGGTTAAGGCATTAGGCTGCTAACCAAAAGGTTGGGAGTTCGAACCCAGCTACTCCATGGGGAAAAAAAAAAAAATGAAGTAATCTGCTTCCATACAGATTTATAGCTTTGGAAACTCTATGGGGCAGTTCTACCCTGCACTATACGATCACAGTAAGTTATTATCGACTCCACGTAAGTGGGTTTTATACACCTGTTGTTGTTGTCATGGTGACTCCATGCATAGAATGAAATGTTGCCTGGTCCTGCACCATCCTATGATAGACTGCAGATTGGATTCTATTGTGATCTATAAGGTTTTCATGGGTTGATTTTTCAGAAGTAGATCATCAGGCTTATCTTCCTAGTTCATCTTAGTCTAGAAAGTCCAATGACATTCTTTCAACATCACAGCAACACTCAAGCCTGCACTGATAGAGGGGCGATGGATGTGCATGAGGCACACTGGCCAGTCTCCTGCTTGGAAGATAAGAATTGTATCATTGAACCACCACTGCCCTCTGCTATACATTAGGTTCTAGGAATATGGAAAGAACAGGAAAGTCTATTCCTTTCCTTCATGTAGTAACTAGCTGCACACAAACAAAGAATTAGATGCTGTGGGACACAAAGGTGAGTAAGAAATGGTCCCTGCCTGCATCCCTGCCTGTGTCCACTGAGATGGACAGGGCCTGAGCTTCTGCTGCCCAGGGTCCAACTTCAGATGAACCACTCACCCTTACAGGCATTTGTGGACAAAAGTACCACTGCTGGCACACTTGCCATATGTATACATGACAGAAGTTTAAAATCAAGATATAACTACTAAATAAATATGTCCTACCTGCCTACTTTTACAAACACACCTTTATAAAAACAAAATTAAAAAATGATGCACAAATCAATGAACGGTTCATATCAAATAACTATGGAAAATCTAAATCTAAAATTAATTTTATTTCTCACCCAAGGCCATGATTCCCTGGAGGGTTGTGATGTCCAAGGCATGACTGGGCTGGTCTAAACTAAGGTATACTATGAGCACAAATACAGACCAGTTTTAAGATGAGGGGAATATTTCACTAATAATTTTTTATATTGACTACTTGCTGAAAACATATTATTCTTGGTTATATTAGGTTAAAATATATTATTAAAATTAAGTTCCCCTACTTCTTCATGGGAGCTCTGGTAGCGCAGTGCCTAAGGCATTTGACTGCTAACCAGAAGGCTGGTGGTTCAAACCCACCAGCCACTCCTCAGAAAGAAGATTGGGCAATCTGCTTCTGTAGTGATACTGCCTCTTCGTACTTTTGAAATGTGGCTACTAACTAATTTTAAGTTATCCCTGTCGCTCACAATCTACTTCTTTTGTACTGTGCTGCTCTAGGAAGATGCAGGGAGGAGGCCATGGAGCGAGGGAGAAAGGAAGGCGCAGGGTCCTGCTGCAGTACCCACTGCTGCTTCTTCAGCTTTCTATTCCAATCCCTCTGGAAACCCGGAGACTAAACACTTGCTTTCTGTCTTCTTTGCTGTGCAGTCATGGAGGCTCTTTATCCCCAACCAAAGCTTAGCAGCTTGTCCACTATCACCCCACTCCAGCCCCCTACCCAGACACCCAATGAACAACAGTTGAGGAGTCCCCCATCATCTCACAAAAATCCAAGCCTCACAGCCTCTGCCCACAATGTATGCACTGAGCCCATTTCCCATGGAGGGTTCACCCTTTCATGCTCCCCAAAGGAATCTGAATTTGGAAGGTCAGGTCCAAATTTAGAATTCTCAGACTCCTTGGCAATGGAAACTGGTTCTGAGGGGGAGAGACCAATTTCTGGCCCTGGCCTGCCTTATCTTCCCTCATGAGGCCTCCAGCATGTGCAAGTAGATAAAGAGCCCACAGGGAAAGTTCTATCTACTCATCCCTCTTTCCATCCCATCTCTGCAAACAGTCCTCACTTGGCCACCACAGGAGCCACCCTCTGTGAAATGTGCAGCCTCTGGAAATGGTTTAGTGGCCTTCTGAACAGAGAATTCCAAGGAGTCCCTGGGTGGCACAAATGGTTAAGCACTCAACTAGCAGCCAAAAGTTTGGTGGTTCAAAACCAGCCAGAGGCACTTCAGAAGACGGGCCTAGCAATCTGCTTCCAGAAGGTCACAGCCTTAAAACCCCTATGGGACTGTTCTACTCTGCATACATGGGGTCACTATGAGTTGAAAGAAAGTCAACTAACAATGGCAACTAACAACAACAGTAACTACAAATCTAGGGATGTTGTCCTCTAGACCCCTCAGACTTCTGAGGAGCACTTGAGCAGGCTCTTGTAAAGCATAGGGTCTGAGGGAGCTCTTGTCTGACCTAAGGACACCACTCACAGCTTCCACCAGAACAGTTAAAATTAAAAGGATATATAATAATTTCAAGGGTTGCTAAGAATATAGGAATGTTCCTCATCACCTGTTGATCTGAAATGTACATTTATACATGCACTTTGGAAAACTACTGGGCTGTTGTGTGCCATTGTATCATTTCCAACTCATAGAGATCCCCTGTGACAGAGTAGACCTGCCTCATAGGGTTTTCCTAATCTGTAATCTTTATGGGAGCAGATCACCACGTCCTTTCTGCAATGAACCTGCTGCTGGGTTCCAACTGCCCACCTTTAGGTTAGCAGATGAGCACTTAACCACTGTACCATCAGGGCACCTTAACTACTGGGCAATATCTACTAAAGCTAAATATATCTTGTGACCAAGCATGGGTGTCATAGATACACGGCCAACAGAAATACACACATATGTCCACTAAAACCCATGGACAATAACGCCCACAGCAGCACCACTCATGATAGCTAAAAGTTGGACACCATTGTGGTATACTCACACAATGCAGTGCTCTACTGCAACAAGATGGACAAACTACAACCACACACCACCACATGGAGGGATCTATCTAACAGACAGAATGTAGAGTAAAAGAAACCAGTTACACTTTATTGATTCACATATATAAAGTTCAAAACCAGATCAAAGAATACATGAGAAAAGATATCAGAAGAAGGGTCAGTTACTCTGGAGAAGGAAGAAGGGGATGGGAAGTGACTTGGGAGAACAATGATGGAGGTTTCTGGAATACTTAATTTTATCTTCAACCCATACTTTCATTGCAGATTTATTATTATTATTATTATTATTAAAGTATACTGTATATAAACAAAAGCACTGAAATCATAAGCTTGATGCATTTTCACACAATTTAAATACAACATATGACTACCACCTGTATCAAGAAATAAAGTATTCCAGAAACCTCCATACACGGTGTTCAAATTTTGTGAAAATGCATCAAGCTTATGATTTCAGTGCTTTTGTTTATATACAGTATAATTTAGTAATAATAATAAAAAAAAATTCTGCAACCAAAGTATGGGTTGAAGATAAAATTAAAAGTACAAATACAAATAAACACCAAAAAATGGTAGGACCTCTCCTTCCCCTACTAAAAACATTTTGTCAGCCATATTACAAAGTCTAAAACAAGGACAAAAAAGTCAGAAAAAAAATGTGAAACTAGGGAGAAAATAATTTGAAATACGTATTTATACCTCAAATCATTAACAATAAATATCACTCCAAGTGTACTTTTTTCTGCCTTCACACAACAGCTGATGAAGGGATGATGCCATCAGGGTAAACCAGATGTTTTAAAATACAATTGTTTATTGTTTTATCTCCTTTCTCATGTATATGTTCACTTGTTTTATAATTTCCATTCTATATTAGCAAGTAAATGCCTGCATAAAATTTACATATAAACTTACAAATACTATAGGCACTTGCCTAAGGCAGTTGATTGCTAACCAGAAGGCTGGCAGTTCAAACCCACCAGCCACTCCTTGGAAGGAAAGGTTGGGCATCTACTTCCTCAGTGATACTGCCTTGGAGACCCAAGGAGGGGTTGCTATGAGTCGGGTCCAACTCGATGGCAAAAAGCAACAACAACAATAGGCACTTACCAAAACTTTCACTGATGGTGTTAAGGATAATCATTTGAAAACTTTTACCTGGGCACATGGGGATAAATATAAAATCTCATCTCTCAGGAAAAAGAGTCAAAGGTACCCAGATATTGTGGAAACTGGACTTTTAAAGTTATTTGTATGGCTCCGATAAAAAGGATGTTGGTTGAAGCATTTTGGAAATCTGTTTTACATTTTCATTTTTATTCACTTGTAAAAAGCACAGCTGGACAGAAAGGTTATCAAATTTAACTTTATCTCCCTTTTAAGCTTAAGAAATAGTCTGGGAAGAGGATTTATGGTGCAGCGCTGAATTCCCACCACCGCCCCTTGAGAAAGTCCAACAAAGAGGAGGAGCACACAGCACATGGCTAGGCCAGACAAGCAATTAAACATGATGGTCTATGCCCCTCTTTGCAGTGGGGATAACAGTACAGATCTGACCTCGTGCACCACTCCCACCCTCACCCTCACCCTCACCCTCTGTCTGGATAAACAGAAGGCTTGTTTGCTTGGGAGAGGGTGGGAGGAGAAGAGCTGAATTCAAAAACCATTAGCCTAGGAACCAGCCCCCACCCACCACAAGCACCTTGCATCTTTCATAGCAACCAAGTGTTGCTTCTTCATCTTGACTTATTAGCCACGTTAACATGGAAGGATTCATCTGTAAAATATGGGGCAGCATCTAGATCAAAGCTATTGCTGTTAGTTGCCATTAAGTAGATTCTGACTCATAGTGACCTCGTGTGTTGCAGAATATAACTGCCCAACAGGGTTTTCAAGGACATGGCCTTTTGAAAGCAGATTGCCAGGCCTGTCTTCTGTGAGGTCTATGGGTAGGTTCAGATTGCTAATATTTTAGCTGTAGTTGAGTGCGTAACCATTTGCACCATCTTGGGACCCCTGGGCCAAAGTTAAAGCTATGCCATGGTTCAGGACTGTAACACAGGCTGAGCATCTAACAACAGGACACTTTGCACCCATGCTCATGAATCACAACTTCCCCCTACCCTGTTTCTGCTACCAGGACAGATTTCATGTTGTGCTCATGCTTACGTCCATCAAGCAGATTTTATTGCTTTTTGTCACAAATATTAAACCTTGGTTTTTACAAAGTTACAGTCCCCATGGCCTCCCCATGTCACAGCTAAACAAATGTGCTTTTGCTGCCTCAAGACTGAAATAAGTAATTTACTTTTAAAAGTGTGTGGAGCACTCAGGGGAAATTCAGCTGCATGCTTCCTTCTGATCGGTTTCAGCTCTCAATCCATCCAGGAGAGTCATTTAAAGATTCAGTGGGAATTGGGGAGAAACCCTGCAGGTGAGTTCAGCTGGGCAGCTTCCCATTAGGCCCAACAAAGGAAAGACAAGGGCTGTGGCTTGGAGATCCTCACAGGGGAAGCCATGGAGAATCTCTAGATATTACAGGCCAGCACTCAGTGACGCTGGAGATCATATTTTAAGAAAAATATGGGAGAAATGCACTGGTTCTCATTATTAAAATTCTTAACAGGAGACAGCCTTTTAAAAACAGGATGCTGTGAAAATGAAATAAGGTAAGGACTGACAGTCTGCAGGGAGTGCATGCTCAGTTATTGATCACGACAGCAAAAAGTCGAATACACTTTGTACCACAGAGCTTGTTCAAACATGACTACTACTTTTGACGATTCCTCTATCCCTGGCATGTTGTTGTTGTTATTTGCCGTCGAGTCGGCCCCGACTCATAGCGACCCCTCCTTGGGTTTCCGAGGCAGTATCACTACGGAAGTAGGATTGCCCAACCTGGCATAGTGGAAGTAAATCAAGGGATACATGGGAAAACACTCCACTTTGGATGCAGCCAGCCTCTTGCTACTGCTGCCACAACTCCAGGCATGAGGCATGGGATACCATTCTGTTAATGTATCCAAACCAAACCAAACCCACTGCCACTGAGTCCATTCCAACTCATGGTGACCCTATAGGAAAAGCAGAACTGCCCCATAGGGTTTCCAAGGCTGTAAATTTTTACTAAAGCAGATTGCCTCACTTTTCTCCCACGGCACAGCTGGTGGGTTCAAACCGCTAACCTTTTGGTTAGCAGCCAAATGGCTTAAACTCTGCACCATCACCACCACCCCAATTCCTGACAGACTAGGATGGGGCTGACACAGTAGGCAAGCCACCCCTGGAGGCATCCTGATTCTCTGGCCAAGTGCAGTGCAGAGTCTAGGCTTGGAAGACTCAGGGTTTGGGGATTATGATCTAGCTCTGTGTTCTTGGCCATGCTCTTCTGCATTATGCTCAGCCAGCCAGCCACCAGCATTCACTAAATACCTTCTGTAGGGATGGCCAGCCAACAACATTTGACCACCTAATCTCCTATCACTCTTTCTCTTCATCTGACACATCAGCAACCCAAATCACTTGTGAATCCAGAACACAAGGCTTCTTCATTAAGTGCCAGATCAGAGGTTTTCAAACTGCTTTCTCAGAACACACAATAGAATGACCAGGGCGTGAGGGCACAGAACTTCAAGGTCTAATCATGCCCTTTGCCCAGAACAGCTCTACTTTATTGCTTTCATTTTTTACATCCATCTAACATGGACCAAATCAACATCCAGTTTGGTTTGGATCCCTTCGCAGAATGGCATCCCATGCTTGGGGCTATGCCAACAGTATCATTTTGTGTGAACTAGGATTTTCTGTTGTTTTTTTTTTCCCAAAGTATGAAAAGCATTGTTCGTGGCAATGATGTCCTGCACCCTTAAAGGGAGCTCCAACAGTAGCCTTAGAGGAAATATAAAACTGTTTTTCTTACAACTCCTTCTTATATGAGGAGCCAGGGTGGTACAAATGGTTAAGTGTTCAGCTTAAATTAAAAGTTGGCATCTTTCATTTCATTTCAAATTTTGAATTTACCCAGTGATTCCACAGGAAAAAGACCTGGTGATCTGTTCCTATAAAGATTACAGCAAAGAAAACCCTATGAGGCAGTCCTACTGTTATGTGGAGTCACTATGAGTTGGAATCAACTCTATGGCATCCAACAACAATAACAACTTCTTCTAAGGGCCCTCCTCAAAGCCAAGGTTAGACTGTGAACTAGTCATTTATATAGACATTCCTGTATGGTCTGTTAAATCTAGGGACACTGCTCCCAGTCTAAGGTGAACTAACTCGATATAAAACAAGAAGCCAGCACTCTAGGTTTCCTGTCTAGAGGCAAGTATTGTCGTCACGACCCGTAAGTGGTCCCTCTCTCTCACATCCATATACTGTTCTAGCCACAATTTTGGCAGGCCTTCTTCCAGCAGCTGTTGAAATGTGGAGAGTCTGGTTATGGCTGACGCAAGGTTGGAGCACTATGTGCCAAGGTCCTTGCAGTTGCGTGCATGCCTCTCTCGCACTGGATCTAAATAAATTCAGATGAGTGTGTACTAGGGGAGCAGAGAGAAGGGTCACTGGTCAGCATCAAAACATCCTTACCAAAAATCAGCTGACCTGCACACAGATAAGCACTGCCTTTAGGCAAGGACTATGTGAGGTGCTAGGAAGGAGCCAATAATTACCAGATAGGTGCCTATCCTCAAGGAGCTTAGAAACTGGGCAGGAACTAAACATTTACACTAATTCCCATATTCTGCATGGAGTAGGATCTATGGCAACAGTTTTACCACAAAAAAATAAAAAATAAAAATTAAGGGAGCCAAAGACAGGAAGGATCTATTACTTTTAGTAAAGGCTCCTTGGAGAGGGTGACCTGAGGAACTGGCTTGCCCAGGTTCTTCTGGTTTGTGAATTTTGTTTCCAGAAGCTCTCAGTAGGTATGATAAATTCCAAGATTACCTTCAGCAGTGAAGACCTGACATATGAGCTGGTCCCTGAAGAACTACAGAATGTTAACAGGTAGGAACCGATCCACAAGGAGAGGTGGTGAGACAGTAACACATGGGCATGTTTGGGAAATCTCAAGGAGTCCGGTTTGGCTAGACCAGAAGAGGAATGAGGGGGAGTCAAAGGAGAGAAGAGAGGAAATATGGGCAGATTCCAAAGCTCCAAACATTGTGTTTACATTATCCTTTGGTTGTTGTTATGAACTGAATTAAGTCCCTCCAAAATATATGTGGAGGTTCTAACTCAGGTACCTGTAAATATGAACCTATATGAAAACAGAAGGTGGGAAAGCCAGGGCCAACTGCAGCCAGATTCAGTTAAGGGGAGAGAAAGGGACCCCACTCAATGGAGGAAGGCGGGAAGGCAGGGCTCACGGTGGCCAGATCCAGGTAAGGGGAGGGTGGAGAGGTTTGGGATAGTTAAGGAAGACGAACTTGTCTGTCAGTTTGTCATACTGTGGTGGCTTGCATGTTGCGAGGCTGGAGGCTGTGACACCAGTGTTTCAAATGCCAGCAGGGTTGCACGTGGTACACACATTTCATCAGAGCTTCCAGACTGAGATAGACTCAGGAGAAGGATGAGGACATCCACTTCTCAAAGAATTGTCCAGAGAAAACGTTATGAATAGCAGAGAAACACTGTCTGATACATTACTGAACAATTTTATGAATAACCCTGAAACACTGTCTGGTGCAGTACAGGAAGATGAGCCCCTTAGGTCAGAAGGCACTCAAAATATGACTGGGAAAGCCTCATCAGAGTAGAACCAACCTTAATCACATGGGTAATGTAAAGCTTTCGGGACCTCCATTTGCTAACTTGGCATGACTCAAACTGTGGAGAAACAGCCGCAAACATCCACGAATAATCAGAATATGAAATGTATGAAGTATGAATCTAGGAAATTTGGAAGTTGTCAAAAATGAAATGGAACACATAAAGATTTATATCCTAGGCATTAGTAAGCTGCAATTGACCAGTTCTGGCCATTTTGAATCAGACAACCATATGATCTACTATGCTGGGAATGACAAAGAGGAATGGTGTGGCATTCATCATCACAAAGGATGTTTCAAGATCTGTCCTGAAGTACAATGCTGTCAGTGATAGGATAATATCCATACACCTAC
>NW_006921606.1:21056410-21110807 GCF_000298275.1 Orycteropus afer afer
ATTAATATTGCATGCAAGTAAAATCTTACTGAAGATAATTCAAAAACAGTTGCAACAGTATATTGACAGAGAACTTCCAGAAATGCAAGCTGGATTCAGCAGAGGACATGGAATGAGGGATATCATTGCTGATGTCAGATGGATCTTGCTAGAAAAGAATACCAGAAAGATGTTTAGCTGTGTTTTATTGACTATGCAAAAGCATTCGATTGTGTGGATTATAACAAATTATGGGTAACACTGAGAAGAATGGGAATCCCAGAACACTTAACTGTACTCATGAGGAACCTGGATATTGACCAGGAGGCTGTCATTTGAACAGAACAAGGGGACAGTACATGGTTTAAAATCAAGAAGGGAGTGTGCCATGGTTGTATCCTTTCACCAAAACAACAAAACAAAAAAGTCACTGCTGTCGAGTTGGATCTCACACAAAGTGACCCCTCCTTGGGTTTCTGAGGCAGTATCACTATGGAAGTAGATTGCCCAATCTTCCTCCTGAGGAATGGCTGGTGGGTTTGAACCACACGCCTTCTGATTAGCAGTCAAATGCCTTAGGCACTATGCAATCAGAGCTCCATCCCTTGGTGATCTTTTTGCCATACTTACTCAATCTGTATGCTGAACAAATAATCTGAACAGATTATAGGAGATTATATGAAGAAGAGCATGGCATCAGGATTGGAGGAAGACTCATTATAACAACCTACAGTACACAGATGACAGAATTTTGCTTGCTGAAAGTGAGGCTGACTTGGAGCACTTACTGATGAAGACTGGAGACTACAGTCTGCAGTATGGTTTACACCTCAATATAAAGAAAACAAAAGCCTCACAACTGGACCTATAAGCAGTATCACGATAAATGGAGAAAAGACTGAAGTTGTCAAAAAACCTCATATTACTTGGTTCTACAATCTACATCAATGGAAGCAGCAGTCAAAACATCAGACAACGTATACCAAAAAAAAAAAAAAAAACAAACACACTGCCGTCAAGTCAGACCCAACTCATAGTGATCCCCCTCCTTGGGTTTCTGAGGTGGTATCACTACAGAAGTAGATTGTCCAAACTTCCTTCTGAGGAGTGGGTCCTAAACCTAATCACTTCTTAGTAGTAACTTAAAGGAAGAGTAGAATAGACACAGAGACACACAGGAGGAGACACCACATGAGGAGAGTCTACAAGTCAATGAATGCCAGGAAATAGCTCTGGTAGCATAGTGGCTAAGACACTTGCCTGCTAACCAGACGGCTGGCGGTTCAAACCCACCAGCCACTCCTCGGAAGGAAGGTTGGGCAATCCTACTTCCGTAGTGATACTGCCTCGGAAACCCAAGGAGGGGTCACTATGAGTCGGGTTTGACTTGACGGCACATAACAACAACAACACAGAAGCTGAAAGACACAAAGATTCTCCCCTAGAGATAACACAGAGAGAGCGAACACCTGATCCTGCCAATACCATGATTTAGTCTTCTAGTTCCCAAAACTGTGAGACAATAAATTCTTGTTCTTTAAAGCCACTTATTTTATGCTATTTCGTAGTAGTAGGTAAATGAGACAGTAGGCCATGATATCCCATGGAGCTTCTGCAGCAGGAAATGGTATGGTCAGAGGAGGGGTTAGCAAGAAGGAAGGCTAGAGAAGAAGCCAGAGCAAAAAGAGGAAGGAGGGCCTGACAGGTGGGACAGGAGCCTCAGCAGCCAGAGGGTCTGGCAGCTAAATCATCCCAGCCCAGTCTAGCTGTGGCCTCAGTCTCTACCCTCCCGCCTGCCTGTCACTTGGAAGAATGCTGGCTTATTACTCTTTCTAACCAGAAGGCAACTTCTCACACTACTTCCTGGACACACAATGGTCACAGCATTGTCTATTTTTGGCCCTCCCAGGCTAACATTTGACGAGAAAGGCACAGCTGCTGGGTCCCCTGCCTCAGCAGGATTCACTGTTCTATGAACGGTCACGTCCATTTCTGTGTGTAAGTTATGGTCACCTGGATCTGAGGGTAAGTAGGCACGCCTCCTTAAAAGTTGCTATGCACCCTCATCTTTCCCAGCATGGGAAAAGTAAGCCAACTGCCTTTGTTCAGTACTTGTTGAAATAGGGAACAGTTGTTCCTGAGATTGTGTTTGTACAAGGAATTTGTACAAGGAATGCCAGTGCACCGAGGAAACTCACTCACACCCTAGTTTGTTCTGCCTGCTCCGTGCTCAACAAAAGCTGTGGGGTGTGAAGGGGGAGAGCAAAAGGAGCCAAGTGTAAACCTCTTGCTAAATTATTTATGATGTAAAGGGGATTTACTGTCAAGGAGTTATGTTTAGAAAGGAACCACTCAAAATAGGAATGAGCATAAAAACTCCATCCTGACCATAGCTTCATCTCTTCCCAGACCAGATCCTTTTTCCCCCTCCATCACCTTGTTAATCCATTCACTATCTTTTGCTTCAATTATCTTTCAAGGCCCCAAGCTCTTGACTCCCCAGCACATCCTCAAAATTGGAGTCCTAGGTGATGAGCCTGTTAATGGCATGGCTAGGTATTAGCTTCCTTGATATCTCTGTGCCCAGTACAGTAAAATAAATAAATGTTGAGTGAATGAATGAATGAATGAATGAATAAGTGTATGAAAGTCAGTCAATTACTTGGGAAGTTCCATCTAACTAGTGTGTTCTTTCACTACGCTGGCACCTGCTAACTGTAAATGGAACTGCAGCCAAAAGTGTGCAGCTAAGGCTGAGAAAACTTGCTGAGAATTCAGAAAAGGCTCTAAGGGATTCAGGCAGTAGGTCTTCAAGAAATGTGCAGACTCAGCCACTCTGCTGCTTGTCTTTTGGGAATGTTTTTAGGGCACCACATGTGGAAAGTAAAAGTCTGAATTTATGTTTTCCAAGAAGAAGTACATTTTCCTTGTAAGAATGGAGCTTGGTGGCAAAGGTTTGGTGTGATTATGGGGCAGGCTGGCACTGGCAAATGGGGTACAGCTGAGAGTTTCCAAGATGAATGACATGATCCTCACCGATAGTTTGCACCCTGAGCAATAACATAATAATGATAACAATGATGAGGAAAATAATCAATGCTGTCCATTAACTGCAGTCTCTGGGTGATGCACAGGGTTACTGCATTTGGCTAATAACCAAACATTAGGAGTTCACCCAGAAGTGTCTTGAAAGAAAGGCCATTCAATCTACTTCTGAAAAACCAGCCATTGAAAACCCTTTGGAGCACAGTTCCATTTCAACATATATGGGGTCTCCAAGAGCTGGAACTAACACGATGGCAACTGGTTAAAAAATCAATTTGTATATACTGAGTGTAAATCATTATGCTAAAATCTGTATGTGTATCACTCATTGAACATTCACAATGCTCCTATGAGATAGGTACTATCATTAGTCCTACTTTTAGAGAAGCATAACCAAACCAAGCCAAACCCACTGCTATCAAGTTGATTCTAACTCACAGTGACCTTATATGACAGAGTAGAACTGCCCCATGTGGAGACATAAATCCTTATGAAAGCAGACTACCACATATTTCTCCTGCATAGCACCTCGTGGGTTTGAACCGCCAACCTTTTAGTTAGTAGCAGAGCACTTACCCACCATACCACCAGGGCTCCTTTAGAGAAGCATACTGAAGTTACATTAATATAAGATTAAGTATCTTATTCAAGTAAACAACTAGGAAATGGCAGAGCAATAATTTAAACCTAGGCTGTCTGGTGGAAAATTTACTCCTGCACTATAGTAGCACAAAAAGTGAAGCACTTGGATGCTTACTGAAAGGTCAGAAGTTTGAGTCAACCCAGTGATGCCTTGGAAAAAAGCCTTGGTGATCTACTTCTGAAAAAATAGCCACTGAAAACCCTATGGAGCACAGTTCTACTTTGACACACATGGGGTCACGATGAGTTGGAAATCAATTTGATGACAACTGATTTGGTTTCTGGCTTAGATAGCACCATTTGATTTTTTTTAAAAATGGTCATACTTTTTTGGAAAGAGGCCAGAAGAAGGAAGAAACATACATATTGAGCACCTGCTATTTGCCAAATACTATGCTATAAACTTTATGTATGTAAACTCACTCGATACAATGCTTAATGCTAAAACATACACGATAGCCCCTTGTGGTTGTAAGTCAGAGTAGTTAAATAGAATGCCTGAAGTCATATATGATAACTAGTCCAAATGAAGGGAATTGAGAATGGCAAACTGATTTTGGTACTCAATGACAGAGTACAAGCAGAACCAATAGGATGGTTGGAGATGGTGCTTATTCTAAGCATTGAACTTTTTCTATAAAATAATAGGTAGCATATATTTTAGATTTTGTGGGCCATATGGTTTCTGTTGCAAATACTGAACTTTGCCCTTGTAGTAGGAAGGCAGCTATAAACAGTATGTAAATATAAAGAGGTGTGCCTGTGTTCCAATAAAACTTTGTTTACAAAAACAGGATTTGGTCTATGGCTCACAGTTTGCTGATACCTGAACTAGACGATAACATAATACATGGAAAGATTAAATCTCTGTGAGACTTCTGTTCCTAAGAGCCTTCATGTATTAATCCATTCATGGTATCTGTTTATTTTGTTCTATGAATTGAGAATTATTTGCAAATACTTTCAAAAGGCAAAGCCCTGGGTAATTATTAAATAAACTGTAATGGGAAAATTCATCCAAATGATCTTGGATCCAAGATGCATCCAAGTCTTATAGTAAGAGTAGAAGGCAAAGCATTTTCCACTGAAGGGAAAAAAAAGTAAGTGTACATTACCATACTCTGAGCCCTGAATACAGAACAGATGTTAAGGCTGTAATTGACTTCCAAATACTTTATTCTTCTTTGGAGTATGGACCAGGGCTTAGACGAATTGGTGGTCTGAGTAATTAAAAACTCTAAAGATCACTGGCTTTCATTCTAAAGGCCACAAGTTCACAGAAAGCTTTTTCCTTGTGTGAATGCCAGAGACTTAAGCACAGCACCATTTTCACCGAAGAATGAAAGAGCTTAATTCACTGAGGAGAAGAAAGAATTAAGGCACTGGAAATATCTGAATCAGAAATAATCCATCTTCATAAACAGCAACTGAAAGACTGGGGGTCGTAGGACTGAGTGTCTCATTTATGAGTGAAAAAATCCCTCAGGTATCTGATTTATGGACTTATCTTTGACAAATGGCCTCTAACAGACATGTTTCCTAGTCCTGGCAGGCCCCAGAAGTCTAGAAATCTCCCCAGAACTGCGTGATGGGAGAAAACCAGCAAGAAGCACATGGTGGCGTTCATTTGCTTAGAGGATTATCTAGTTCGATAACTGATTTTGTATTTGATATTCTTGTTTACAACATCTAAATCAATTACAATGTTTTCTAAGTGCCCACTCAGTGTCTGGCCCCATGCAAGGATCAGGAAGACAAGGATGAGCAAGATAGGCAAGGTCCATGTCCTCAAGGAGTTCAGAGTCTACCGGAGAGGATCATTTAGAAAACAACCATTGAAACCTCAACCATAAGAAGTATTTCTTGTAAAGTTTCCTTGCAAAAAAAAAAAAAAAAGATTGTCCTCTGATGCTTCTTTATTGAGATATCTTAGGATTCCATTTTTCTAGGGTATATTCTCAATGTTTTCTTCCTTTCTTCTTAATAACCCCAAACTCACTGAACTAACTTGCTTTTTCTAGAACTATCAGGAGATGCCACCACAAAGAGTGTTACCTAAGAAATAACATCTTTTGGCTGCCTTTTTACTTCTCTCAATGGACTCAGGGAACAGCCAGTGTAGTCAGTTATGTGAGGGAGAAATGCCATCATAATGCAAGGCATACAGATGTCATGTCTCCTCCAGGGTTGGCAGCCAGGAATTGATAGCTGGTCCTATTTCACTGGCAGAAAACTTAGGTAAAAGTTGCTTTGCATGTATGAATTTACCTAACCTAGATATTCACATAGGTGGGATCATACAATATTTTTGCCTTTTTAAAAAATTTATTTCACTTAGCAAAATGTTTTCAAGGTTCACCCATGTTGGTATTTCACCAAAAGAATTGAAAAGCAGGAAGACAAATAGATACATGTGCACTAATGTCCACTGAAGCATTGTTCACAGTAGCCAAAAAGTAGAAACAACCCAAATGTCCATGAACGGATGAATGGATGAAATCTATTGTAGCCATACAAGGGAATATTACTTTGCCATAAAAAGAAATGAAATCCTGATACGTGCTATAAGATCCATTCATTTTTAGCAAGCATTTTTGAGTCTCTATTATACTTCAGACACACTGTGACAGAAGCAGGAAGAGAGGGTATTTAAAAAGTAGTCAGTCAGAAAGGAACAGATATTGTATGATTCTACTTACATAAAACACCTGGATAGGCAAGTGCATAGAGACAAAAGTTTATTAGTGGTTATGAGGGGCAGGTGAGAGGGAAAGGAAAAAGGGGAACTCAAAGGGGATACTGAGCCTTTTAAGGGTGATGGGAAAAGTTGGAAATGGACAGTAGAAATGGTTGAAAAACAAGATAAACATAACCAATGTCACTGAACTGTACATGTGAAGAATGCTGAAAAGGCAAACTTTTTGTTAAAAATATTTACCATGATATCAATTACAAAAAAACTGGTAAGTGCAGAAGTACCCTTAAGTACTCCAGTCTGGTAAAGCAGAAGCCTATTAGCAATAATACTAGTAACATACCAGCAACCAAAAAAAAAAAAAATCAAACCCAAGTCGGATCCATCAAGTCAGATCCAACTCATAGTGACCCCTCAGTCAGGTTTTATTTAAAACACATATATGCATTCTCTCATTTAATCCTCACAACTAACTTGAGATAGGTATGTGAATATACCAATGTTAGAATGAAGAAACTGAAGCCTGGCAAACCACTTGCCCAAGGTCACCAAGTTAGGAAATGGCTGAACCCTGATTCAATCTCAAGCATTCTATAAGCAGGTGCTAAGGAAGCACAGGGATGAGGGGTCTCATCTAAGTTTGGGAAGGAGAAGAGGTCATGGACAGTTCCCCAGATGAGGTCATCCTTAAGCAAGGCAGTGAAAGGAGGTGATAACCTGAGGTACGGAAACAGAGGTATGGTAATTAACGTTATGTGTTAACTTAGATGGACCTAATTTTGAGTGGCTGGGCAGCTGGATATGGTTATTCCCCATGATGAAACTGGTAATCAACTCCATGGTAGAATCTACTGTGAGCAGCTGAGTAGCTGCTTTAGGGATATGGTGTATTTCCAGTTTGTAAGAAGACACTTTGAGAACAGTCTGAGCTTTTCAGATTCTGCATTTGGCCAAGTCTTCACCTAAGTGGCCTGCCATGTTGTCTGCTGATCTTGAGGAGACTGTTTCTGGACTTGAACTAGTGGCCTATCATGTTGTTTGATCATCTTGAGACCATGCCATTTTACTTGTCAACCTTGTATTTGTCAGCCTCAGCAGCCAACAGCTGCCTAAGAGACACCTCCAGCTCCAGTGGGCTGGGAGCAAGAGGAAGAGCTGAAGCCCAAGGTCGAGGGGCCTTCACCCAGCACCTAGAGCTGGCACTTTGAACTCAGATCTCTAGCTTCCAAAACTGTAAGCGAATAAGTCCCTGTCTGTTAAAGCCATACACTTGTGGTATTTCTGTTATAACAGCACAAGGGGGCCAAAACAAGAGGAGAACTCCAGAGGAAGAATGGAGAATGAGAAGGTCAGATAATTAAAGAGGAAACTCCCATCCCATTGTAACTCCTGCCTTGTGAGGGGCAAAAAAGATCTGAGGGGTGGTCCAAGAAAAAGAATCCATTGAGAGACGCTTAGAAGAATTGGCTTGAGAGAAGCTGGAAAAAAGGCAGGAGACAATTATGTCAGAAATGCCACGCAAGGGGAGAAGTTCAAAAAGATAACAGCTGCAAACCTATCTATGGTTGCCAACTAGTAAAGCTACAAAAGGACTGCAAAGACTTCCCTGGATTTAGAGTCAAGGACACTGGTGACCACAGTGAGAACATTTTCATACAGTAGTAGAGTGAGGCAGACATCAAAGGGCAAAGAGGAGCAGAGATAGAAAGTGAAGATGGCTATGAAAGGAGGTGGACTATGCAGGCCAAGAGAAGACAGGGAGAGGTGGAGAAAGCAGGCTCTTGGTTGATGTGGCCTGCAGTGGAAGAGGGTGGGAGAGAGATGAAAAGAGACTATGGAGAGCAGAGGGGGAAAGCTAAGCCTTGGATACTTCCTTGCCAGGATGTAATCTCAATGCAACTGAATCCCCAATTTCCTAGGGAAATGAATAAATGAACACCCACATCCAGATAGACTCAAAGAAACTACCTTCACAAGCAAACAGGCAAGGAGAACATGTTACCTACAAACAGAACAGAATCAATGCTGATATTCGATTATTCCCAATCAATACATCACAAGACAAGTAATATCTGCATAATTTTAAGAGGAAATCATCGTAATAAAGTTTTCTACCTGGTCAATTTATTATCTAGGAGTGAAGAAACACAAAAAACTTTCTGATAAGAACTCAGAAAATATATCACTCACCTGCCTTTACTGAGAAAACTTTTCAAAGATACATACCAGGTATCTGATAGCTAAAATTGAGAACTCAAGCATGGGAAAGCCAGTACACGAGAGGGCAGAGAGCAAAGATATCATCTAAACTAAAAGGAATTAAGATATAAACAGTTGTAAAATTATTATTTAAAAATTGAATATAAAAGCCAAAAACTACACTTGAAAAAAATGTTATGGTAAAAATAATTGTGTGATGATAACCTTAGTTTACACAGAGTTAGAGATTTTATAACCTTCCATTGTATTAACAATTGGAAATTGGCAGGGGGCAGGGTGAAAAAGGAGAACAAAAAGTATAATGAGTCTTATTTTGTCAAAAAAACAAAACCCAAATCCACTTCCATAGAGTTGATTCCGACTCACAGTGACCCCCATTGGGTTTCCAAGGCAGAAGGGGTCGCTATGAGTCGGGTCCAACTCGACGGCATGTAACAACAACAACAACAAGTCTTTATGGAAGGAGACTGCCCCACTGCCCTTCCATGGGGCGGCTGGTGGGTTTGAACTGCTAACCTTCTGGTTAGCAGTCAAACGCCTGAGACACTGTACAACCAGAGCTCCTTTATTTTGTCTAAAAAGGGTAAGAATTTACTCCCATCTTTTTTGTTCTTCTGTTTAATTATCTGAGAAATACAGGATTACAACAAAGTGAAAAGTAGTCCTTGGGTTAAAAACAAGTGTCTTATCTCCCAAATCATAACATAGATAATATAGAGAAAGACAAAATAAATAAACAGCAAGTGAACACAAAACATAAAATTCCAAATAATAGGACAAAAGTAAGAGCAAAGGATTAGAAATTTTACTAAAATCCAAAAGCACAAGAATGACTTAAAAACAAAAACAATCATATACTGCCTGAGTCAGAACTGACTCGATGGCCATGGAGTGCATTGACAAAGCACATTAAAAAATAATAATAATAATGAAGTACACAAATAAAAGGATAGGCAACACAAATAAAAAGAAAGGAAAGAGAGCAATATTAAAATGAGACAAAGTAAAATTTACATTAAAAAAACATTAACTGATATTATGCTCAGAAATCCCACTCCTAGGAATTTAACCAAGGGATATGAAAATATGTGTCTACACAGAGACTGGTGTGCAAATGTTCATAGCCACATTATTCATAGTAGCCCAAATTTGGCAACAACCCAAATGTCCATCCACTGGCAACAAATGGATAAACAAACTGTAGTACATCCATACAGTGGAATACTACTCAGTAATAAAAAGGAACAAAGTTACATATTCCAACATGGTTGGAAAGCATTAACTTAAGTGAAAGAAGACAAACACAAAAGGCTGTATGATTCCATTTACATGACGATATCAAAAAAGGCAAGTCTATAGAAATATATAGAAGCTCTGGTGGTGTAGTAGGGAAGACATTTGGCTGCTAAGCAGAAGGTGAGTGGTTCAAACCCACCAGCTGCTCCACTAAAACATGAGGCAATCAACCTCCATAAAGATTTATAGTCTTGGAAACCCACTTGGGGGTTGCTTATGAGTCAGAATCAACTCCATGGCAGTGGATTTGGGCTTTGGTTTTTACAGGAATATATGAAGTTCCTGGCTGGTGCAAGGAACTTAACACACTCAGCTGCTAAAAGAAAGGTTGAAGGTCCAAGTCTACCCAGAGGTACCTTGGAAGAATGGTCTGGAAAACTACTTTCAAAAAATCAGTCATTGCTGGGATCTTAAAAGCTTGCAAGCAGCCCTCTAGATGCAATGATGGGTCTCTCCTCATCCAGAGCAAAGAAGAATGAAGAAAATAAAAGATTCATGCGATCCGTAGCCTATACAGCTATGAGACCAGAAGAACTAGATGGTGCCCGGCTACCACTGTCAACCACTCGGAGGGGGATCTATGTAGGAGATCCTGGATAGAGAGGGAGAACAATGTGAAACAAAACTCAAAAACATTTGGAAAATAAAAAGGGGGCCAGGTTTGCTGGGCTGATAGAGCCTGGTGAAACCACTGAGACTGTGGCCCCTAGATGCCCTTCAGGACTAGAACTGAACCCACACGTGCGGCTTCCAGACAAACAAAAGACAGGTATATGAGTTGAACATTTACCTGAGGTAGGTACACTCCTTGGAGAGAACAATCATGGGAGAAAGAAGGGCTGCTTATGCACAGGGAGACAACTCAGGGGGCAGGAGTGTATGGAGGGATGGACACAGGGAAGAAGTAACTAACAGGAGGAAGAGGGAGGGGAGCTGTTGCATTGCAGTAAATTGTAGTCAATGTCATGAGACAAAGTCTATGTGAACTGCTGTATGGAAAGTGAATTTGCTCTATAAACTTTCACCCAAATCACAATTAAAAAAAAAAAAAAAAAAACACAGTCATTGTAAACCCCAGGAAGTGGAGTTCTATCCAAGTAGGGTCTCCATGAGTCAGAATCAACTCAACAGAAACTGGTTTTTATAGGGATAGAAACTAGATCAGTGGTTGCCAGAAACACGGAGAGGAAGACAAAGAGGCACAAGGAAACTTTTAGGAGTGATGCAACTTTCACATCTTGATTGTAGTGGGGCTACACTAATAGTATACATTTGTCAAAACACAGAATGCCATACATTTTAAAGGGTAAATTTCATTGTGTTTAAGAAATACTTCAATAATCTGGCATTAAAAAAAGAAAAGACTGATGGAAGCAAACAAGGCCAAATTATATTTTATAGGATACACTATATAGAGAATGGATACTTTATAAAATGAACAGCACCAGAAAGTAAGAGCAGAGAAACTGATGAGAGCATCATTTCATGGGTTTATACTACTTTTCAGTCGCTGTCTAATCAAGTAGATTTAATAAAAAAAGAAAAAAAGAACAGATAATCAGTACTTAAAACTGTAAATGAATAACCAAAAAGTAAACAATAATGAAAACTCTACCAACTGGAAATCAGAATGAACAGATTCTAATTACTACATGTGTTATCTCATTTTTACCTATTTCCAGTAACACTATCAGATGGTTATTAAGTCCAGGAAACTAAAGTCTCACAGCCAATAAAACAGGGATTAAAAGCTAAGTCAGTGGTTACGAAGGTGACAAGTCAATTATAATTTATACTTGTATGTAAGTCTGTCACTATAAAATGTAGAAATGGTATTTTCTTAGGTCTCCCATCCCATTTTCATTTTTTCACTATCCAATAAGGTACAAAATAAATCCACGTGGAGTTTACTTTTTCCATCAAAGGTTTTTGGCTCAACATCTGCCAAATCACGTGACTAGATATATATAGGAGCTCTGGTAGCATAGTGGCTAAGACACTTGCCTGCTAACCAGACGGCTGGCAGTTCAAACCCACCAGCCACTCCTCGGAAGGAAGGTTGGGCAATCCTACTTCCGTAGTGATACTGCCTCGGAAACCCAAGGAGTGGTCGTTATGAGTCGGGGCCGACTCAATGGCACATTACAACAACAACAACAACAACAGATATACCTGAAAATCTGCAGGTTTAAAATCACATAAATCTGAAAATTTATTAAGCTATGAACAGAGAAAAATATCACTGTTTCTAATTGATAAGCAGAAAAAAGGCAACCCTATAGAAATGGAGAAGAAAGTAAATTTATAAATATGCTTCTCCCAATGTTCCTTTGGGCTCCTTTCATAATTTTCCATAGTCACATTGAACCTGTCTATAATCAAATAGAATGTTTAAATTATAAAGGGCTCCTCAAACTTTTACATCTGAGAATAAGTCAGATTGTTTTAAAGAGCGATCCTATGACACAGGTTCTCTGGAACCATACAATCTGAAGTATTCTTCCCCCTGCTCCCAAAATCCATCAGGATACCCTACTGAAAACCCCACAGAGCTAATTTCTACTTGGGCACACATGGGGTTGATATGAGTCAGAGGCAACTTGCCCACAACTGGTTTTTATTTGTAGAGTACCTTACATTAAAAAAAAAAAAAAGTTACCGCTACACACATTACCATATCACACTGGCATACTAACAATTGCATAAAGTGCTGCAAGAAGTATCAGGGCCATAGTGTTACAGAAGATGGTTAAGTGGCTTGCCCATGGTCATATTTCAACCTAGGTCTTCTAGTCCAAGGCACTAGCACTGCTCTTATCGAGGGGCTGTGCCAAGGAAGGGAGGATGCCCTTCTGGCTTGAAGCTGCCAGCTGGTTTGGATGTGCAAGCTTCTTGCCTTTCTCTTTCTCTCTCTCTCTCTCTCTCTCTCTCTCCACACACACACACACACACTCATACACAGTTGCCATGAATTCTGACTCATTGAAACCCCATGTGTTGCAAATCAAAACTGTGCCTCACAGGGTTTTCAAAGCTGCTGTCACCTTTCAGAAGCAGATGTCAGATCTTTCTTTTGAGGTGTCTCTAGTTGAATTTGAACCACCAACCTTTTGGTTGGTAGTTGAGCACTTAACCATTTGTGCTACTCAGTGACTTCCGACAGTGAAATCAACCAGGTGACCAGAGGCAAAGGAGGAGGGAGGGCTGTGCTAGCACTGCAGAGGCACAGTCTAAAGCACCTGGTGCTTTCTTCCCTCCGGGTTATGGGAAATCATGAAGGAATTCTAAGGAGAGTACCTTTAAAGCCAAAGCAACACCCAAGTCTTCCATGGCGAAAACATGATTCAATGTGGAGAAGTGGGTTAGACTGGAAGCAAGTCCACAGTCACCACCTGGAGTCAGAAGTTTTCGGAGTGCCTTCCCAGCCCTGAAACCTAATGTCATGAAAATGAGCTCCTAGGCAGAATACAAGAGCTCTGGTAGCATAGCAGCTTAAGCATTCTGCTGCTAAACAAAAGGTCCAGCAGTTAGTTATCCCCTAGCCACTTCCTGGGAGAAAGATGAAAGAGTCTGCTTCTGTAAAGATTTATAGCCTTAGAAACACCATAAGGCAGTTCTACTGTGTCCTGTAGGGCCACTAAAAGTAAAAATCAACTTGATGGGAGTGGATTTGGGTTATTTATTTATTTATTAATTAAGGCAGAAGCCACCATTTAAAATACCCAACTGCTTTTATAAACAGGGCTCACACGCAAGTATGTAGGGTGATATAGGGTGATGGCTGGTTTAGTTTGTGGCTAAAGTTGTGGACAATTTCTCCTCTGTCTTCTCCTCTCTATACACCACAGCTACCTGCTTTTCCCCAAATATACTTACTGCCTCTGTCCTGTGTCAAGGAGTTGAGAGCAAGGGGCGTGTCAATTGCTAGCTAAGCCCAGGCAGTAAACAAAACACATAAGGCAGGACAGGTTTGGGATGATAAGGGGAGGGGATGGACTATGGATGGTGCCAGCTCCATATAATGGTAATCAAATGCAATTTAAAATGTATGCATCTGACAGCCGTTGCAGACCATGGCCTACCAGCTCACAAACTCTACTCTAGAACACAACAGGCACACACACTCCAAGTTCTTTTCACGAACTCCCTAAAATGGTACCAGTTGAAAAAACCAGTTGCCTTCTAGTTAACTGACTCATGGAGACCATACAAGTGTCAGAGTAAAACTCTATTCCAAAGGGATTACAGTGGCTGATTTTTCAGAAGTAGATCGCCAGGCCTTTCTTCCACAGCATCTCTGGGTGGACTGAAAATGCCAGTGTTTCAGTTAACAGTCAAGAGAGTCAACTGGTTGCACCACCCAGGGACTCTATAAAGGTGCATAATTCCATGTAGAACTCTCTTGATAAACACTTTATTGATGTATTCACCTGTCTAAGGGTCTACACACACACACTCACACACATACACACAAACACACCCCTCCATGCCTACCTACCCACACCTCAGCATACAACGAGTTAAACAAGTGAACCTGAGGATGGTGACCTCCCCCAGCACCCACCCCCACCCAGCTCTGTGTCCTGAATCAGGCAAGCAAGCAGTATACCTGTCTGCCAGAAGCTGCTGGCTGTTAGAAGAACACCACGCCAGCATGGGCACCATCTAACCAAGGCAAGACATCACATGGTGGTGGGATCCATCCTCAGTGCCTGTTTTCACCCAGAAGAAACCTAGAGATTTGAAAGCTTCATGGGAGAAATAATTTTTAGGGTCTACTTCAAAAAGATGTTTGGATAAGCAGAACTTCATTTGGGCCCCCTCAAGGTCCCTTACGGAAGGAATGTCGAGCAATGTACTTCGGTAGTGATGCTGCCTCAGAAACCCTAGGAGGGGTCACTATGAGTCGGGTCTGACTTGATGGCACGTAACAATAACAAGGTCCGTGGGAGCCAGATACTGCCTGTCTTCTAGCTACTTGCTTTTACTCTCCAGGACAGCCTCCTGTTCCCACTCGCTCAGCAAATGGTCACTGACCTGGAATTCCATGTCAGCTATGTTTGGTGTGGAAGCTGCAGGGAATGGAAAGGATCCAGGCCTCTTCCTATCCTGAAGGCACCCCACAAGAACTACTCCAGCAGCTCTGCCTGCTGCTCTATGGGGTGATGAAGCCGGGACCGCCCAGGCTTCAGGCCAGCACACCAGCTGTAGATTCCATTCACAATTCTTCCCTGTTTCAGAAAGAGAACCTACAGACAGGCATGCAAATATACTGCATCGTAGCCTTATCTTAAATAATGCACTAAAACATTAGTTCAGAATATACTCTACTTCTCTCACAGATGGGCTATGAGGGCCTTCCTTATAAAGTGTTTTGAGCAGCTTGGAGACTGGATGTAATATTTTAATGCCAATGCCTTTTTTATGGCTGTAAGACCTTTTTTTTTTTTTTTTTTCCCTCCTGCTGGAGCTAAACATTTTTCTGGGTGATCAAGAAAAGCCTTTTTTTGCCTTTCAGCATTTAGCTGAGCGGGGTAGAAAAAAGCTACACTTTCTTGGGTACCTTGACAAATGCCATACTAGGGAATTTCAATGCATAAAGAATGAGGTAGGAAGTTAGAGTCCTTACTGATCACTGCTCTCAATTCAGAGTGTCCTCTCTCCAAAAATTCAAAGGGCAGGCCCTGCTCAACTCCACACACACACTCTGGATCCTTGCCCCAGCCTCCACCACCAGGAGACCAGGACTAGACTAACCAAACCAAACCAAACCAAACCCACTGCCATTGAGTCAAATCTGACTCACAGCAACCTGATAGGACAGAACAGAACTGCTCCTTAAGATTTTACAAGGTCAAAGTTAAGGAAATGTTTATATATTGGAGGACATTTTCTTTGTTGGTTACCAGGGGTGGGAGGGAATGCTGTTAGATAGATAGAGATAAATATTGATTTGGGTGAAGAGAAGGGCAATGTACCCAAATGTGAGTGACCAATATGGCAGCATTGAGGATGAGAAAGACAGAGAGAGTTACATGGGCAGTACAAACAACAAATATGAACCCCTTTGTAAATACAATACTGAGTTGTTAATGAAAGCAAATATGGGTATAGGGACGGATAGATGGGTGAACAAGCTAAACAATTATGTATGTCTAAATGGAGAGTGTATCCAAGATCATATACAGGGTTGGCAGAAAATGGGCCTCTCGAAGAGTATGAAGGGATGGACACTGGGAGGAGGTAACTATGGGGAGGAAGTGGGAGGGGAGCTGCTGCATTGTAAATTTTGGTCAATGACATGAGACAAAGTATATGTGAACTGCTGTATGAAAAGTGAATTTACTCTGTAAATCTTCACCCAAATCCTAAAAAAAAAAAAAAAAAGATTTTACAAGGTCATAAATCTTTATGGAAGCAGATTGCCACATCTTTCTTCCACAGAGTTGCTGGCGGGTTTGAACCACAGGTATTTTGGTTAGCAGGTAAGCACTTTAAACACTGTGCCATCAGGTCTCCATATAGTTCCATCTGCCATCAAATTGACTGACTCTTGGGAACACCATGTGTGTCAAAGTAGAACTGCTCCACAGGGTTTTCAATGGCTGATTTTTCAGAAGTAGATTGCCAGGCCGTTTTTCCAAGGCACCTCTTGGTGGACTTAAATTTCCAGCCTTTAGGGAACTCTGGTAGTATAGAACTAAGGCATTTCACTGCTATCCAGAAAGCTGGGGGTTCAAACCCACCAGCCACTCCTCGGAAGGAAGGTTGAGCAATATACTTCCGTGGTGTTATCACCTCGGAAACCTAAGGAGGGGTCGCTATGAGTCAGATCCAACTCGACAGCAGTGAGTTTGGTTTTTCTGGTTTAGGTTAGCAGCTGAGTGCATTAACCATTTGCATCACCTAGAGACTAAATCCCTTTCATAGGAGAAGGGATGTGTCTCTTGGAAGAACCATGAGGTGATTCTAGGGGATGCCATGCTCAGTGCGGACCATCTTTACCAGAAAAGTAATTATGTAAGTTGAGTAACACCAAGTGAAAGAAGATTTGGCAGTATTCTTGCTATAAGAGGAAAAAAATTTCACTCCACAAGAACAATTAGTTCTTTGTTTCCATATAAAGTAGCCAAATATTACAAGGTCAAAAATAAATAGATAAAGAAAAGATTGATTCACTGAATAAATACTAACTGCCTATATGTGCTAGACTTTGTATTTGTTATATACAATGAAAGGACAGGGTTTAGCCATCGAGGTACAGTGGGGAGACATGGAGAAGGGTGTGTGAGCAACAGATAACCAAAACCATAGAACAATGACAATGGATGATGATGTTACATGCAGTGCAGCCTTGAAGTGAGACCCTATGTGTGCGGAGGGTGGAACAAAGAAGGGCTCATAGAGGAGGAGACCCTTGAGCTGATTCTACAAGTTTGCCAGTTATACTGGGGGAAGCAGGGGAGAGAAAGGGCATTCATACAGAAAAAACAGCATGTGTAAAACATAGATAAACATAGCCACTAAAGGTAACTATAGTGTACCAAATAATAGCATTTCCCCAAAAACTCATGTCCATATGGAACTGCAGAATGTGACTATATTTGGAAATCGAGGCTTTGCAGAGTTAATTAGTTAAGGATCTGAGATGAAATATCATCGTGGATTTGGGTGGGCCCTGAATCCAATGACCAGTGGGCCTTATGAGAAGAGGAGAGGCACAGAGAAGAAGGCCATGTGAAAACAGAGGCAGAGACTGAAGCCACAAGAAACTGGAAGGGACAAGGAACGATTCTCCCGTAGAACCTTCAGTGAGAGCACGGCCCAGCTGACACCCTGATTTCCAACTTCCAGCCTCTGGAACTATGAGAGAATAAATTTCTGTTGTTTTAAATCACTCAGTTTGTGGTACTTTGTTACAGCAGCCTGGGAAACTCATGCAGTAACTGAAAGTAGTTTAGTGCCTGCCCTTAGGACATAAAGACAATGGGCACGCTTGTGAACACCTGGTTATGGGTATGCACAAGTGTAAATGCCATGTGTGTGCACGTTGCATTTGTGTGGGGGGAGTGAGCAGACAATGCTGAGAAATGAAGCTTCACAAGTAAGTTGAGGTCACCCATCTCCATCCACATTCCCTCTCATTTCCTGTCTGTGACTGCACATCCTTTTGTTAGCACCAGAATTTGGGATTATTGGTCCCCATAGTAGTTTCTGGAGCCCTAGTCTTCTCACAGAAGGGGTACAGCGGTTAAAGCACTCAGCTGCAAGCAAAAGGTCAGTGGTTCCAAGCCACAAACCGCTCTGCAGGAGACAAATGAGGTAATCTGCTACTGTAAAGACTTAACAACCTTGGAAACTCTATGGGGCAGTTCTCCTCTGTCCTATAGGGTCACTATGATTTAGAATTGACTCGATGGCAGCAAGTTTCATTTCGTTCTCCTCACTCAGTGCCCAGACATGATAAATTAGAGGCACTGTTGTAGCAGTGACATCTTCATGCTGCATAGTAAACACAGTTCAGAGAAGACTAGAGGCCAGTCCGTTACTCATGCTTTGTCTCTAATAGTCACAGTGGCACTCAGCAGAGTTTATGTGAGGAAAAGCTCATACAAGGCTAAAACCATCTTCTTACTGAATCCAGTTAAACTTTCCTCTTCTCTCTCTCCTCCCCTCTGCTTTCCCCAGGCGGAAAAGTGAATGGAGATAAGAACAGGGAGAGGAATGGCACATGGACAACTTTTCCAGTCTCTGTATCATTAGGGTACACTCTCTTCTCGGCTGGCATTTCTGACTATGTCTGAGAAAGTGGACTTTCACTGCACTTTGATGGATGGGCTGTTAGCTGCTTGCTGGGGTACATTCCAAGGCAGTTAGGCAGAGGAATCAAGAACATGCTTAGAACAGAAGCATCTGAAAAAATAAGGCAATCAGAAAGAAAAGAAGAAATGAGCATTTCGAAGCTACCTTGTATCACTGCAGGACAAGAAGAAGAAAGGAAGCCTTCCCTGACTTCACTACATGTACGTCTGTTCATGAGAGCTGTTGGCATCAAATCTTACAAAGTAGAAAGAGAGCTTCATGTCAGTGGATTTGGGAGATCACAGAGGATAATAGACCTTGACCTTCATTCCTGACATTTTGTCCTAACCAAAACAAACCAAACCTGTTACCATCAAGTTGATTCTGATTCATGGTGACCCCACATGTTACAGAGCAGAACAGTTCCATAGGGTTTTCTTGGTTATAGTCTTCACAAAAGCAGATCGCTAGACATTTCAATGGTGCTGCTGGGTGAGTTCAAACCACCAAGCTTTAGGTGGAACACAAACCATTTGGGCCACCCAGGGACCTTACTGCGTCCCTGTAGTTCCCAAATGGTTGGCAAATGGAAAGCAATCCAATCTAAAACAGTGCTTTGATATCTGGTGTTTCTTAAATATTCAGAAAAATATGATGGATAAAGAGGATCTGGAAGTCACCAGACTTTCTGTTTACAAATGACTAATCCAACTGCAATCTGCTTCCATGAAGATTTACAGCCTTGTAAACCCTATGGTTGGGCAATCTACTTCCATAGTGATACCACCTCGGAAACCCAAGGAGGGGTCGTTATGAGTCGGGTCTGACTCCACGGCACATAACAACAACAACAACAAAACCCTATGGGGCAGTTCTACTCTGTCCTAAAGGATTGCTATGAGTCAAAATCAACTAGATGGCAGTGTGTTTTTGTTGTTCTTTTTTTTTTTTCCTTTTGATCTAATAGTAAAATGGGCTTTGTTTATTTCAGATGGAATTATCTGTATAAAATGAGACTCATCCAAGTTATATGTCAAGTGCTAGTCATTCTTGGCATTGCTTCTGGGTCATGTCCCTATGTGAGTACCTGTGTATTAGGAAGGAAGTTACAGAAAGAAATGTTATTATTACCTAAATAAAGGTCAAACTAGGATGGCTATTCAACTACAATTCACCATATTTCCAGTGGGGAACTATTTGTAATTTTATGGATTCATCTGTACCAGAGTTCACACCTGTGTAGAGCAATTAAACTAAAAAACTATATCTCTTCTTTCTTTTACCTCTTACTCTGATGATTAAATAGCTTGCTTATCACTTGGAACTTTTATTTTGCATTTAAAATTAATATACGTGAGAGAGCTTAGTAGATTAATTTAGACATAGAATCCTATCATCTAATTATTTCTGTGAATATGATAGAAGGAAAATGTAAACAACGTAAGTAAAAACCAGATGTCATCGGGTTGACTCTAACACATGGTGAGTATCGCGTGTAGAACTGTGCTCCACAGGATTTTCAATGGTTGATTTTTTGGAAGTAGATGGCCAGGCCTTTCTTCTGAGGCATCTCTGGGTGGGCTCAAACCTCAATCCTTTCAGTTAGCACTGAGTACATTAACAGTTTGTACCACACTGGGACTCCTAAGCAACATAAGTAGATTAAGGTATTACAAAACTTCATCAGAATCCTACACATCTGGATCATTTTCAAAGACAGTTTTAAAGCCATTTATAAAGGTATTTGAAAGAGGAGTTCAAAGAGCACAAATTATATCTCATCTCTCTTAATATGTGAAACAAAACAAAACTGCACAATGCCTTTTGTCTTCTTCATGACCAAAGCTGCCCTCTGGAAGTAAAACGCTATGCAAAATGTGTTATTTGTGGTGCAGCAGCCAAGCTCCTTGCAGAAGCACAGGCTCCACTTTCTTTTACATTCTGCAGAGCATTTCCTTATCATCCAGCCTCGAGGTCGATACAACCTCCTCACATGAGACGTGCCAACTGCTCAGTTTGAGAAGTGCCACCGAGGCCCAGGAATGGATTCCTTCCACTATCGAGGCATTTGAATATACCCAGCTAAATTGGGGTCTAAGAATGGTTACAGCTTCTAAGAGAGACTCATTCAAGTAAATGTTCCTAAAACATGCATTTGAAAAACATCTTTCTGCCTAGTGCTAACGCAAACCTGAGCCAACAAAATTTGGGTGCCGGTCACAATACTCTGGTGGGGTCTATCCCGAACCACTCAGAACTACAATTGTGTGCCTCCAACAGGGATCTTCCACCCCTGGCTCTGAGGCACTGTGTGCAGTAGAAAGAACATCTCACAGAAAGATGGTGATGGCCGTGATACATTTCTCTCTCGGGGCAAAGTTCACACATGGGCAATCAGAATCATCCTCAGCTCTGGCTGTCCATCTCTTCTCTCCCTGGCTACGAACCTCCCCATCTGCACTGATGTCAGCTTTGGCCTTGGTCAGCACAAAGCCCAAACTCCTCTTTTCTCAGTGTCCCAAATCTGTCACAAAGCAGAAACTCCCTGACCTCCTCCAGAACAACCGTGTGGTCACTGTGCTGCTGGAGTTGCTGGCCGAGCCACTGCTTCTACCAAGGTTGTTTCTCAATCTTTCACCACTCAGCCTAGTTCCGTGCAATCAGAGCTGCCCATAATCAGCTGGCACAAATGTCCTGTGGCTACCAAAATGATGAGGTATGAGTTTGATGCCTTCTGGGTGACTCACTGAATAAGCCAGGCAATGATGAAATGCATGGATTCTTAAGGGAACTGGCTGAACACAGTGAGTGTCACAAAAACTCTAGGCCTCTACTTGGGCTTCCCTCCCCATCTTAACAAGATCTGGGAGTTGGAATCCATGTCCTCAGGGCTGGACAATGGGCTCAAATGATTACAGCTTAGCATGAGAATAGAAACTATTAGAGCAGACAAGCAGACACTCACTTCTTAAAACTATCCTCAGTGTATACTCAGACACACACTCACAGTCAGGCACACACTCTCACATTCACACACACACTCAGACATACACCTACATCCTCACATATAATCAGAAATACATATATATTCAGGCACATACAAATTCACACAAAGTTATACTCAGATACACACACGCACATTCAGACAGAGACACATTCACATAGACACACACTCCCACTCCAACACACATACATATTCAACTTACATACATGTTCACACACACACTCACACACCCCTGAAAACTTCCCACATTCCAAGCGCACTGTGAGCAAAACATTCCTTTCCAACTCTGTGCATGTGGACAAGGTTCTCCCTAAGGCAAAGCCTGACTACTATGACCATCCTTCTCCCCAGCAAGGCCAGGGTGATGAGAAGAGCCAGGAAGAAGCCAGCAACACAGCAAAAGAAAGGTGAAGGAACGTTGGTACAGAGTCAGTTTTGGGTTATGAAGTGAATAGTCTATGAAGAATATCTGTTGACAGCCCAAAGCTGAGAAAGCCTCAGAGGACCAAATGAGATTGTTCCTCACAGTGGAGGATATCTATTTTGACCTGTCAGGTCTAGTTTTAAAAGTCTTCAGTTCCACAAGGAATCCAGAGATCTTAGCAGGTCTTGGGCTCATTATGGGACATCCAACCATAAAGGGGTAGAGTGTCTCCTTGAGGAGTCCCTGAGGAGACAAAACTTGGCTCTGGGTTTGCCATGCACTGGAGCAGGGGGAGATCTTTAGGGCTTTGTCCTTTAAACAATGTGCCTTTTCCATAATCCGCCAGCTCTTGGGGAACTGAATGTCAATGTATACCTCTATCACATCCATAAAGAGCCTGAAAACCCTCAACGCCCACTGAACGTCCCCACTGACCCTCTCTCCCCTGGTCTATGTGTTGTCATTGAGGAGACAAGATCCCAGAGTCTCTTCAGCTATTAATTATGACAGTAATCCCCCAAGAGTCAACTCAACACACATAGAGAAGGCTAAAAACGAGACATTTTGCCACACTCAAAAATTCATGGAAAAGAAAATATGTGATGAGGTATGGGATAAGGCCTAACCACATCTGGATCCTAGTCCTGACTAGGGCACCCAAAGCTCTATGGTCATGAGCAAGTTACGTAAGTTCTTTGAGTCTCCATTTCCCCATCTGCAAAATGGGAATAATAACACCTTTCTTGTAAGCATCAAAGGAAATAACTTTCAAGAAAATACTTGGAAGTACATTAATGGGGTATATAATTTAAAATGTTTATTGTATTTAAAAATATTAACTGACAGGCAGAGAAAGGCTGGGTGTTGATTAGGCCAGCTTCAGCTTCCTCCCAGGCACACTGCTTAACCCTATTTCCCAGTCTTCTGATATGGTCATAAGGCAAGTTCTGGCCAATGGAATGAGAGAGGAAGTTATATGCACCACTTCCAGCCCCAGCCCATGAAACTTCCCACAGCCCTCTCACCATGTTCCTTCCTCCTTTACCAGCTTGAGAAAGACAAGCACAGCAATCTTGAAAGTGATATATTAAAAATGGCAACGGCAAGGTGGAAAGAGCCATCACCTGGAAGAGAGCAGACCTACCTATCAGGAACAAATGACAAAGTGATGAAGCATGTGAAGGTTTGCTTGTTACAGCACCTACCACTAGCTCAACAGATATGTTTATCATACCCCAAAAAAGGACATAACAAGCAAGGTACTATTACATGCTTCACCTGAAAATGACCAAAAAAAAAAAAAAAAAGATTACATATGACATGGCAATTGCATCTCTTTTTCAGAGTTCAGACTTGATTCCAACTCATAGTGACATCAGCATGTGTGTCAGAGTAGAGCTGTGCTCCACAGAGTTTTCAGTAACTTTTTTTTTTTTTTTAAAGTATATCACCAGGACTTTATTCCGAGAAGCCCCTTGATGGACTCAAAACATTCAACCTTTTGGTTATCAGGGAGTGCATTAACAAATTGTATCACCCAGGGGTTCCCGATTCCTCACACAGGGGTCGTATGATTTGTAGATAACTCCCAATTAGGTTTCTCATCTTCAGTGCCATCACAGATGTCCTTTTCCTGAACATTCATCTCCAAAGAACTGAGGAAGAAAAAGCAAGTTTCCCATCCATATAGTTAATATGTACTGTAAAGAAATCATACAATGCATTCTACAATCATATCCAATGTGACTTGGGGTGTCTTTTCCCATTATCCGTGCCACTGTTTCTCATTAGCACAACACTCAGCAGTTAATTATCCCTAGCTTGCTATTCCTCTGAGTGTTAGACCCTCACTTAGAGAAATGTCTGGGTATATCGTTGCGGGGGAAGGTTTGTACTGACAGCCTGAGATGACCCAGCTGGGATGTCTGCAAGCATTCATTGCAAAGTTCCTAAAACATCACTGTGGAGACTCTTCTTTAGCCTTTATGACTTTCCATAGACAATTCCACTATGACTCACGTCTTACCTTCCCCACTCAGGTGTTCCCCCTAAGCACTAAGTCTCTCTAATGGCTGTTTTCCCGGGTTTCAGTTGTTTCCTGTTCTCTCCTTTAGGTTATAGGAAATTTTTGCTCCATATCTCTTAAAATTTCCACTCCAGTCACTACCTCATGTGCCACCTTCTGTTATAATCTGTGGCATTTTCAAAAATTTCCAAGTGACCTACAAAGGACATTCATGGGCTCTGTCAGCTTGGGAGATGGTGACACACAGAAACAATAGTTGGGCTCAACTCACTGCTCAGCCACGTACTACCTACCACCTCATGACCTTGAGTAATTATCTCAACTCATATGGATCTGAGTTTCTTCATCCATATGAGATCCCAGGGTTTTCATAAAAACCAAAGGCATGCATACATTAATTCAACATACATTTTCTCAGTACCTCCCATGTTAGGAGAACCATGTTAAGCTTTAGGGATTCAACAATAAACAGTTTGAGGCTTGCATTCTGGAAAGGAACAACAACAAATAAAACAAATATATAGTATGGTGAGTGGAGATAAGAGCTATGAAAAATAAGAAAACCAGGCAAGAGGGCAAAGTGAAGGTGGTTTGTGAGTTGAGGAAGTAGTGCTTAGTACCTATTCAGAGCAGGCCTCTCTGTTGAAGTAACGAATGAGAAAAGGTCTGAATGAAGCAAAAGAGCAAGTGCAAAGACACTGAGGTGAGATCCATGATATAATGTCCAGGGGAAAAAAACACTGAAAAATACTCTACAAATGTGAGGTATTATTTATTTCCAGTATCTCATATAACCAACATCCATGCCTGACAACAAAGGGCCCTACTTTCCTTCCTTCCTCTACTCAGAGTAAAACCAGACAGCTGATTCCTGTATCAGCATACAGCCCTCCAAGAAAACACAATATTGTCGCCTATGCCCTTTGAATGAGAATTAGGGAAATTGGGCCCTCCTTTAGGAAAAAAAGAAGAGCAAGCCTAAGATATTCAAGCACTAGAATTTGGCAGAGTGATCTCGAAGTTGTTTTTATTATCACTCCCTTTTTGGCAGCCAAGATTTAATAAATCATCTAGAAACACTTTTTTTTGTAATTCTACAGGGGTCATGGATAATTTCAAATAGAAGATAAATTGTCTGGAATGATATGAACTAAAAATTCAAAGATCATGTTGCAGACACATCATCTTAAAGTCAAGGGTTCTCAGAACGGAATGGCAATTTTCCCTGAGAAAAGGGCTACTCAAGGGAGAAGGGAATGCAACCCTAGTCCAGGGAATGGAGCAAAATAAAGTCATGTGCTGAGCTGAATATGTCTTAGGAGAGGCATCAAGAACACCAGGCTACTAGAGCCAAGTAAGGATATTGCAGGTAGCAAAATCAAGTGAATAACCAGGTAATCACATAAGAAAATGAAAAAAATGAATGATAATTAAAAAAATCAATCCTGTGTCAAAAGACCGTCTGAAGATATGAGTAAGAGACAAACAAGCAAACAAAATAGTTGCTCTCAAGTCAATTCTGACTCATGGCGAGCCCCCATGTTTGTCAGAGTAGAACTACTCCCACAGGGTTTTCATTGGCTGATTTTTCCAAGTAGATCTCCAGGCCTTTCGGAACAATCTGAAAATACGATCTCAATTGGAAAGGAATGAGTTCAAGTCCTACTGGAGGATCTGACACTTAGCTCAAGCAGTAAATGCAAGTCAGAGGAAAGATCTCTCAACTGGTTTGCAGGTATCCAATTGAAGCTCTCCTCATCTACACAGAAATTGGTACACAAATACTGATAGTAGCTTTATTTATAATAGTAAAAAAGAAGAAACAAATCCAAACAACCAAGTGATGGATGGATGATCAAAATGTGATATATCCATACAGTGGAATATCATTCAGCCATAAAAAGGAATGAGGTTGTGATAATGCTATATCATGGATGAACCTTGAGAACATTATGCTAAATGAAAGAAGCCAGACACAAAAGGTCACATATTGTATGATTCCATTTATACAAAATGTCCACAATCAAGAAAATCCATAGTGAGAGAGAGTAGATTAGTCGTTTCTGGGGTGGGGGCAGGGTAAAGAATAGGGTGTGATTGCTAATGGGTGTGAAGCTTCTTTCTGGGGCTATGAAAACTTTCGAAAATTGGATTTGCTGATGGTCACACAACTTTATGAACATACTTAAAACCACTGAACTGTGTACTTTATATGCAAATTTCATAGTATGTGAATTATATAGCTCAATAAAGCTGTTTAAGTATAAAGGCTGTCCTCTGTTTATTTAACATTGAATTAATATAGCATAAGAGTTAACAATAATGAGGACTCTAAAACTCCATTTCTATAATAGCCTTACAATGTAAGCAGGCACTCTCCACTTTTCAAGTGAAGAAATGAAGGCTGTGACAGGGAGTTAACTTGACCAGAAATATCCCACTAGGAAATGCAGAGTTGGAACTTTAATTCAGACTGCATAAATCCAAAGTTCATCTTTGTTCCAGGCTTGGCAATGGGGCAATGCCGAGTGTCTGTGTCTGTTCAAGTGAATATGAAATGGGGTATGTGGAGACTCAGTCATGTACTTTTATTTATACAACAAGCACTTGGTGAGCACCTGATATTTGCTAGGCACTGCTCTCCATGCTGGGAATAAATGAAGTCCTTGTCTTTACGTTGTTTACATTCAGCAGAACTGAAAGTAAACATATAAATAACTAAATGTGTACTGTATCTGGTGGTGCTAAGTTCTATGAAGAGGAATAAAATCAAATATGGGGGAGTGCAGAGGGAGGGGGAAGGGGCACTAACAGGATCTTTCTGAGAAGGTAGCATTTCTACATGAGGCATTAGTGGTTCAGTAGAATTCTTGCCTCTCATGCAGGAGACCCTTGAGACACAGGCTCAATTCCCACCCAATGCACCTCATGCGTACCCACCACCCATCTTTCAGTGGAGGCCTGTGTGTTGCTATACTGGATAGGTTTCAGTGGAACTTCCAGACTAATACCTACTAAGAAGAAAGGCTCGGTGATCTACTTCTGAAAATCAGACGATGAAAACCATATGGATCACAATGGTTCAATCTGCAACCAATCCTGGGGATGATGCAGGATCAGGAAGCGTCTTGTTCTACTGCGCATGGGGACACCATGAGTAGAGGGCCAACCCAACAGCAGCCAACAACTACATTTGATCAGAGCCCTGAACCATGTGAGGAGTGAGCTACAATGACATCTGTGAAAAGAGTAATGCAGCTGGCAGGAATAGCACATGCAAAGGCCCTGAGGTGGGACCAAGGTTGATGTACATGAGGAACCGCAAGAAGGCTAGTGTGGCTGCAGCTGAGAAGACAAGCAGCAAGGGAGTAACAGGAAATGGGATCAGAAAGACAGAGCAACCCCATCACACAAGGTTTTGTGAATCATAGCAGGACTTGAGCTTTTACTCTAGTGGCTTGGGAGACATCAAAGACTTGTGTAGAGCTATGACAGCATCGGATTTATTCTGCATCTTCAGAAGGTCATACTGCAGTATGAAGAGGGGACTCCAAGGGTGCTGAGGCAAAGGTAGGAGACTAGGTATCTGGCAACCTCAATCATCCAAAGGAAAGAAATCATAGGAGCTTGGACAAAGTGAGACCCAAAAATTAACTGGAGAGGGAACATGAACATCTATCTATCAAATCCTCAAACTGCACTGAGTTGGGTTTTAGGCTCTTCTCATGGTGTCTAGCCTCAGCAGGGAGGCACAAAGGTTCTTTCCTTCTCTGAAATGATACAGAAGCCAAATTCTCCTATGCTTGTTCAGACAAGGTTAAAGATCTCTCAATGCCAGAGGCTGTTTCCCATTGCCAGAGAGCTATTTATCCCAAGATGTTTTCCTTTCATCTTTTGCAAACGGCTTCTTTTTGAAAAATTTTGCTTATTCTACTTGCAAATAAACATGCAAACTGATTTGAAGATCAAGAAGGAAAAAAAAAAAAAAAACACAAGGAGGGGGGCAACTGGGGCTTCTCAGAAGTGGTAAATGGGGTAATAACTAATATGCAGAAAGTCCTGTCCATTTCATCCCAAAAAACTACCCCATTAGCTCACAAACAGGTACATCAGTTCTGGGTCTCAAACCTCCTGCTAAGAGGCCACTCAGACTTCTATAGAACTCAGAAACCAGCCAACCCCACAGAAGTCTGAGATAAGGGAATTCCAATAGCAGCTGCTTTCAGCTCGTTCCCTTTCTCCAAAAGCTGGTCCACCTCGACAGTGGACCTTCTGACCACCTGCCTCGGGAATTACTCTCTCCTCGTCTCTTGTCCTTGCTTTGAACTAATTGTTTCAGCCCAGTGCTTAAAACATGCAACACTCAAAACTCTTGATAGTAAAAACAATACTTTCTTCTGGCAAGGGGCTTTCTAGTTTATAAAGTTATTTCAGGAAAACATTCACTAGGGATTGGGACAGTTTAGGGACCTGTCTAATCATTACGATTTCACATGATTGCTCAAAAAAAGACTGGTAATTACAGAAAAGAAACAAAGCCATGTGCCATTCATTTGCTCTTTGGTCTACTCATCAGTTCATTTACTCATTATGAAGGACATATGCATGCGACATGAACCCCAGGCAGGCAGAATATGAAGATGAATTCATTTGTCAAATCTCTAATGAACACTTCGTGCTTGGCCCAAGGATACAGACACATGGCCCAGAGCTGGAAAGAACTGACACAGAACACAGCCCATTGGTTAAAAGGCCAGATGGGAGCCAGACTGCTTGGGTTCAAATCCCAGTCCTGCCAGTTCCTAACTACATGGACTTGTCTGAGTTATTTAACCTGTCTAGGCCTTAGTTTCCTCATCAGTAAAACAAGGACAGCAATGGAATCTACCAAGGGGCTGTTGTGAAGACTGAATGAGTAAAATTTGTAAATCACTTGGATCAGTGTCTGGCTCATAATAAGTACTATATATGAGCTGCTATTATTCTTAACAAAGAGGTCTGATGGGAATCAAAGGTGGGTAAGGTGACTGGGGAAGGCACTATTGAGGAGTGACAAATGAAGTGGGGTGTGAAAGACATGGTAGATTTGATTAGGGTCCATGAGCAGAGGGAGGAATGGCTCAAGGCACAGAGGTGGGAACAGTCTGGGAAATGGGAGGTGTGATGGTACAGTCCTTGGGAGCCAGTAGAGGATGAGGGACACCCTCATGGCCCTCAGAAGGGCAGTTCAGGGTGTACTCTCTGACCGTGTGATGGCCTCCTTCCCCTCAGACCCTTGCTGTGATAGAGAAGGAAACAGGAGGAGAGTGCATTGTAGGCAGACCACTCTGCTGCAAACTGTCCTGTCTACTCACTGGGTTCCAACCTCATGGATCTCCATCCTGGTAAAAATCACACATGTGCTACTTTCTCTGGCTGCAACACTGTTTACCTGGCCAACTCCCATTTCCTCTTAGGCTCTTAGCTTGGATTCACTTCCCCAGGGAAGTTGGCCCAGCCCCCTCACTAGGATCAGGCCTTGTCATCTTTTCTCATAGCCTTCTCAGTTGCCCTATAAATACTTGCTTCTGTCATTATTTACTGAACTCCAGGCCCCTACCAAAAGGTCAGTGATTTGAGTCCACCAGTCACTCTGCCAGGGAAAGATGCACCAGTATCCTTCCATAACGCTTTACAATCTTAGAAACCATCTGGGCAGTTCTACTCTGTCATATAGGGTCACTATGAGTCTGAATCGACTGGACAGCAGTGAGTTTGTTTTTTGGTTTAGCCCCCTGGCAACTTCAGAGGACAGGAATTCAGTCTGCCTTATTTAGTGTTGTGTCTCCCCACCCATCATCCCACTCAGAGTTAGCTCAGGGCCATGCCCAAGACTGCATTCAAATTTGCTAACTCTGTGGATAGACAGATGGTGGTCAATTCACAAGAGGTTCAGAGACAAATTAGAACATGGATGCATATAGCTGCTTATTCAGCAGAGTTCTCAAAATGAGGTCCAGAAACCCCAGGGGGTCCCTGAGGGTCTATGAGGTCAAAATTATTTTAATAAAAATACTCCAACCTTATTTACCTTTCCACTCTCATTCTCTTATGAACACAGGGGCAAAGGTGTTTTCTGTATGATGTGTGACATCATCATCATTGGTTAATGGAATCTGAGTATTTTCATGTTAAGATTTCTCAGTTTTAACTTCTAGTACAGGAAATATTGATAGATGTAACCTACATAAACATAAGATCTTTGGAGTCTTCAATGATTTTTAAAAGTGTAGTAGCCCTGAGAACAAAAAGTGTGAAAATCACTATTCTAATCAGTCAGTTCCTTCCTTCAGTACACCAAGATGTTGTTTAAAAGACAACTCTACACCAAATAGCTAGTTGATGGAAGCTTGGTGTCCCATTGAAGGAGATGAGGCAATTACTGCAAATGATGCACTAAGCAGTACAGAGAGGATGACACCATCCCACCCTGAAACCAGCCCTGCAAAGAGGTAAGTCCCAGAATGCTCCCTCCCCAACCACCAGGCGGGAAATTCCCACTGCCAACCTGGCTTGCCCTATTCCTGCCAATCTGCCCTAAGCACGCTCCTGCCCCCATCGTACCAAACATCCTGTGCTTCCTTCCCATACCCACCCCGTGGTTTCACAGGTGCAGGCCCTAGCATGAGCTGCCCCCTCGGCTGCAATACCTCATCTACTTGATAAACACCTTCTCTTCCCTGCAGGCCCAGACCCAGTCTCTCTCAGCCTCACCCTGGAGGCCATCTGAGCCTCCCAGAAAGCCCTGACCCTCCTTCCTCCACCCTTTCCCCCAAAGACCTCTTCTAGCATTTCTTTGGATTCATATGCCTCCTAGCCTGGATTTCCCATGAGACCATAAGCTCTTGGAGGGGAGGAACTGTACTTAATTATCTTCACAGCCCTAGTGCTGGTGTTTGCTGGAACACGGCCAGAATTCAACAAGTATTTGCTCAATAAATGAATGAATGAGTGAATGAGTAAGTGAGTGAGTCAGTCAGCACATTTTCTATGATTACAGTTTACCTCATATTTATATATAAATGACTTCCTCTTCAGAAATGACCTAGGACCTCTTTCTAGGATTAAGGAAGCCTCCAGGTCTTATCAGCAAAATGAGAAATCCGTGAAGATTAATATCCTAAGCCAGCCTACACTGAGGTTGACTCCTATCCATTATTTTTCATTCTTCTTCAATTCTACTGTTCAGGGTGACATTGTCCTACTTTACTCCTAAATCTGAGAATCTTCCAGCTGCCTCTGCTTTGAACAAGGTGACAGATACGGCCAGAGCCTCTCTCATGTGGATTTCACCCCCTCTGCTCCCCAGGACCCATCAATTTGGCAGGGTTGAAGTGAATCAGATCTGTGGAGCAGGAGTGGAGTGGCATAGGGGCGTAAGAAAATGTGCAAATACCCACTGAGAGGACAGAATCAATACATGACAACTGTAATTCTCAGCACGATAATTACACCACGTTTACAGGGCTCTGCAGAGTCACCCTATTGATTTAGGAAAAGAGTATTTACTGCATCAGAAGCACAGGTGCAAGCACAGATCTGCACCCCAGTCTTTCCGTTCTCTGGTCTTGAATGTAATATCTAGATACAAGATGCTTCAGTGTATAATCTTATTTCATTTGCCTCTGCAGTTTTGCTCAACAATTTATTATCCATTTCTGCCTAACTTACCTAGATCCATTTTTACTTGTGGAAGATGGCAAAAGAGAATCCATTCATTTATTTACTCAAGTCACTGGAACCTACTATGTGTCGGGCATTGAAGTAAGTGCTGGTGATGCAAAAATGTAATTGTCTTTGTTGGAGTTTCTGAGCATGTCCCTTTGGGGTCTACTGATAGTCCCATGGAGTCCCTGAGTAGTGCAAACTGGTTAACATGCTCAGCTGCTAATCAAAAGGCTGGAGGTTCAAGTCCACCCTGAGTCACCTTGGAAGAAAGTCCTGGAGATCTACTTCCAAACAATCAGCGATTGAAAACTCTAGGGAGCACAGTTCCACTCTGACCTGCATGGTTAACTTATATTGAAGGGTGGGAAGAAATGAGGTGAGGTTCAGCAATTACCTCAACGCAATGTCATCCCCAGGGAACTGAGACAACTGGCTTCAGCATGAGAATGTACCAAAAGGCCTAAGTTCACCTATCAAATGAAGTAAAAGTCAGAGAAATATTTCTTATTTTTATTGTTCTACTGTTTTTTTTCTCAGAATGGGAATTCATGACCTGTTGTTAGAGTCACAGAGCATGGCTCTCTGGCTGTGTTTCCCAAGAAGTCATTTGTCATCAAATTACTAAAGGCACCATCAGTACTCCACATATCATACAATTCAGCATTGCCAAAGACGTTCAACAACATATTCGCCAGGCCTTACCCAAAAAGCAGGAGCAGAGACAAGAACACTTGGATCGATGGTGAAATACAGAAACAAATGAAGTTCGACAAAACCTAATGTGTACCTAAGGGAGAAATCATGAGAAAATGTGGTAGATGGGAAATTGAAGACAAGTTAGTTAAGTGCTAGGAATCTCAGGTGGCTCCAACAACTGGCTTAGATTATGGAGTCTGTAGTCAACAAGCAAGAGGATGGTCTGCTTCACTGCATGATGTCCATTGCATTAGCTAACCTGACCTTCCCTGTGCCTCTACCTGATCATCTGGGATCACAGATCCCACATGGCCACTGTTCAGATCAAGGGCCAGTGGCAGGGCCGGGCTCAAGCACCATGTGGAACAATACTGACTTTCTTAAACCACAATGTGTCAGGCCTCATCACTGTTTCAGGGTTGTTTATGCCTCCTCAGCCCTCTGCTGTTCCTGAATGCTGACTGCAGAGGCTACCCAGTATTCCATAACATGAAGCTCTGCCCCCTGATCAAGTTCCTTTCTCTGCCTGTTACAACTTTCTTCTTCAGGGGCAGCCTCAGTCTCACATTCTCCAACCAGTTGCTGTTGAGTCAACTCCAATTCACAGCAACCCCATGGGACTCAGAATGGAACTGCTCTCCATAGCGTTTTCAATAGCTAACTTTTCAGTAGACTGCGAGGCTTTTCCTCCAAGCTGCCTCTAGGGGGACTCAAACCTCCAACCTTTTGGTTAGCAGCAAGTGGAAAAGTTCTCTAGTCAAAACAAATTTCTCCTCCTCTACACTTCCACAAGGAGCTCTGGTAGCATAGTGCCTAATGCACTTGACTGCTAAGCAGAAGGCTGGCGGTTCAAACCCACCAGCCACTCCTCGGAAGGAAGGTTGGGCATTCCTACTTCTGTAGTGATACTGCCTCGGAAACCAAAGGAGGGGTCGCTATGAGTCGGGGCCGACTCGATGGCAAATAACAACAACAACAACAACACTTCCACAGCATGGTGTTTATTTCTCCTCAGTAGAATTCATCTTAGTCCCCCTGCTGTAATAACAACCACCACCAAAAACAACACTTTCATGGGGCTTCTAGCTGCCAGGCATGTTTCAGCACTTCACATAGAAATACTCTTTTAATACTCACAGCAATTTGATGAGGGAAGTGCTACTATTATATCTCCTTACAGATGAGAAGCCTGGCAAAATGGCATCCAACCAAGTAATGATCGAGGCAGGATATGAACCCAAGTAGTTTGATCCTAGAGTCCTTGAGTAGCACAATTAAGCACTTGACTACTAATGGAAATGGTGGAAGCTCAAGTTCTCCCAGAGATGCCTAGGAAGAAAGGCCTGGTGATCTACTTCCAAAAGATCAGCTATTAAAAACAGTTCTACTGTAACACACATGGGGATGCCTTAGTTGGAGTCACTTGAACTGTTGTGCACATCCTCACCACAGCACCTTTCTTCCACTGAGTTTTTGTGTCCATCAAGTTATCTGTGTATGTAAGCATCTGCCTCCCCTACAGCAAGCCTCCCTAAAGGACCTAGCCTTCTGTGATATTTGCAATACCCCCTTCTCCAGCACTAATGTGCCCACATGCATACAGAGGGTAAAACTTTCATAACAACGTAAGAACCTGGTAAACATGTTCCAGGATAATGATGGTATCTGTCAGGGAACAGGAAAATTTACACAAGGGATAATCCTGAGGGACTTATTCCCACAAAGGATGATGAGACTAGAAACCTAATAAAGTTCTCCTAAAGTACTGATTTATTTACAGATGAGCAATTCCTCAAGTTATTAAAGGAAACAAGGAGGTAGGGGGCTTCTTGGTTCCTGTGACCCTTGACAAGGAGACTGGTACATGCTACCCAGAACATTTTGGAAGCCATGAGTAAGGACACAGTGTCTCATGAGGCTGACCTTGACTTTCAATCTTACATCAAACACTGTTTTCCCTTTTCTTTCCACCTTACATCCCAGTCTTACTTTCCATTTCCTTTGTCACTCAATAGAATGTCTTCTTTGACCAAAGCAGAAAACCCCAGCCCTTGTGTCTATGAACAGAGTACCAGTGAGCTGTCCACACAGGACATCCCTCCTGAAAGTCTCCATACTGCATGAAAGCCTTTTCAGTCTTGGAGACAAACAACCTATGTCATCAGCAACACCCAACACACAAAGATATTCATGTTTCCTACAAAGACTGTGTACAATTAGCTTTTCCCCAGTGTGAGTAAACATTGAAGTTTGGACTCCAACATTGGACTCCAACATTGAAGCAAACTCCAAGCTCCTAACAAATGACTCTTGCTTTCCATCACAGTGCTGCTGGATACAATCTAGAGTCTGTATATTTATCTACAAAAACAGGATGGTGGTGTTGGCACCACACACTGTGCCTCTTCTAAACTTGGCTTCAGCTCTAGCCTTCTAAACCCTCCGTTCTGAGAATACCTCTTGGGAGCATTACATAGGGTTCTATTTGGGCCCACTGTGGAGGGGCTGGCTAGGTACGAGTCTCGCACACCAAGCAGAAGCAGAACAAGCTTCCCTGAGCATGTCCCTGATGAAGAGATGGCATGTCAACAAGGGGCAGATATTCATGTAAAGCCCAGGGCTTTACACTCACTGGCTGGCTCATGCTTTTATTAGGGTGGTGAGAAATATTCCCTATTTATTAGGGAATGCAGAAAGTCAATCTCTACTTGGCAGCATATCTTTGCCATCAGAATTCTGCTTCTGCTCTCACAGCCCTACTAGAACATCTAGTTTAGAGGATAATCAAAAGACACATAGAACTGGAAAGGCCACTGACAAGTGGGCTGCAACCCTTTCCTAGAAAATGTATGAGGGGCACAGGTGAGATACCAGCAGCCATGTGTCAGGTAGAGACGCAGCATCTAGAATAGCTCTTTGCAATATAAGGACCAACCAGAAAACGTGCCCACTTCTGTTGAATTGATTCCAATTCATGGTAACTCTATGTGTTACAGAGTGTCACTGCTCTATAGGGTTTATTTATTTGGCTGTAATCTTTGTGCTTCCTTTCCCTCAGAACATGGTAGACAGCGGTATGCCTGAGTGAACTGCCCAGGGCCAAAAACTTTCAAATGTCTCCATTCACCATGAAATCTGAAAGGCATTTCTGTGCACTGCAGCCTTGAGAGTTGACCAGTGGTTGTGAGGCAACTGCCTTGGAATCCAGCAGTACCTTGGAACCACCAGGTAGAGACATGGTCAGCTCTGTTTGTTGTCTGGAGATGTTTCCATTGGAAGGAGTGTAGGGTAAGCTCAGAGACTTTAGCCTGACTTCCTGTCACTGACCAGCTAGCTAAGTGACACTAGTTGAGATGCTCAACTACTCTGGATGGGAAGGGCTGAACTAACAATCTCTAGTGACCATCTAGTTCTCACATTACAAGAGATCTGTTCACATGGACCAAGGACATAAGGTGACAGGAAACATGGCCCGGACTAAGAAGTCCACACTGAACCTGTGATCATGAACTAACAAAAAGCACTGCCTTAAACTTTTACTTTACTGTCACAAATGATATGCGTATGTTCAAAGAAAATGTTACAGATTCTTAATCAAGATAAGAGAGAAAAAGAGATGTGGGATTGAGAAAGCCAGAAACTCTAGGAGTTATCCTGGAGTCTTCTCTTTTTGATCCCTCTGATCCCTACCACAGTCCATCAGAAATCTCTACCTCAAAAATCTCTCAGCTCTAGCTAAGTTTCTCTTCACTGCCACCACTGAGATCCAAAAAAAAAAAAACCTCACTGCCATCAAGGACTCAATTCTGACTCATAGCATCCCCATTAGGTTTCCAAGGCAGTAAATCTTTACGGAAGTAGATTGCCCCATCTTCCTTCCATAGAGTAGCTGGTAGGTTTGAACCACCAACCTTCTTGTTAGTAGTCAAATGACTTAGGCACTGTGCCACCAAGGTCCAGGCTACTTTAATCTTTCACCCCAACTGCTGTAATAGCCTCCTAATTGATCACCTGACACCCATTCACACAGCAGCAAACATCATCAGATCACACACATCACACTTTTCTAAAACCTCAGGAACGGACTCCTCTTAGACTTAGGAAATACCTTGTATCCTCCAGGACCTGTGAGGACCTCTCTCAATCACAACTTTCCATCCCTCTCTTGCTCAGTGGGCCTCACAAGCTTTACTTTGGTTATTCCAATATGCTAACTTCTCTCTGCCTCCTGGCTTCCATACATGCTATTCCCTCAGCCTGCAGTGTTTGATCTCACTCCAGGGTTAGCTCCACTCAGCCTTTAGGATCAGGTTACAGGTTACTCCCCACAAAGCCCTTCTTCACTTGTCCAAATGAAGTTGTGGTTGTTTTTCTTAGGTGCTTTCAAGTTGGCTCCAACTCAAAATGACCCTATGTACAACAAAGCGAAACACTGCCCCATCCTGTGCCCCAGCCCCTCCTCCAAAACGACTCTATATTCAGCTCCTTCCTTGTTCCTTTCATGGCATTCATCACAACTTGCAATTATTTTGTTTGCCTCTTTACTCATTCATTCATTTTTTTTTTTTTTGGCTATCTTCCTACTCCAAAGTAAATTCCTAAGGCCAAAATCCTTGTCTCTTTTGACTGTCATCAGAGTCCGTTGGGACTCAACCCAATGTCAGCCACAGAAAATATGTAATAAACACTTGTTGAACTAATGAAGGGATTACACAGCCCACAGCTCAGAAACATGATCTGTCCAAAGGCAATTTAACTAAGGCCTGAGTGCTGACCCTAAGTAACAGAGAAAATCAGAGAACGAGTGAAATCTGGGTGTAGCAGGGGAATCTAATGTGCAGTAGGGAAAGCTTTAGGAAAGTGTGATATTTCTGCCACATCTAGAGAGACACAGACCGACAGAGTATCCTCTCAACATGGCCATCATCAGCTCTGCTTGACAGGACATGCACTCTTCCCCCACCCCACCCCCCGCACACACACATACACATTCCCTCACCAGTCACTTGGGTGTTCTGATCTCAGGGCATGCTTTCCCTGTCCCTCTAAAAGGCAACTCATGGGGAAAAAGACAACAATCACTCTGGCTCTTCCATATCAGAAATTTTAATCCTTAGGGATGTACTGTGTCATGATATCTCCACCATGTGCTTGTCAAGGGCTGCACAGGGTAACAGAGCTCCAAGTGAACTGGCAGCACCTGTGCTGGATTCACTGCCAAGTGAGAACAGAAGCGGAAGCCACTGGGAGCCCAGCCTAGCAGCGGCTGGCCATCTTGCTAAGCTGGTACTGAGAGAAGGGATTGAGCATCAGCTGGGCCAGCCTGCTCACCTGCACTTCATCCTGTGTTAGTGGATGGATAGGCCTAAGCATCCTTCATAATATTCTCCCCCACCTGTGGCCCTGTCCTCTTTGCCATTCAGCCTGCAAGTCAGGAACTGCTGATCCCCTAAGGGGCTCATGCTCTACTGGGACAACTCTGGACTCTAAGCCAGCTCTGTAGGTTTAAGAGACGTCTTGCACAAGGGTATATCATAACCATAAAAAGTAACAGCAAACATGGAGGTCTTATTATGTGACAATAACTGGTATAAGTCCTTTATACATATACATTAACAACCTTAATGAGACATTAAGGTCTCTAGGTGGCATAAGTGGTTTGCACCCAATTATGAAGCTAAAGGTTGGAGGTCTGAATCCACCTAATGGCACCACAGGAGCCCTGGGGGTGTAGTGGTTAAAAACACTAGACTGCTAACCCAAAGGCTGGTGGATCGAATCCACCAGCATTTCTGCAAGAAAAAGATGTGGCAGTCTGCTCTGTAAAGATTAAAAGTCTCACAGATATATAATCTTTCCATGTATTATATCATTATCTAATTCAAGGGTCAGCAAATTATGGGCCATGGACCAAATCTTGTTTTTGTAAATAAAGTTTTATTAGACTATAGCCACACCTCTTTATTTTACATATTGTCTATAGGTGTTCTTCTGTAAGGACAAAGTTTTTTCAACAGAAACCATATGGCCCACAAAACCTAAAATATATACTATCTATCCTTTTATAGAAAAAGTTTGCCAACCCCTGATCTCATTTAATATTTAGAGTAAGCCACCCCTTCCAACTACCCTATTGGTTCTGCTTGTACTTTATCATTGGGTACCAAAATCAGTTTTGGCATTCTCAAATCCTTTCAGTTGGACTAATTAACATACATGGCTTCAGGCATCCTATTTACCTACTCTGAGATAAAACAAGGGTATATCGTGTACATATCATGTACCTTTTTTATCATTAAGTATTGTATCAAGTTAGTTTACATATACAAAGCACATAGCACAATGTTTGGCAAATAGCAGGCCTTCAATATGTATGTTTCCTCCTTCTTCCTGTCTCTTTCCAAAAAAGTATGACTATTTAAATTGGAAAAAAAAAAAAAAGGCACTATACAAACAAAAAACCAAACCAGTTACCATCAAATAGATTTCTGACTCATGGTGACCCCACACATGTCAGAGCAGAACTGTGCTGCATAATGTTTTCAATGGCGGTTTTTTCAGATGTACATCACCAGGACTTTCTTCCAAGGAACCTCTGAGTTGACTCAAACTTCTAACCTTTCAGTCAGCAACCAAGTGATTCACTGTTTGTACCACCCAGGGACTTCAAAGACACTATAGTGCAGTAGTAAATTTTCAACCAGACAGGCTGAGTTTGAGCTCAGGTGGTGTAGTAGTTAAACCATTTGGGTGCAAACCAAAAGGTTGGTAGTTCGAACCCACCAGCTGCTCCATGGAAGAAAGATGAGGCAATCTGCTTCTGTAAAGATTTACAGCCTTGGAAACCCAATGGGGGTTGCTATGAGTTGGAATCAACTCAGTGATAGTGAGTTTGGTTTCTGCCACTTACCAGCTGTTTACTTGAATAATATAACCTAAGTATACTTCTTTCTAAAGAAGCTCTGGTGGTGTTGTAGTTAAGGCATTTGGCTACTAACTAAAAGTTTGGTGGTTCAAACCCACCAGCTGGTCCACAGAAGAAAGATGAGGCATTCTTTGTGCTTCCATACATATTTACAGCTTTGGAAACCCAATGGGGGTCACTATGAGTCAGAATCAACTTGATGGCAGTGAGTTTGGTTGAGTTTCTCTAAAGGAGACCTGGTGATACAGTGGTTAAGTGCTCTGTTGTTAAACAAAAGGTCAGCAGTTCAAACTAATCAGTCACTCTGTGGGAGAAAGATGTGGCAGTCTGCTTCTAGAAAGATTTACATACTTGGAAACCCTATGGCACAATTTTACCATCATATAAGGTCACTATGAGTTGGAATTGACTTGACAGCAGTGGGTAGTGGCACCACAGAAGAAAAGCTTTATGATCTGCTACCATAAAGATTATAGCCAAGAAAACTCTATTGAACAGTTCTACTTTGTAACACATGGGGTCGCCATGAATTGGAATTGACTTGATGGCATCTAACAACATTGAGGCTTTTGGCAGATAAGGGAAATTGGGATACCGTGAGCTTATGCAACTTGCCCACAGTCACCTAGTATGTGGCTACTAGGTATGATACGCAGAGAGCAGATAACACGCTCAAAGTTTCAACTGAAGAGCACTATTGTAGGGTGATTTACAGAGGTTTGGGAAGGTCAAAGTAACAACTGAGGGGTGATCAGGCAATGGTGGGAGGTCATTATCAACCCTTAGATCTGACTAGGCAAGAGGAGGAAGCTTAGTCACTGGGAATTCTGGAAGAGCTATGGGAGGGGAAGGTAGTTACTGACAAAACCATGGCCCAGCAGGACAGAGAAGTAAGCTCTTTCCCTGGGGCTCTCCCATTCCGTTCTCTTATTCCTGCTGAAGCTGCCCACTGGGCCTCCACTTCATCATCAATAAAAAAGGAAAATTAGACCAGGCCCCAGTCTTTCACAGTGTGTTCTGTGGAGTCCTCGGACTGACTGCAAGGGCAGAAGGTCCACAGAGGTGCTTTCAAGGAACAAGAGAAGGCCAAACAACTAGGTTCTGGGCTCCAAGTTAGCTTCAGGCTGAGCAGCTCTGCTTTAAAACCAACCTACTACCATCTAGTCAATTCTGACTCATAGTGACCCTACAGGACAGAGTAGAAATGCCTCCTAGGGTTTCCAAAGCTCTTAATCTTTACAGAAGCAGACCAACTCATCTTTCTCTTGTGGAGCAGAAGGTGGTTTCAGACTGTTGACCTTTTTGGTTAGCAGCCCAGTGCTTTAAACACAGCACCATATAGCTCCATAGCTCTGCTTTACTTAATATTTATCTTGGGTTCCATGTAAGATTCCTAATAAGCAAAGTCCATTACAAAACCCAAGTTTGAAAACCAGTGAGCCTGATAATTTACATCTAAAAAGGAGAGCCACTAATACACAACTCCAGAGCACACTGTCCAAGCTGTAGTCAGCGTATGATACGGTAGCACAGCTAAGAGGCAAGTTTTATCTATGCAGTTTTAGGAAACTCAATTCTCAATAAAGGGCATAAGTATTTCCACACTGGAAATATGCAATCATAAATCTCTATGTAATCACTGAGTAATTGCAGTCTTACAGGGCCTACTGTGTACCAGGCACAGCGTGGGTCAGCAGCTCCTGTATTTCTATACTCAAAGACCAGTCAATGGTAACATGTTGAGGACTAAATGGCAGAGTTGCCATCTTTTTGTTTCTGGAAGTAAAATTAAAATAACAAAAGGTACTGGTGGGTAGTGCCTAAGGCATTTGGCTGCTAACTAGAAGGCTAGCAGTTCAAACCTACCGGCCATTCCTTGGAAGGATGACTGGGCAATTTACCTCCATAGAGATATGCCTCAAAGCCCAAGGAGGGGTCGCTGTGAGGCGCAATTAGTTCAACAACAGTGAGTTTGGTTTCTAGCCACTCCTCGGAAGGAAAATTGGGCAATCTATTTCATAGTGATACTGCCTCGGAAATCCAAGGAGGGGTCAGTATGAGTTGGATCAAACTCAATGGCAGTGAGTTTGGTTTGAGTTTGGTATAAACTAAAACGATCATTTCCTAAAAGTAGGAAACAGCAAAAATAGCAGGTGGGGGCATTGTCTCAGAATATGTAGAAAAAAAAAAAAAAAACACTGCCATTGAGTCAATTCTGACTCACAGAGACCCCTATTGAGTTTCTAAAGCTGTAAATCCTTACAGAAGTAGATTGCCCAGTCTTCCTTCTGCGGAGTGACTGGGGGGTTTGGACCACCAACCTTCTGGTTAGCAGTCAAATGCCTTAGGCGTTGTGTCACCAGAGCTCCTTCAGAGTACAGAAGAGGAATTTAAATTGAATAAATTAATATAATAACAAAATCCTCACATTGTGCTTAATTTTCTAATTTTGGTCAGGGATGGATGAAAACTGGACTTGGGCACCTGGCTGCACCTTTGATAGCAGCCAAAGAGTTGTAACTAAGCTGTCCTTTGTCCTCCTCATTCTGGAACTGCTGGCTATTACTGTGCGTTGTCGTTGAGTCAGTTCCAACTCATGTGCAGAATAGAACAGTTCCATAGGATTTCCAAAGCTATGACCTTTCGGAAGCAGGGTACCAGGCTTGTCTTCTGAGGAGCCTCTGGGTGGATTTAAACTGCCTTTTAACCTTCTGGCCAGTAGTTGAACACTTAAGTGTTTGCAACAGAAATTAGCTCAAATCTATGGAGCTCAAACAGTATACCAGGCACTGGGAGGCTGAGCAGAAAGGGGAAAACCTGAGTAAGCTACAACCTGGTCACACATGAGGCAAGCTCTATGAGGGTTAACAATTGGAATATGATATTCTAGACTTAAAAATTCAAAGAGAGTGAGGGAAAAATTAAAACAATAAAAAATAAAAGGAGGGTGAGTGTCTCAGTTCTCTAGTGCTACTACAACAGAAACACCACAACTGGATGGCTTTAATGAACAGGAATTTATTCTCTTACAGTTAGGAGGCTAGAAATTCAAGCTCAGAGTGCTGGCTCTGGAGCTGATTGAAGGCCCTGTGACCTTGGGCTTCAGCTCTGCCTCTTGTTCCAGGCCCACTGGAGCTGGAGGCATTCCTAACTCATGCAGCTGCTATCTGCTGAGACTGATGAACCCAGGGTCAGCAGGTAAAATGGCATAATCTCAAGATCAACAGGCAACACAGTAGGCCACTGGTTCAAGTGCAGGAACCAGAGATGGGATCTAGGCTAAATGCAGGATCCACAATGTGCCAAAAAGCTACAGACCTTCCTCAAAGCTTCTCCTGGTATATTAGAAGCAAGCCACATCCTGAAGGCAACTACTTAGCTGCTCACAGCAGATTCCACCATGGAGTGATTACAATCTCTTCATGGTGAATAACAGCAACCAGCTGCCAATCCACTGAGAACCATGGCCCAGCCACGTTAACACACAACCTCAACTACCACAGTAAGAACAAACATATCAAGCAGGAAAAGTATAAAACTTTCAGAGAGTAGAAATGTTAAAACTCTATAGGATGAAGAAAGGGAAAAGATTATTTACAGTGTTAAGCATACCTCTCATTTTCATCATCCTCCTTTCACAGATGAGCAAAAGGAGGCTGAGATTCTGAAATCAACTCACATGGCCAAGGTCATCCAGCCAAGGGCATGAGAATTACGATTTGGCCTTCCCTGAGCCCACAAGAACCAGGCTGGCCTTGCTAGGGGACAATGCCACCGCAGTGACATAAATCTACCGGATGGCTAGCCTCACTGCCTCCTAGGCTCTTAGGCCCCTGGCGTATGGCTCTAGCTGGTCACCCATTCAAGTCCCAGCTGCCTCTCCCCCCAGCACCCTCCTACATACACCTGAACAAGCTCTCAGTCTCTTTCCAAGAGGACAGTTCAACCTTCTCAACAGGCCAGAGAAACACAGCTGTGTTCTCCTGCCCTGGAGCAGTTTCACCCACAAGCACGCAGGAGAGCCCAGTAGAATTAATTTCCCATTGTAGCTGCTTAACGACCTCTAATTGCATGGCTGGTGGCCATTAATGCAAGCAAAACATTAATGCAGGCAAAACTGGTCATAAATTTAAAAGGGTAATTTCCTTCTCACCATCCCACTCTGCCTCCTTCTCAATAAATCACTCTCCTAAAATGGCAGGGTTGCAAAGCCCAAGGCCAAAGGTCAAGGGGACCCTCCTCTGGCCTGATCCCTCATTAACATTTAGCAGCTCCTACCTAGGATACGTCCTCAAGGGCTTCTGGGTATGCCTTGGGGCTTTCAAAAGGTGGCAAAAATAATGCACTCAGAAAGTCAACCCTCAGGAAGCAGAATATTTATGAAGATCTCCCCACAGAATATGAGATTTTCTCAGTACCAAACAAGAGCTGGCACAGAGTACATGTTGCAGGAGTTTTGGGCAGCAGAGGGTCAGGGTTACCCAGGGACCTCTAAATAGGTGATAAGTACTCACAGACTCATTTGATGCAGCCCAGTGGGGAGCCACCACCTGTCTGTCAGTTTGCCATAATGTGGTGGTTGCCTGTGACTGTGATGCTGGAAACTATGCCACCAGTAGTTCAAATACTAGCAGGATCACCCATGGTGGACAGGTTTCAGTGGAGCTCTCAGGCAAAAACAGGCTAGGGAGAAAGGCTTAGCACACTACTTCCAAAAATCAGCCAGTGAAAGCCCTATGGATCACAACAGAACGTTGTCCAATTCTTTTGCTTTGGATCCATCATCAGGAAGGATCAGTTGCTGGAGAAGAACATTATGTTCAATGAAGAAGGTCAGTGAGGGTGGAAGAAACCCTTGGTGAAATAGATTGGTACAACAGCTGCAAGAATGGGCTAGAACATGCTGGCAGTCCTAAGGATGATCAAGATTGGGTAACTGTTTGTCATATGGTACACAAGCTCCTCATAAGTTGGAATTTACCCGACAACAGCTATCTATTTATCTAGGGGTTTGAATGGGCACATATGAGTATGAGTATATGAGTATGTGTCTGGGTATTTTCTTGGCAGAAGGAGGATGGCAGTAGAGTAATACTCTTAGATCACTCTGGCACAAATTTCCTGTAAAACAAAAAGTGCCATCAGCTCAAAGATTTCTAAGTCATAACTTTAGTTCACTCATTACAGTATACACAGAGATGCCAATGGCATCATGGTTAAAAAAAACCCTGGGACCTGAGTAGCTGGCCTGGTTCAAAGCCTGGTTCCAAGCTTCCTAAGTCAATCTCCCTCAGCTTCACTCCTTTCTTCTGAAAAACTGGTGTTTGCAGGAGGCTCAACAGGACAATAATAATCATTATGTCAGCACAGACATGGGTAAACATTATTCTCCATTGCTTTTTTTTTTTTAACTGAAAACAGGAAAGGGGTAGGCCTCAGGATGGAAGGGACTGGAAACAGAGGAGACGGCCTTGAGCCTGGGCCCGGAGAAACCTGAATCACTCCAGTGGCAGGTGGGGAATGCTATCAGGGAGGGAGCCTGTGACAAGATCTGAAAGTGTGGGGCAGGGGACAGGGAGAAAGAGAGAAGGAAGAAGGGTCACAAAAGGAAGGATTTAAGCAAAGGTCATGTTGAGAACATGGAATGAAATTACCTGGTAGAAATGTGATGAGGGGAGACAGGCTGGAAACATAAGCCCAGAGCCACACATTTGGGATTCAAAGCCTGACTCCGCTACTCTTTAGCTGTGTGACCCTGAGGAAGTAAATTGGTTTTTCTGTGCTTCAAGTCTTCTGAATGGAAATAATTTTCTAATAAAAATGTCATTACCTCATTATGCTAAGTGAAATAACTTGATCACAAAGGGACACATATTGTATGATGTTATTTATATGAAATATTTAGGGTAGACAAGTATAGAGACCAGAGGTTGAACAGCATGAAAAACATAACTAATGTCACTTAAATATACATGTGAAAAACCAACTCACTGCTGTGGAGTCAGATCCGACTCATAGTGACCCCTCCTTGGGTTTCTGAGGTGGTATCACTACGAAAATAGATTGCCCAATCTTCTTTCCGAGAAGTGGCTAGTGGGTTTGAACCGCCAGCCTTCTGGTTAGCAGTCAAATGCCTTAAGTACTACACCACCACAACTCCTTATATGTGTGAAGAATGTTGAAACGGCAAACAACTTGTTACATGTATATTTACTACAATTTTAGAAAAAAGGCATTGCAGAGTTTAAACAAGTTAATACAAATAAAATGCTTAGATTAGTGTCCAGCCCTTGGGGGGCAATGGGGCTCAGTATCAGTGCCCTGGAGTCTGGGAGGCACCCTGTGGGCTGTGGAAAGCTGCTGAGAATTTTACAGCAGAAGAGAGGTCCTGGCAGAGGTGTGGAGGAAGCAGGAAGGAAGCCAAGAGTGGTGTGGGGGAGGATGACAGAAGCTCTGAGTCAAGATGCTGGTGGTGAGGCAGGAGGGGTGGCCTGGGCCCCTCTGGCACCTGCTCGCTCACTGCTAGCTTGCCAAATTAAAGGCTTCATCAGGAGGGACTGGAGCTGGCAGCTGGGTGGCAGGTGGCTCCAGCCAAGCATCCGCCAGCCTTCACCAGGCCTGGCTGAAACCAGTGTACAATGGGGGAGAACAGGAGGGTTTCCCTTCTGCAAAGCCATGGGGAAAACTGGGGCCTTGCAAAACTGGGAGGTGGGAGTCCGGCAGCCGAGTTACCTTCTTGCTCCACAATGCTCCGGGCAGCTTCCAAGAATAGCACAGGTGTCAGGCCAATATTCCTTGACATATTTACTCCAGGTTTTAGAACATCCAGTCAGATGTCTTTTGAAGATCATCCTTAACAAATTCTAAACACTCTTCCTATGGAAAACCTATGATATTTCTCTTTTATGTGGGACAGAGGATCATTTTGAAACCAGCCAGAAGGATGAAGCTGGAAAGCTTTAGAAAACCTGGGGCCTGCCCTCCCTCACCCAACTTCTCTGGATAAAGCAAAAATCTACTTACTATGCTTGCTTCCAGGATTAACTCTCTTGTCTATACCTGTGGTTCCTAAATGTACAATTTTCTATACAAATAAATGCTAAATGCAACATCCAGTCCCCCTGTCATGGCTAGAATTTTAAAACTTAACTGCTGAGAAGGGCACAGATTATGGAGTCAGTGAGCCTTTGTTCAAATCCCTGCACCAAGCACATGCTTATGAGCTGGGCGAGCATGGGCAAATTATTTAATCTCTGTGCCTTGGTTTCTTCAATCTGTAAAATGGTAACAACAGTCCTACCTCTTATGGTTATCTTAAGGGTTAAAACAGTAAATATATGGAAAACATTTAGAAACATTTTGGTACAAAGAAAGAGCTATTGTAATAGTATAAGAAACTGTCCTGTAACTATGACACAAATACCTAGATACCAAAAAGCAATGTTTTGAGGTTTCTATTCAAATTTCTATTCTAATGCACATGGGCTAATCCATCCTACACACAGCTGCTGAATTAATTTTCCTCAAATGCTATTTCATCCATCACTTTCAACTAAATGAATTGTCAACTGACTACCAGGAAAGTTGGGTGGGAGGAGAAGGAGAAGCAGAAGCTAAAGTTTACTGAGTATCTTCTTTATGCTTGGCGTTGTACTGGGATTGTATAGACAATACCTCATTTAAACATTACAAGAAGCCCCATAACACCGAAAACATCATTTCCATTTTAAAGATGATGGAGCTGAAGCTCAGAAAGCTGAAGTGGCTTGTCCAAGGTCAGTTACAGACCTGGCATTTGAATTCACTCCAAAGCCTGTTGCTCTTACAATAATTCTAAAAATAATGATGACAGTTCATTCTCATTGAATGCTTACTCTGGGCTAGGGAATATTTTGTACACATCATAGGTGTTATTTCATCCTCAGAACAGCCCTATTGGGAGAGTACTATTATAATTCCTGATGAGCCCAGCTGCACAGTGGTTAAAGCACTCAGTTGCTAACTAAAATGTTGGTGGTTCGATCCTACCAGCTGCTCCACGGGAGAAAGATGTGGCAGTCTGCTTTTGTAAAGATTACAGCCTTGGAAACCCTATGGGGCAGTTCTACTCTGTCCTATAAGGATCACTATGAGTCAGAATCAACTCAACAGCAGTGGGTTTGGTTTGGTGGGTATTATAATCCCTATTTTATAGATGTGAAAGCTGAGGTTGAGTAACTTACCCAAAGTCCCATCACTAGGGAAGTAGAGCAGTTGTTCTAATACGTTACTCACTGTCTCAAATTAGTATTTTGCATAAGCTGTTCTTCCTAAAATGACCCTTCTCCTTCTCCTCTTTCCACCAATTTACTGGCCTCATCTCACCCTTTAAAATTTATCTCAGAAACTGCCTTCTGCCAGACTGCCTCCCCTGAGCTCCTACCTTCCCTGAGGACAGGGAGCAGGCACAGTTTCAGCCTCACAGCACTTGCTCCCCACAGGGCCTGACACCTACAGAGAGTGCTTTCTTCACTGTACCTGATTAATAGGTAAGGCAGAAAGATGACAATTGAGCACAGGAGTCCTTATTAACGCCATTCCTAATGAGCCCTCAAGAGCTCATAAGCAGAAACACATTTTAATACAAGTGGGTGGTTTACTTTTCCATCGTCAACTGGGATGACAGCCAGTTATTTAGCTACAAAATGCACATTTCCCACCCTTTCCTACTCCACATGGAGACAAATTCTAAAGGAAAGAGAGACAGAGAGGTCCTAGCTCCCCAGCCCTTTCAGGATTGATTTTTCTTCTTCGCAGATTCAGGGAGCAGAGCCTGGACCATATTAGTGACCTAAAATAGCAAATTAGTGAAAGGCCTTATGTGTCCCATAATCACAGTGACCATAGTTTGGAACCTAAGTGGGGACATATGGTGCTGGGTATAATCTTGGGATTGCAGCAAAGGAGGAAGTGAAGTCCCCATAACTGGGAGTATCTGGGTAAAAAGTTGCGAAGACTGCAAGCTATTCTAGGCAAAGAAGCTAGTTAGTAGTGATCCTCAGAAAAGGATCTTCTATTTGCAGAAGAGGGCATAGGAAAGGGACTGGTATCATGAAACACATTCTAAAAACACAAACTAAGCCACTGCACTGCTGTCCAGTTCCTCAACGTTTAAACCCTCCAGGTCAGAGCTGTCCAAGAGAACTTCCTACAATAACAAAAAAGTTCTATAATCTGCACTCTCCAAAAGCATGGCTACACACAGCTATTAAGTCTTGAAATTTAGCTTGTACAACTGAGGAACTGAATTTTTAATTTTTGTTGGTTTTATTGAACTTAAATCACTTTATGTGCCTAGCAGCTACAATACAACTCTAGACTATTTATGCATAGTTAGGGAAAAAAAATCAACTAGGAACAATGTAAATTATTCGAGTGGGCTTGTGCTGATAGTTCTATTCTCTACTTAAGAACAAAGCACTAGGTACTATGTGTTGGTACCGGCATGTTCATGTCACCTCTCACACTCTTTACCCAAAAAACAAAACCATTGCCATCGAGTTGATTCTGACTCATAGTGACCCAGTAAGTCAAAGCTGAACAGCCCCATAGGGTTTCCAAGGCTGTAAACTTTTAGGGAAAAACAGACTGCCTCATCTTTTTTCCATGGAGCAGCTGGTGGGTTTGAACTGTTGACCTTCTGGTTAGCAGCTGAATGCTTTAACCACTGCGCCACCAGAGCTCCTCCTTTACGTTTTACAACATCATTAATAAGAGAAATATTATTAGTATTCACAATGGACATATGAGGAAACTAAGCCACAGAGCTCTAAGCAATGGGGAACAGAGTCAAACCCAGTTAGTCCTGTTCCAGTGCCTTTGCACTTAATCACTAACCCACTTGGAATTCCTTGCTCAGTGATTTGTGTATTTAACAATGGTTTAAAGAGTAAAACCATTAAGAGATGTGAAAACTTTAATAATTAGATCTTGTATTTCCTCTTATGTTGTAGTTTCCCCTCAAAAAGTTTTAAAAGTGCTGGAAGACTCCACACTGAGCCTGGTTAAACCAAAAAAAAAAAAAACATTCCAAGAAGAGGCCTAAAAAGTGCAAAAGCTAATAAATAATAGGTAGCCATGCAAAGGAGGGAATGATGATTTGTTTAGCAACACACTCTGTGCACACACATGAGAACTCACAAGCAAGGACATGACAGGCCTTTCCCTCACCCATAAACTAGCCACCCCTGAAAAATGCCCTTCTTAGGGCTCCCAGAGTCTACCACCTTTCATTAAAATTCATAAAAGAGGAAGAGCTGAGGCTTACCCCCTTCCTAGTATATAATACTTCTCATAATCAGGCTGGTTGAATTCAAGAGTCCCCATCCTAGTAGCTAATCAAGGTGGCTAGATTTTAAGCTAAGTGGTAATGTGTGACAAGAGAAGCTTCCGCCCTCTTTGTCCTGACCTTTCTTTCTCCTTTTATTAGTTTCCTGCTGCTGCACAGATTGGGTCGCTTAAAACAACAGAATTTTAATCTCGCACAGTTCTGGAGGCCAGAAGCTTGAAATTAGGGTTCTGGCAAGGCTGGTTCCTTCTGGGGGCTCTAAGTGTCTGTTCCATGCCTCCCTCCTAGCTTCCAGTGGTTTCCCACAATCCCTTTTGCTCTTTGGCTTGTGGCAGCACAACTACAGTCTCTGTCTCCATCTTCACATGCCGTTTTCTCTGTGTGTCTCTATCTCTGTGCCTCTTCTCCTCTTCTTCTGAGGACACCAGTCCTATAGGATTAGAGACCACCCTAAACCAGTATGACCTCCTGTTAACTAATTGCATCTGTAAAGACTCCATTTCCAAATAAATGTGCATTCACAAATACTAGGAGATTAGGATTTGAATGTATCTTTTGAGGGAACACAAATCAATCCCTAACACTGCCCTAATCCAAGACCTGTTTTTCACATCTATTCTCTACCTTTCTTATCCTCTGCTTCCAATTTTCCTCAACAGAGCACGGGTTACATATTTTGTTGTTGTCTGTTGCCATCAAGTTAATTCTGACTCAGCAATCCTGTGTGTGCAGAGTAGAACTGCTCCATAGGGTTTTCAATGGCTGTGATCATTCAGAAGCAGTACGCCAGGCCTGTCTTCCAAGATGTCTCTGGATGAGTTCAAACCGTCAACTTTTCAGCTAATAGTTGAGCACTTAACCATTTCCATTACCCAGGGACTGCTTATACCACATTTGAAAAACCAAAACCAAATTTACTGCCATCAAGTCCATTCCAACTCATAGCAACCCATAATGGTTTTCCAAGGTAGTAAATCTTTGCAGAAGTAGACTGCCCCATCTTCCCTCTGCAGAGTGGCGGGTGGGTTTGAACTGCCACCAACCTTCTGGATAGCAGTCAAAAGCCTTAGGACTGTGCCACTAGAGCTCCTTATATCATTCAGAGAAGGCCATTTTGTTAACTTTTCTTCATTCTAACTTGAAAGGCCACTTATCCCCATCAAATGTATAGAGTTTGATCCCTTCATATTTCTTACTTAACACAAGAATCCAATAAAAGAATTCTGCTGGGGGAGAGCTGCCTCTGAAGAGAGTGTTACCATTCAAAGCTCAACGTGTTACTATGAAAAGGGGTTGTTAACAATGAGATTCATAAGAAGGGCAGTAATTTAGAGAATTATAAAAATCACTGGTAAAAAATAATTGGGTTTAACACTGAAATTCAACCAGGGAAACAGAAAAGACCATAAAAAAGAAACCTCCTATAAGGTAGTAAAGAAAATGATCAATGCTTGTCAACTTCAGCCCTCTGGCTGGTTTCAAAATGTTACCAACCCTGAATAAAAGAGAAAAGTCATAGATCTTCAATGTGAAGAGTGTTTAGAATTTGAGAAGGGTGGGTTCAAAAGACAGCTGATTATTTTTGTTAGAGCTAAAATCTGAGAACTACAACCAAACTAGCTGCCATCGAGTCACCCCAGACCCATGGTAACCCTCTGCATGTCAGAGTAGAACTGTGCTCCACAGGGTTTTCAATGGCTGATTTTTCTGAAAGAAAACATCAAGGCTTTCTTCTGAGGCATCTCTTGGTGAACTTGATTCTTCAACTTTCCAGTTAGTAGGCCAAGCACATCAACCATCAGCCCCACTCAGGCCTCTGAGGACTATACAATCTGTAGTACATATGCCGTGGAATACTGGCAAATGTGTTAAAAAGCAGTAGTTTGGCAAAAAAGAGGTGTGGGGCACCCAAATGACTGTTTATTATAAAACAAGTAAGACAGGTGCAAAGAAGTGCTGGGAGAGACAGTCCTCCTTGGATCTCTATGCTGCTATACATCTTGCCAAGAGTGCAAGGCCCTTACTGTTCTAGCCAGCCGTGTCTCAGTGAGCAACCTCAGGGAATGATATAACGTCTCTCTGAGAAAAAGATGGGGCTAGCTTTGTGCTTGCTATAACGCAGTGGATTCTCCAAGTTCAGTGTTCGTTTCCTGTAACACAACTCAATGCAGGTGCAAACTTCCATCTGGGCTCTCTGTGTCACTCCTGTGGTACTTACAAGGCAAATGGGACTGACACAAACATGCTGATTATTGTGCCATGAGGAATAAAGTCCTTTGTCTCTGACCTAAAAGTTTCATGTTTTCTGTCAGCATCCATGAAATAGTGACAGACTAAGCTTTTCAAAAGCCTCACATGCATGTGATAGTTGCACAATGAACAAGGAAGACCACAGAATTGACACATTTGAGTTGTAGTGTTGGTGAAGAATATGGAATGTCATGGAATCCTATAAGAACAAAAAAATCTGTCTTGGAGGAAGTACAGCCAGAATGCTCCTTTGAAACAGGAATGGCCAGACTTCAACTCTCATGCTTTGTTCACGTTGTCAGAGAGACCAGTCCCTGTGGAAGGACATCATACTTGGTAAAGTAGAGGGTCAGTGAAAAAGGGGATGATCCTCAATGAGATGGACTGATACAGTGGCTGTGATGATGGGCTCAAGCATGGCACCAACTGTGAGGGTGGAACAGGACCAGACAGTGTTTTGTACTGTCATACAGAGAGAGTCACTATGAGTTAGAACCAACTCAATGGCACCTAACACAACAACAATTTTTTTTCACTTAAGTAGGATAAAATCCCAGACACAACAAGAAGATGACAGCAAGTTAGTGATCACTGAAAGTAACACACCTAGGGATACAGCATATGGGTACTCAGACCTCTAACAACCTCTCCAGGGCTTCAATTTCCTCATTTATAAATTAAAAAAAAAAAAAGGAAAAGGAAAAGGGACCAGGTTTGCTGGTATGATAGATCCTGGTTGAACCCTGAGACTATGCCCCTAGTTACCCTTCAGGTCTGGAATTGAACCTACTCCTGTGGCTTGAAGCCAAATGAAAGACAGGCATATGAGCTGAACATTTATATTAGGTAGAGACACTCCTGGAAGCGACCCGCAGGGATCCAGGTGAGGAGAGGGAACTCAGGCACACCCAAAGCAGCAGGGTGGGAGATCCAGAGAGGGGAGAGGAATAAGCCAGGAAACCGGGATAGAAGAGGAGTGAGCCCCAGGATCCAGGTGAGAAGAGGGATCCCAGGCACACCCAAAGCAGCAGGGCAGGAGAGTGAGAAAAAGGGCAGGAAAAAGCCCAGGAACCGGGACAGAGGAGGAGTCAGCCACAGGGACCCAGGTAAGGGTGGTATGAGAGATTTCCAGCACGGAGACAAACCTGTCTGTCGGTTTGTCCTACCGTGGTGACGTGTTAATGTGAGTTTTGAGGCTGAGTCATTGGTGTTTCAAACCCAGTGGGATGCACATGGTACACAGGTATTAGCCCAGCTTACAGACTGAGACAGACTAGGAAGAAGGAAGAGGCCATCCACTTCTCAAAGAATTGGCCAGGGAAAACATTATGAATAGCAAAGAAACACTGTCTGATACATAACCACGCAACTTTATGAATAGTCCAGTTAGGTTAGAAGGCTCTCAAAATAGCACTAGGAAAGAGCTGTATCCTCAGAGTAAACCAAACCTTACATATACGGATAAGGTAAAGCTTTTGAGACCTCCATTTGCTGATGTGCTACCACTCAAATTGAGGAGAAACAGCTGCAGACATCCATTAATCATAGGAACATGGAATGTCCGAAGTATGAATCTAGGAAAATTGGAAGTTGTCAAAAATGAAATGGAATGCATAAAGATTGATATCCTAGGCATTAGTGAGCTGAAATGGATGGGTTTTGGCCATTTTGAATCAGACAACCATATGATCTACTATGCCTGGAATGACAATTTGAAGAGGAATGGCGTGGCATTATCATCACAAAGGATGTTTCAAGATCTGTCCTGAAGTACAATGCTGTCAATCACGCCTAGAAGGAAGAGCTGTTAAAACGATTATTATTCAAATTTATGCACCAACCACCAAAGACAAAGATGAGGAAATTGAAGATTTTTATCAACTTCTGCAGTCTGAAATTGACCAAATATACAATCAGGATGTGTTAATTATCACTAGTGACTGGAATGCAAAAGTTGGAAACAAAGAAGAATCACCATCAGTTGGAAAATTTGGGCTTGGTGACACAAATAATGCTGGAACTCTCATAGAATTTTGCAAGACCAATGACTTATTCATTGCAAACACTTTTTTCAACAACACAAATGGTGGCTGTACATGTGGACTTCACCAGATGGAACACACAGGAATCAGATTGACTACACCTGTGGCAAGAGGCAGTGGAAAAGCTCAATATTTTCAGCCAAAACCATTCCAGTCACCAGTGATTGTGGAACAGACCATCAACTGCTCATATGCAAGTTCAACTTGAAGTTAAAGACAATTAAAACAAGTCCAAGAGGGCCAAAATATGATCTTGAATATATCCCTCCTGAACTTAGAGATCATCTAAAGAATAGATTTGATGCATTGAACACCAG
>NW_006921606.1:21112510-21121036 GCF_000298275.1 Orycteropus afer afer
AGGTGGAGGGTCAATGAAAGAGGGAAGGCCTTCAACGAGATGGATTGACATGGTGGCTGCGATGATGGGCTCAAGTATAGCAGGGATCATGGAGCTGGCGCAGGATCAGGCAGTGTTTCGTTCTGCTGTGCATGGGGTCGCTATAAGTCAGAAATGACTCGATGGCACCTAACAACAACAGATACACTCCTTGGAGAGATCAATTATGGGAGAATAGAGGGGCTGGGTACACAAAGGGAGACAGTTCAAGGGGACAGGAGTATGTGGAGGGAAGGACACAGGAAAGAGGTAACTATGGGAAGGAAATGGGAAGAGAAATTGTAATCAAAGTCATGAGACAAAGTGTATGTGAACTGCTGTATGGAAAATGAATTTGTTCTGCAAACTTTCACCCAAACCACAATAAATTTTTTTTAAAAAATGCATTTAGGCACCTCTAACATAGTGTAAGTTGTTGATATGAACAGACAACCTGGGTTCAGATCCTGACTCTGCACTTACTAACTCTGAGATATAAGACAAGTTGCTTAACCTCTTAACTATAAAATGGGTATAATAATAGTACTCAAAGGTTGTTACAAGGATTAAATAAGTTAATACATAAAGCACTTATAGCAGCATGTGGCACAGAGTAAGTACCACATAAATTCATGCTATTATTATTATCACTAGCTCGAAAAATTCAATGATTCTGTATCTCTGTATATTGTTATTTATCCTGATTCTCCGTGCAATGCACTATTTCCCAATTAACAGTATATATTGTTAAGGAAAAAAAGTCAGATGGAAAAAAGTATATATAATAAGCTACATCTTATTTAAGGCAAGGGGTATAATTATATAAAAGCATATTTGGTTATATATTTCTAAAAATCAAAAACTAAATATATATATATATATATATATATATATATATAACCTCTCAGTTAAGGGAGAGAAGAATGTGGAGGCAATGTTTAGAAGCTAGAATTATCTGAATACCCTATTTTGTAGATATGACTTTGAAACCATATAAATATTTTATATAATTATAGAACCAAATTATTGTTTTTCAAAAAGCAAGCTATAAGCATCAAAAGTAAAATGAAACAAACTTAATTACTCATTGAAGCAGGGGTGTAACCACATAGAAATATGCTATTTCCAATAATTTTAAAATGCAGTAATGTTAACTGTGTACCCTTAATAAGATATCTTAAAAACAAACAAAAAATCTCCAAAACAAATCTTGAACTATTTTTCATAATTATATTGCTTTTATATATTATATATTCTGCTTTTATATATTAAATATTCTGCTTTTCTTATTCAATTTCTATCTTCAGGTAATAAAATAATTAAAATAGGGAAGTCTCTTTCAATAGAAGTAATAAAAGAAGGTAGTAAAAGAAGAAGAAATGACAGAATTTGACCATAACCAGTTTGAAACTCCCAGTGATACGATGGGTCTAGGCTCTGATCAACAATGGCTGTTAATACCACAGAAAGAAAAAGCCAGATATTACATATCTCTTAATGGAAATATGTATCATCACCTATGAAGTTTTTCTTGCCAGAAACAAACAAACAAAAAAAACCCTGAATCTGATCAAGTCTTTATATCTAATAATCAACCAATTTATAGGAAATGCAAGTCAAGGACAGAGAACATGTCAAAAAGAACCATTTAGACTGTAGGAAACTCTATGGGACAAATGATCCAAGTTCTTCAATCTAGCTGGGAGAGAACCCACTGCCATGAAGTAGATTCAGACTCACAGCAACCCCCATTGGTTTTCCAAGGCAGTAAATCTTTACGGAAGAAGATTGCCCAGTCTGCCTTCCGTGGAGTGCCTGGTGGGTTTGAACTGCCAGCCATCTGGTTAGCAGTCAAATGCCTTAGGTACTACACTTACCAGAGCTCCTTAGAAGAAGAGAGTGCATGTTCTAGATTAAAATAGAAAAAGGTCAACTGATAAGCTAATTGCAAAGTATAGAATTCTTTAGGTCTTATTTAAACTGTTTTCTGCCTGAAACAACTGGAAAAATTTGAACACTGACTAGATATTTGAGGATATTAAGAAATAATTCATTTTTTTTTAATCGTGCTTTAGTTGAAAGTTTACAGAACAAATTAGTTTCCCATTTGATAGTCTGTAATAAAGTGTTCCATGACATTGGTTGCATTCCTCACAATGTGTCAGCACTTTCCCCATTTCTGCCCTGGGTTCCCTGTTCCCTTTTTTCTGAATTTTCTATCCTTACTTGCCTTCTCATCTTTGCTTTTGGGTGAATGTTATCCTTTTAATCTCATAAAATCTATTGCTCTAAATAACATGTTCCTTTCAGGTATTGTTGTTTATTTTATGGGCCTACTGTTTGGCTGGGAGCTCTGGTAGCGTAGTGCCTAAGGCACTTGACTGCTAACCAGAAGGCTGGAGGTTCAAACCCACCAGCCACTCCTCGGAAGGAAGATGGGGCAATCTACTTCCATAGTGATACTGCCTCGGAAACCCAAGGAGGGGTCACTATGAGTTGGGTCCAACTCCACAGCACGTAACAATAACAACAACATCGTTTGGCTGGAGGTGGTCTCCAGGAATGGCTTCAGTTCCAGGTCAGAAGGATGTCTGAGGGCCACTGTCTCAGGGATTCCTCCAGTCTCTGTCAGACCAATAAGTCTGGTATTTTTGTGAATTTTATTTTTTGTTCTAAATATTTTTCCCACTCTGTCCAGGACCCTTTGTTCTGATCCTAGTCAGAGCAGTCAGTAGTGGTAGCAAGCACGACCTAGTTCTTCTGGTCTCAGCATTATGGAAGCTGTGGTTTGTGTGGTCCATTAGACCTTTGGACTAATTGCTCCCTTGAGTCTTTGGTTTGCTTCATTCTCCTTTGCTCCAGACAGGAAGAGACCAATCATTGTATCTTAGATGACCACTCTCATGCTTTTAAGACACCAGATGCTACTCACTCATGCAGAACACTCGTTATGAAGTATGTTGTGTCAATTGATGTAGATTCCCCTGAGTCTATGGTCCTTCACCTTTGAGCCTAAGAACTTCATCCTCAGAGGTGTTTGGTTATGTCTGAAAAATTTCCATGACTGTGCCTCTTGTGTGCTCTATTATCTATCATCTATCTATCTATCTATCTATCTATATACATGCAGCACCTACAGTTATATATGCACAAACATTCACAACCAAATCTATATCTGCAGGTGGGTATACTCCCTTACATCCTCCCACACCTCTTTAGAATACCTATCTACCTATGTATCCACTCATAAATTATTGTTTGTTAATTTTATTGTTTCAGGATTGTCTTATTTTATAGTAATTACTGTAGTTGCCCTTTATTCTCATGTTCCTCCCAATGTCTTCCTTTGCTTTAGTCATGTTGTGTTGACTTCTCTCATATTGTGCATTGCCTCTTCCTTCACCATTATTAATATACTCTTCTATCTAGTTAGTAATTTTTTTTCCCCTCCCCTCCCCTCCCCATCCCTGGTAACCATCAAAGAATGTTTTTGTTGTTTTTCTTGTTGTTTTAAATAGTGGTCTCATACAATATTTGTCCTTTTGTGATGGAGTTATTTCACTTTGCACAAAGTCCTCCAAATTAATTCATGTTGTGAGATGTTTCACATATTTATCATTCATTATTCTCCATCACTGCATAGTATTACAGTGTGGGTATGTACTACAGTTTGTTTGCTCGTTCACCCACTAGTGGGTACTTAGGTTCTTTGTTTTTGCTACTGTGAATAGTGCTGCAATGAACATGGGTGTGCTATTTGCATAATGGTTCTTATTTCTTTAGGGTATAAACAATAGGATTGCTGAATCATGTGGTATTTCTATTTCTAGCTTTTTAAGGAAATGTCATACTGTCTTCCATAATGGTTGTACCACTTTACATTCCCACTAGTAGTGTATAAGAACCCCAATCTCCCTACAACCTCACCAACATTTTTTTAAGAAAATTAGTGTCATTATTGTCAGAGTGAAATAATATTTCACTATTTCTGATTTGCATCTCTCTAGGTGCTCTGGTAGCATAGTGCCTAAGGCATTTGACTGCTAACCAGAAGGCTGGTAGTTCAAACCCACCAGCCACTCCTCAGAAGGAAGATGGGGCAATCTACTTCCATAGTGATACCACCTCGGAAATCCAAGGAGGGGTGGCTATGAGTCGGATTTGACTAGATGGCTATTGAGTAATGGCTAATGATTGTGAGCTTCTTTTCATGAGTTTGTTAACCACTTGAAGGTCTTCTTTGGTGAGGTGTCTATTCACATCCTTTGTCTATTTTTTAATTCAAGTGTCATTGATGGTGGTAGTTTTGACATTGAGAAATTACTAACTCTTAAGGTACGACAATGGTGTTGTGATTATATTATAAAGGGTCCTTATCCTTTAAAAATAAATATTAAATATTTACATACAAAATGTCTGCAATTTGCTTCAAAATAATCAGGAGAGGGAGGACTGGGTGGGAATATAGATGAAACAAGAAAAGCCATGGGTTCATTATTTAAGTCAGGTGATGGGCAAACTGGGCACTGAGGTTTATTCAACTATGCTTTCCACTTCTGTATGTTTTAAATTTTCCATAATTAAAAAAAAATAATCAATTATTCTGTGAAATCTCGATTTTAGGCCACACACAATCAGGAGACATTATGTTCAAATCTACCAGTGACTTACTAGCGATAGGACTTTAGACAAATTATTAATTCTGCTGAGCCACAGTGTCCTCCTCAAAAAATTGTCATTATGAACATTAAATGAGAAAACAAAGGATGAAGCTGAGCTCAGTGTCTGGCATACAATGTGCACTCAACCAGAGGAGCTTCCCCATCTTCTGTGACCTGGTAATACAAAACCATTGCAGTTACAAGTTACAAAGCCTAATCTTCTACTCTGACTTTAAATTAAAAGCCTGTTTAATGTTCATGGATAATTTGCTTAACAGTTTCCAGCAGGAGTGGAATGTATTCTTAAAAAAACATGTTTGTCTTCTATGGGAAGAAAAGTAATCTTTGTTTTCTCCTTTCATCTACACACACACACAGATGAGAATACATGTGTGTATACATATGTGGACACACATGTGCACAAACATGCTGAGTGTGTGTGAATTTCCAAACTGAAAAACATAAAATAAAATCCAGCAGGTCAAGCAGAGTAGATCCACAAGGATGATGAGTTTGAGGGGGCATCTAGCAGTGACTGCTCTCGAGCTGGTCCTACATGATTCACAGGAAGTTACTAATCTTTTCTGTAGCAGAGAATGCCCACAAGTTTTCAGAGTATTTCCCTCAGACATCCAGGTGGACAATTTAAAGGAGATACTTCCTTCCTTTTTGAGGCTAGGTAAAAGCCTGTCTCTTTATTGCCTTGCCTCGATAATGCATCTCTTTAGGGAACATCATTTGACACCTGTGAAAATGGAATTTACACAAGTCCTTGCTTTGAGAACATGCAGAGCCTTGTTACTTTCCTGTAACAGAAACTATGATTTGAAATACACCATGTCTCTTTGCAAGGGATTGAGTCATTACTCACACTTGTAAAATATTCCTGAGTACATTTGGTTTATATTCTCCAACTCCACATATACAAATGCATATATATGTTTCTACTACCCTGCTGTTTCATTTTATCCTCCCTATGTTTCAAACTCTTAGTTTTTATGATGGTTGCTGACATGGGCAACAGGACAACAGCCATCAGGAATACACTTCTTCAGAGAAAGAATCCCCAATGCTGTCCCTTACTGGACAAGTTACTTAACCTCTCCATGTCCCAATTTCCTACTGTAAAATGGAGATGATAAAATCTAATTCAAAGGGCTGTTTTGAGAATTAAATGAGATAACATACATAAAGAATTGAGCAGAGTTTCTGGCATACAGTATGTGTTAAATAAATGTATGCTGATATGATTATGGCTATGCCTTATCGGCAAGTGCTATGACAGATTCATCCATGTTGTCTCCAGCACCTTGCACAGGGATGACATGTAGCAAATTCTCAGTTAGTGTTTGTGAAATCAATGAATAAAATGTAGACAATTAAATTTAACATGCTTCTATTTGTTAAGAGTGGTCAAGTTATTTTAAAGTCTTTCAAAAATGCAATCCTATTATGTTAATACATCCATATACAGAGACACATTGTTATTATTCACTGGTCATGCAGTAAAATTAAATTAAATCCCAGGCAAGAGTTCTTGGAACTGTCATAACAAAGGCTCCAAGGTTTGCAGAGGTTCAGAGACTGATTTGGAAGGGTCGCAATGAGGACAACTTAGAGACAAGACAGACTGGGGACATGAGGCTCCTCAGAGGTAGCTGCCCTGTCTTAGCTGCTGAGAGATGGTCTGTGGCAGTGGTAGGCTGGAGAGCCAAGGCACAAGAGCTGTTCAGCAGCCTTTGTCACTCAGGGATGGCTGCTTGAATGCAGAAGATAAAAGGGGAAGGATGAGGTGAGTCAATGACAAGAAAACTTCAGAGGAAATAAAGGAGTAGAATTTTGGACTTACTAAGATTAACATGTGGGAGCTCTGGTGGCATAGTGCCTAAGGCATTTGACTGCTAACCAGAAGGCTGGTGATTCAAACCCAGCAGCCAGAACTCAGAAGGAAGATTGGGTAATCTACTTCCATAGAGATACTGCTTCAGAAACCCAAGGAGAGGTAGCTATGAGTTGGAAACGACTTAATGGTAGTGAGTTGTTGTTGTTATCACTGTGTAAGATTAACATACATGTCCTAGGACACCCAGATGGAGATTTTTTTTTAACTAGCTAGAGATAAGAACAAATCTGGACAATGATGGTCTCAAGTATAACAAGGACTGTGAGGATGGAGCACGACATGGCAGTGTTTTGTTCTGTTGTTCATAGGGTCACTATGAGTCGGAGTCGACTTGATGAGCTCAGACCTCCAACTTGCCACCAATATCCCTAGTCTCCCTCTCTGGCCACTCTCCCTTCCCCTAGGTAGGCCAGGAAGAGACTGTCATTTGTCATATGGCCACCTAGAACACTCTATAAGTGACTTCCTGAAAGTTTGGTTTGATGACATATAACTGGAAGAGTATTCAGATATTTGGACCTAACGTCCTCTGGGATTCTTTAATGAAGCTTTTACCTCCTTTGATGCATGGTGTAAGCAACTCCCTCTGCCAACACAGCAGTCACTGGGTGGTACAAACGGTTAATGCACTCAGCTGCTAACTGAAAGGTTCATGTTTGAGAATACCCAGAGATGCCTCAGAAGAAAGGCCTCGTGATCTCCTTCCAAGAAATCAGTCATTGAAAACGCTATGAAATCCAGTTTTACTCTGACACACATGGGGTTGCCTTGAGCTAGAGTCTGCTCAACAACAACTGTTTTGGTTGGTTTAGTTCTGCCAACACTGTTCATTTCCACAGGCATTCTTGGAAGTCTTTAGAGCACCACATAGCTGAACCAGTGAGGACGCCAATTATATTCCCATGTTGAAAGGCCTTCAGAATTACATTGCTTTAGCTTGTTGATCTCGCCTTATTTTTTATATTTTCTTTCCCACATCTTCATCTATGCAGTTTTGCTTATCGTACTTTCCACATTTGTCCCTGGTGTGGTCTAACAGGTTACAAAGTCACTCCCTGACTAGCAAACAAAAGCAAGCCAGCTCAGTCAAGCCCAGGAGTGAGAAAACTCAAGTCTGAGTTGCATCACAGCAATGAGTATATACCAATTAAATGTTGCTAGGCCTGAAATGTAAACAAAACCGTCTGGAGAATGAGTTTCTCTCACTTTACTACGGGGAGATTTTGAAAACAACACACGTGGTTTTTTCCTAGTAGTTAATGTTTATCTGATTAGAGTTTTAAAAATTCCCACGGTGAAACCAGGCCATGAACACCCAACACTCATGAGACATCTCCTTGCCTACAAAGCTCCCACTATTTGGTGCTTTGCTGCTAAAATGTCAAACCCACCCCCCACCCCCCACCGCCAGGGCCTTTCCAAAAACAAAAAAAACAAAAGATGTTTCTATTGAGTTGATTCCGACTAAGGGTGACCTGAATGTTTCAGAAGAGAACTGCTCCATAGGGTTTTCTTGACCAGAATCTTTACAGAAGCAGATTGCCAGGTCTTTCTTCCATGGTACTACTGAGTGACCTTAAACTGCTAACCGTTAGGTCACTGGTCCAGAGCAAACCACTTGTGTCACCTAGGGACATGACCCCCCCTTCACCTGCCTCTGCCATCAAGTTGATTCCTACTCTCAGTGACCCTACAGGGTAGAGTAGAACTGACCCATAGAGTTTTCAAGACTGTACATCTTTATGGAGCCTCATCTTTCTACTGCAGAGCAGGAGCAGCTGTTGGCTTCAAACTGTCAACCTTTTGCTTAGCAGCTCAGTTCTTTTAACCACTGTACCACCAGAGCTCCTCCAAGGCCTTTGTTGTTGTTGTTGTTGTTATGTGCCGTCGAGTCGGCCCCGACTCATAGCGACCCCTCCTTGGGTTTCCGAGGCAGTATCACTA
>NW_006921606.1:21122616-21127166 GCF_000298275.1 Orycteropus afer afer
AAAAAAAAAAAAAAAGTTTTGTTTTTCCTATCTGTGCATCAGTTCAAACTGGCAAAGAAAATTTGCTGAATATTACCCAAAATACCCACAGGTAGGTTAAAAGGAGGGATGGAAAATTTCAAGCCCAAAGGAGTTTTTTGGGGAGTGGGGGGAGGACTGGAGGAGGCAGCCCAAGAAGAGGAAGGCAAAGAGTGTCTGAGGCTGCCAAGAGTATATTCTCACTTTGCTTCCTGTTGTAAGTCCAGGGGTTCTCCAGGGAGCAAATCAAGTTAAAAGCTGAACAAGGCACAGAATTCCAGTTACCAAATGCTATTTGTCACTCCATACAGTACATTTTGGGAGTTTTAGTAGCGCAGTGCCTAAGGCACTTGACTGCTAACCAGAAGGCTGGCCATTCAAAACCCACCAGCCACTCCTCAGAAGGAAGGTTGGGCAATCTACTTCTGTAGTGATACTGCCTTGGAAACCCAAGGAGGGGTCACTATGAGTCAGGTTCGACTCTATGGCACATAACAACAACAACACAGTACATTTCACCTCAACTATCTTGGCCTCTCTATCTCACCTCCCTGGTGGCTGCCACCAAGGTCCATCCAACATTAACCAAATAAACAAACCAGTGCCATAAAGTGGACTCTGCCTCCTAACAACCCCATGTGTGTAGGAGTAGAAGTGAGCTCCCCAGGGTTTTCAATGGCTGGTTATTCAGAAGTACATCAACAGGGCTTTCAGCTAAGGCATCGCTGAGTAGACTTGAACCACTAACTTCAGTTAGCAGTTGACCATGTTAACATTTGCATCATCCAGGGACTCTTGTTCAACATTAGGACTCTACAAATATATGTGATTTTAAACTTTTTTGGATCATGAACCTTTCTGACAATCCAGTGAAAGCTTTTCTACAAAAATTCACATACACACTAATCTCCATATAATTGCAGAATGTTATGGACCCCTTCCCAAGCACATTCAAGAATACTTAGGTTCAAATATCCCAGTTAAGTAGCCATCAATTATTTCTGAAATTCTCAATCCAAGTTCCTGAATGCCAGTTCTAAAGACTACACCTAAGTATTTGTAAGTGTTCATTAGTCACTTAATGCTTTAGTATATTCAGATCTCATCCATATGTAGGCAAAAATATACACACACATTTATTAGGCTTGGCACAAATGAAATGGCAAAGCCGAGTTAGGAATGGAACATACTCATTTAGCTTATTCATTCTTAACAACATGAAATCATTAGGAGGGAGTTAAGGTAGCTTTGGCAATTGCAGTCATGTAAAGGAGCCAGGGTTGGTTATGTTTTTTCCATTCACTAAACAGAGCCATTAAATTAGCTAAGCATGCCCAATACTCTCCTGCCCACATAAACAATTTGCTATTAAATGCTTACTGTTCCTGCTCAGAGCTTGTCACAAGTTATTTTTATAAAACTTTTGTTTGTTTGTTTTTGGTGGGGAAGAAAAAAAGGGCAGCATTATTATCTTTACATTACTACTTATCTAGCGCTGTGATGACAGAAATAACACAAGTGAATGGCTTTAACAAATAAATTTATTTTCTCATAGTTTAAGAAGTTGTTGTTATGTGCTGTCGAGTCAGATCCAACTCAGTGACCCCTCCTTGGGTTTCTGAGGCAGTATCTCTATAGCAGTAGATTGCCCAATCTTCCTTCCAAGGAGTGGCTGGTGGGTTTGAACCACCAACCTTTTGGTTAGCAGTCAAGTCAGAATTTAGAGCGCTGTCTGTAGGGGAAGGCTTTCTCTGGGCTCTGGAGGAAGGTCCTTGTCTCTTGGCTTCTTATTCCCAGTTTCTAGAAGATCTCCATGTGGCTTGGCATCTATCTTACCCCATTTCTCTGTCTGCTGCTTTGTTCAATCTCTTTTTATACCTCAAAAGAGATTGACTCAAAATACACCCTACACTAATCCTGCCTCTTTAACATAACAAAGAAAACCTACCCCCAAGATGGGCTTATAACCACAAGCATTGAGGTCAGGATATTTTCAGGGGATATAATTCAATCCATAACAATTACTTTTAGCTTTTAGGTCCCTGCCCTGCAATTTAAATGCCTCTAAAATAATGAAATGAAAAATTAACCCAAAACTTTCAATCTGAAATTTTTTGTTTTATTTATAGGGTCTGGAGTTCTTCAAAGTATCATGAGTGGATATCCTGGCAATATAAAAGAGATGGTGTTTCTGGCATTGCAAATGGTTAACACACTTAGATGCTAATCAAAAGGTGGAAGGTTCAAGTCCACTCAGAGATACCTTAGAAGAAAAGCCTGGTGATCTACTTCCAAAAAATTGGCCACTGAAAATCCCACCGAGCACAGTTCTACTCTGACACACACAGGATTGCCATGAGTTGGAGTCAACTAGACCGCAACTGGTTTTATGAAACAACCAGTAGATTGGGAGACAACCACCTTACATGTGGTTCCTTAAACAAAAACATTCTATCTTTATTTGTAGGTTCTTAATCATACTTGAAGAGGCGAGAACTCTTGCATGATATGATAGGGCATTCAGTCTGAGTATGCAGATTCTGTTAGCTGCAAAGGTTGGAAAGGAAGCTTTATTTGCTCAAGTAACATGGATTTTAAAGATTAGATGCTAGCTTCAAGCACAGTTGGATCCAGGCAGCCCTCTCCCTCTTTTTCCTCTGGTGTACTTTGCTTTGTGTTGTCTTCATTCCTAGGCAAGTTCCCTGCACGTGTCAGTAAAAATGAGCATTGGAATGCTTTCAGAGCTCTTTCAGCTGGTAATTTCAAAAGGTGACCTCTTTCTCTCTGAATCCATATTGAAAATCTCATGATAGATTCTGACTGGTCCACTCCTTGGGCCAATCACTGTGCGCCAGAGTCCTTCTCTGGCTCACGATTGGTCATACCTGGATCACATGAACACTTTTGTAGTCCACAAAGCAACCTGGGATGGAAAACAGGCAAGTTCTCAGTGGAAAAAAAAGAAGGTGCTAGGCAGACAAAAGCAACATCCACAACAAAGACAGTTACATGAAGCATTTTAACATGAAAGAATTCTCTGGCAATGAAGAACTAACTTCTTGAAAAAAAGAACATATTAACCTTTAGTCCCAATGTTAACAGTGAATAATAGCAAATCACAATCCCCCACAGAAACCAAACCCCAGCGACCCCCACTGGGTTTCCGAGACAGTAAATCTTTAGGGAAGTAGATTGCCCTGTCTTGCTTCCGTGGAGAGTGGCTGGTGGGTTTGAACCGCCAGCCGTCTGGTTAGCAGGCAAGTGTCTTAGCCACTATGCTACCAGAGCTCCCCCAAGGCCTTTAGTGCATCAAAAAAGAGATGTGCAAATAATTAGGTAGTTGGGTAAGTCACTTTTATACTTAAATGTAGCATGTTTGGGGTCCTATATTACCCTAGTGGGGACATAAAAGTGTTTAAGGATGGGGTGAGAGTAGCATATGGTAGAAAAACATATGGTAGAAAAGATAGGGTCTTGCAGATGACGGGAATAAGGATTATAATCCTGGCCCTAGCACTCATTGGCTGTACAACCTTAGGCAAGTTGCTTAATCTCCCTCAGTTTCAGTGTCTTTATCTGTACAATGAGAATAACACCCTCCAGATCACTGGGCTTTACAGGGGGGCAGTGAATGGAGTACCTGCAAAACACTTGTTCTCTGTGCTTATCATACAGAAGGATGCCATAAATGGCCACTAGTATATTCCACATGATTATGGTCATTATTCAAATATGCATGTGCTTAAGGCACTAGTGTAAATAAGCAGGCAGCTGTTAAATTTTCTTTGTGACAGCACTGAGTCCTAAAATTAAACACTTGCTCATAACCAGTAACAAGGCTAATATTAAAAATAAAATAAAATCACCAATGTGGGAGACATTTTGTTTCTTCTACTGTCTGATGGGCTTTGAATCTGGTCTTTAGCACCAAAATCACAAGTATTCATTTGTACTCACATAAATAGAGTAGATCTAGATGAATCAAGACAAAGACTTTTCCATGGTACAAATACGCACAGGCTGAGGCAGGGTAGGTGAAATGATTTAGATCTAATAATAGACACCACTGGGTTTCAAAAGGTTCCAAGTGTCCATACACAATTTGAGAATCTATTAGATCCTTGCTGTGTTAATGAGGCCTCTTGCTGGGCATGCAAATTCCTTTGTAAACTCCATTAACAACCCACAAGGCAGGTGGATAAATGTGAATGTTCTTATGGTAATAAGGCTTTGCCCAGAAGGGAGGCAACTGGTAATCACAACCATGTGCACCACGTGCCTAGAACATTACAGAGAGCAAGGGAGGAAAGGCCTGTCTCCTTGGAGAGATTGGGAAGCACTCCCTAAATGCAGGAAACAGAAGGGCATGATTTCCAGTAAAGACTGGGGCAGGGGGGTGTAGTTCTCAAATGCAGCAACTATCCCTCCAAAGCCACTTGAACTGCCACAATAAGTTTGCCTAGTTCATATCCTCGGATACTTTTTGGGTCCCTCATAATTTTCTGCCTTTTTTTTTTTTTTTTTTTTTTTTT
>NW_006921606.1:21127266-21165166 GCF_000298275.1 Orycteropus afer afer
ACACACACACACACACACACATACATACTTAGCAGCTCTGGTAGCATAGTGCCTAAGACACTTGACTGCTAACCAGGAGGCTGGCGGTTCAAACCCACCAGCCACTCCTCGAAAGTAAGGTTGGGCAATCCTACTTCTGTAGTGATACTGCCTCGGAAACCGAAGGAGAGGTAGCTATGAGTCAGGGCTGACTCGACGGCACATAACAACAACAACAACATATATACATACATACACACACACACATATATATGCATGTTATTTGGGAAAATATCTCAATATAGCAAAACCTTTTTCCACAAGTCAAATGAAGTAAAAAGGTGTTTAAAACCACCCTTGTATGCATCTTCACCTTTCTACATATCTTCTGTAGGTCAGCCTGGACCTCTCGGGTCCTATATCCTTTCTATAAGACACTTCAATGCTATGTTCTAAAGTCTTTGCAAAGTTCCTTTGCAAAACTGCTCTCTTAAACTTCCATAAGGCCCAACTCACAAAAAATGCTACTGGTTTCTGCATTCCAACATGCCTTTCATAGAACTGTGAACTGTATTTTTCTTCATTCAACCCTGCGTAGCTTGGAAAAAAATGGGTTAGTTTCTTTTCCATTCCTAGATTCCCATTCTTATGAAGCAATATCCAAATTGTCAGCCAGAATAGCACCTGTGAGGCCCAATCAGCAGTAGGTGTTCATTCATTCCTGCTATAGTGTCCCATTTTTGCCAAGATCCCCCATCCCTTTCCCCAAAACCCAATGCCTGTATCATTATGAACCACAGTTGATAACACTGTTTATGCGGGCTATGGCACTCACTATGTGCAACAACTGCCCTTTCCTCTTTTCTTTGCTTCTCATTTGTCCCATTTACTTATTACTCAGGAGATTAATATAAGTTGATATTGGTGGTCCAAAACAAAAAGCCCAAACTGGCAAGGCACCAATATATTCAAGCTGGCCTGTGCCATGCTGATCCACAGAGCATTTGAATGAATTGTCAATTAAGTTCACTTGGAAAAATATGGATTCCCAGTCTCTCTTAAAAATCAAAAGATCTGACAAGACTGAGTTTGGCATTCCCAAAAGGGCAATGAATGTTTAAGGATTAGGAAAGGTCCCTCCAGTTCCCCACTGTCCACACAGTCTACCATTCTCCTTTGGTAGATGAGCTTCTATAGCATTTAGAAAGTTCACACAGTTCAATGGTAGAATTCTCACCTCACAAAGAAGACCAGGGTTCAATTCCTCACCAATGTACCTCACGAGCAGCCACCATCCCTCAGTGGAGGCTTGCATGTTGCTATGATGCAAAATACGTTTCAGAGGAGATTCCAGACTGAGAAGGAATAGGAAGAAAGGCCTGGAGATCTACTTCTGAAAAATAGCCTATGATCTCAATGGTCCAATCTACAGCTGATCATGGGGATGGCATAGGACTGAATAGCATTTTGTTCCACTGTGTGTGGGATTGTCATGAGTCAAGAGCAACTCAATGGCAGCTAATGACAACAACCCAACAGAAGCTTGGAAGGAGGGGGTACACAACAACAATGGCCAACATTCTCAGTTCAAAGCCCATTTTCATGATACTCTTGTGTCTTGATTATTTATCTTCTGAAGAAAGCCATAGCAAGGTCAAATGGCTGGTTTTCAGCTCACAATAAATCTATGTGAACTAACCTGGGCTTTCCAAGTTTTCAGCAAATATGGGCAAGGCTAAAACTACAAAGATATTCATCATCTAAATGTCCAACCAACAAATGTTAGCATTGTTAGGTTCATAAAACACTATGTAATTATCTAAAATGATCTATCATTTCTCACAGAGAAAAAAAGTTAAGAAATGTAGTTGGTAAAAAGCATGTTTACTTCTAGTATGACCTTAACCAAGTAAAAATCTATACAAAGAAAAAGGTCTAGAATGAAATATACCTAAATACTGACTATGATTATCTTTAAGTCTCTAGGTTATAAATTATTTATATATTAGTATATTTTTCTCAAATTTACAAACATTAAGATTATTTTACAATACTGAACCAATATCCTTTCAAATTAAGAAGCAGAGTGTTGGAAACCAGAAAGCTAACCCATATATCACATTAAAGCAATGGCCACACTCTGTGGTGTCTCCAAATTAATACAATCAGCTCATCTGCTGCCTGGGGCTGTGCTAGTACTTTATGTACTTCCAGTTGAGCCACAGAAGGGAGTCTGCAGGAAAAGAGGAGCCCTGCTGGTTTAATTCAGGATTGAAGAGGTTTCTTTTTTCAGTTTTGTTGTTATTACTAGGTGCCATCAAGTTGACTCTAACTCATAGTGACCCTACATACAACAAAATGAAACAATGTCCAGTCCTGAGCCATTCTCACAATTGTTGCTATGTTTAAGTCCTTTGTTGCAGCCACTATGTCAATCTATCCTGTTAAGGGCCTCTTTTTCACTGATCGTCTACTTTACCAAGCGACATCCTTCTCTAGGGACTGGTTCCTCCTGATAACATGTACAAGGCATGTGAGACAGACTCTCACCATCCTTGCTTCTAAGGAGCATTCTGGCTGTACTTCTTTCAAGACAGATTTGTTCATTCTTCTAGCAGCCCATGGTGTGTATTGATTATTCTTCACCAACACTGTAATTCAAAGGCATCAATTCTTTTATGGTCTTCCTTAGGCATAAATTCTTTTATGGTCTTCCTATGAAGCAATTGGAAATACTATGGCTTAGGTATTTCCAATTGCTTCATATGCATGCAAGAGCTGAACACTGGATAAGGAAGACCACAAAAGAATTGATGCCTTTGAATTACAGTGTTGGTAAAGAATAATCAATATACACCATGGGCTGCTAGAAGAATAAACAAATCTGTCTTGGAAGACGTACAGCCAGAATGCTCCTGGAAATACTATGGCTTAGGTCAGGAGCTCTGGTAGCATAGTGCCTAAGGCACTGTACTGCTAACCAGAAGGCTGGAGGTTCAAACCCACCAGCCACTCCTCGGAAGGAAGATGGGGCAATCTACTTCTGTAGGGATACTGCCTCGGCAACCCAAGGAGGGGTCGCTATGAGTTGGGTCCAACTCGACAGCTCATAACAACAACAACAACAACATGGCTTAGGTCAGGTGGATCTTAGTCCTCAAAGTGACATCTTTACTTTTTAATATTTTAAAGAAGTCTTTTGCAGCAGATTTGTTCAATGCAGTACATCATTTGATTTCCTGACTGCTGCTTTCAAGGGTGTTAACTGTGGATATAAATGAAATTCTTGACAACTTCAATACTTTCTCCATTTATCATAATGCTATTATTATCGAGCTGTGAGGATTTTTCTTTTATGTTGAGGTGTAATTCTTCAGTAATTCATCCTGAAAGCTACAGTCTTTTTTTATTTTCTTTTTTTTTTTTTTTTACTATTTATTGTGATCTGAGTAAATTTTTACAAAGCAGATTCATTGTACATACACAATTAAGTGTTCTGGAATTCTTATATTTTGCAATGTTATCCACTGTAATGATCCACACAGTCGAATGCTTTTGTTTAGTCAATGAAGCACAGGTAAACTTCTTCCAGGTATTCTCTGCTATCAGCCAAGATCTAATTGAAATCTACAGTGATATCCCTACTTCAGCACTGTCTTCCAAATCCAGCTTGAATTTCTGGTAGCTCCATCTGGTGAGGTCTTAGTAAATAGCTGCTATTTATGCTGTTGACAAGAGTTATTTGTAATGTTTTTGAATTATCTTCAGGAAAACTTTACTTGTGTGGTATTAATAATGTTGTTCAATTATTTCTGCTTTCTATTGGATTGCCTTTCTTTGCAATGGGTACAAATGTGGATCTCTTCCAGCTGGCTGGCCTGGTAGCTGTCTTCCAAATTTCTTGGCATAGATAAGTGAGTGCTTCCAGTGTTGCATCTATTGGTTGAAACATCTCAATTGGTATATCATAAATTCCTGGAGCCTTGTTTTTCCTGCCAATACCTTTAGTGCAGCTTGGGCTTCTTCCTTCAATACCATCAGTTCTTGATCATATGCTACCTCCTAAAATGGCTAAATATAGACCAGTTCTTTCTGACTTTGTGTATTCTTTCCACCATCCTCTGATGTTTCTTGTGTCATTCAATATTTTGTCCACATAATCTCCTTCACCATTACAATGAGTCTTGAATTTTTTCTTCCGTTCTTCGAGTTTGAGAAATCCTAAGCAAGTTATTCACTTTTGGTTTTCTAACTCCAAGTCTTTGCACATTTCATTATAAATGAAAATTTGTCATTTTCATTGTCTTCTCGAGCTCCCTTTGACATTTTCTGTTCAGCTCTTTTCCTTCATCATTCCTTCCACTCCCTTTAGGTACTCTGTGTTCAAAAGCAAGTTTCAGAATCTCTTCTGACATCTATTTTGGTGTTTTTGTTCCTGTCTTTTTAATGACCTTCTGCTTTCTTCGTGTATGACAGCCTCCCACAACTTGTCTGGTTTCAGACATTAGGGTTCAATATTGAAATCTATTCTTCAGATGGTCTCTGAAGAATTCAGGTGGGATATACTCAAGGTTATATTTTGGCTCTCGAGGACTTGTTTTCATTTTCTTCAGGCTCAACTTCAATTTGCATACAAGCAATTGATAGTCTGTTCTGCAGTCAGCCCCTGGCCTTGTTCTGACATAATACTGAGCTTTGCCATCATCTCTTTTCATACATGTAGTTGATTTAATCCTTGTGTATTCCATCTGACAAAATCTACATAAAGAGTTGCTGTTTATGTTGTTGACAAGAGTTATTTGCAATGAGTAAGTTGTTAGTCTTGAAAAATTCTATCATGCGATCTCCATCATAGTTTCTATCACCAAGGTCTTATTTTCCAAATACTCATCCTTCATCTTTTGCATTCTATTCACCAGAATTACCAATTTATCTCAATTACCTGTTTGATCAATTTCAGACTGCAGAAGTTGGTAAAAACTTCATTTTCTTCATCTTTGGCATTCACAGTTTCTATGTAAATTTGAACAATAGTCAGATTAACTGGGTTTCCTTTTAGGTATATGGATATTATCCTATCACTGATAGCGTTATACGTCAGGATAGATCTTGAAATGTTCTTTTTGATGACGAATGTGATACCATTCTTCTTCAATTTGTCATTACTGGCAAAATAGACCATACATTTGTCTGATTCAAAATGACTAATACCAGTCCATCTCAGCTCACTGATGCTTCACGTATCTTTAAGTGTTTCATTTCATTTCTGACAATTTGCAATTTTCCTAGATTCATATTTCATATATTCCATGTTCTGATTCTTCATGGATGTTTGCAGCTCTTTCCTCTCATTTTGAGTCATGTCACATCAGCAAATGAAGGTCCTGAAAGCTTTACTCCATCCATGTAGTTAAGGTCAACTCTACTTTGAGGAGGCAGCTTTTCCTCTGTCATATTTTGAATGCTTTCCAGCCTGAGGGATTCATCTTCTGACATTTATAAGAGAAAGTTCTATTGCTATTCCTAATGTTTTCACTGGTAGACAGGACAATAAAGATGTACTGAACAGTGCTGACTGAGCCTTAATGTGTGTATGATCCGTAGGGAATTTATTGCTTGATTTTTGGAAGTAGATCATCAGGCTTTGCTTCCTAGTCGGTTTTAGTCTGGCACCGCCACTTTTCAGCACCATAGCAAAATCCTCCACTGACAGATAAGTTGTGGCTCTGTATATATATATTGGCCAGGAATCAAACCAAGGCCTCCTGCATGGAAGACAAGAATTCTAACACTGATCCATCAAAGCCTGTCTTCACATGGCCTTATCCACAACTGATCTTGGGGATGGTACATGACTGGGCAGCATTTTATTCCACTGTGCCTGGGGTCACCAAGAGTTGGGGGTCTGACTCAATGCCAGATGACAACAACAAATGGACATGATATCTGATGCATAAGAGAAAAGTCTTGCAAGACAGACACCAACTTCATTCCATTGATGAGGAAGCAGGTTCAGGGCAGTTGGAAACCTGTACAAGACCTTAGAGTCAGGTCGACAGAGGGGACAGAATTGGAATCTCAAGACTACTGGACTCCAAAGTCCGTGCTGGGATTTTTGACCAAGGTCACCCCAGCAGTCATCACAGCAGTGATTCCAGGAACCTCGGGGATGAATTAAGAGCTGCTGAAAATGAATGAGAAACACCTACCAGCTCAAGAAATATGGAAATACCAGATAAGAGCCACAGGCACTTTTCCTAGCATGGCTGCTACAAACACACTGCAATGGCATGTGACTGGGCAGCTGGGGAGAGAGATGGAGTACGGCCAACACAAATCCACCAGTTTTACAGTCATTTATTTTAGAAAAAGTAATGAGGGAAACTTCAACATCAATGAAGTTGCAAAAATATAATGAGCTCTGCTTGCTCCCGTGAGGATTATCTTTTTAATTATTTTTTCAGATGAACTGCAGTCACAGTGTATTTGATCCACATCCGACCCACAGTCTTTGGAGAATTAAAACACATTTTACCCAATGTCAAGTTAAAAAATAAATAAATAAAAATAAAACCTCATCAAAAGCAAAATAACTCCTTGCTCCCAGGGCTGTGAAGAGAAATTTGATTCTCTCTGGTTGTTGGCTGGTATTACTGTGACCTTTGTGCTAAAAAAACACTTGGCAGATAAAATCTGAGAATAATTCTCTTTGCATCATTAACTGGAACACGGAGGGCTCCACTGGGTTTCAATATGAATGATAAACAAAGAAAACATGACACATTTGTGTCTAATACATGTGCCACCAGTCTAGGAGTAATTGCTCTGTGTGCTTAGCCAAGCCTGCAGGTCCCATCTCCCTGAGAATGCAAATTACTCCCCTCCCCCCACCCTCCTCCCACTTAAGAAGCCTTCCTCAAGACATCCCTTCCTCTAGTCAATCCCCATTCTTCCCATTCCCAGGAGATTTTGCCAGTCTTCTTCCTGCCTTTGTATGTCTCTCTGTTTTGTGTCTCCCCCCCCCTCCATGTGTATATCTGTGTGTCTCTCTCCCTGCCTGGGTGTCTCTCACTCTTTCTCTGAGTATGCATGTCTCTCCTTATGTTTTTGTCTGTGTGTGTAGGTGTCACTGTCTTTCTCACTCTTTGTCTGAGTGTGTCTGTCTCCCTCTCTGTGTATGTCTATGTGTGTGTGTATCTGTGTGTGTCTGTGTTTGTACATTTCAGGAATCAAAATGATCTGGTTTCACCAAGATCCCAATTTGCGTTTTTAAAACTATATCCTCTATGTGTAATAAAATTACAGAGAACTCTACACACACACACACACACACACACACATACTCTCATACACAAGTACATGTAAAACTGGTGATATCTAAATATACCTGTGGACTATACCAATATCAATGCCCTGGTTTACTATACAAAAAAAAAAAAAACAAACTCACTGCCATCAAGTCAGATCCAACTCATAGCGAACCCTCTTTGGGTTTCTGAGGCAGTATCACTACAGAAGTAGATTGCCCAATCTTCCTTCTGAGAAGTGGCTGGTGGTTTGAACTGCCAGCCTTCTGGTTAGCAGTCAAATGCCTTAGGCACACCACCACCAGAGCTCCTGGTTTTACTATAAACCAAAACCAAACTCATTGCCTAGGAGTCAGTCCTGACTCATAGAGACCCCTCCTTGGGTTTCTGAGGCAGTATCACTACAGAAGTAGATTACCCAATCTTCCTTCTGAGAAGTGGCTGGTGGTTTGAACTGCCAGCCTTCTGGTTAGCAGTCAAGTGCCTTAGGCAGTATGCCACCAGAGCTCCCAGTTTTACTATAGTACTATAGTTATGCAAGATGCTAACATCGGAGGAAACTGAATGGAAAGTAAATGGACTTCCTTGTATTTTACAACATCTTGTGATTCTATAACTTTTCAAATTAAAAGTTAAAAAAAAAAAAAAAAAAACCCTACCTCCTCAGTAAACTATTTGGGAACCTTTAAAAAATAAAAATGACAATGAAACGCCTTATAAAAATGATAGATAGACAGAGAGACAACAGTCTTGGCTCAGTTTGGAACTGGTCCCCTTGGTATGTACCCAGCCTTTGGCGTTTCTCTTTAAGAGGGAAACCACATAAATTAAGTAATGATGGTCTCAGCATAGAAGAGCTAAGCTTTAAGCAACTCTTCCTCTCCACATGAGGCTTGTGGTCACCTGTCTGAGGAATAGAAGAAGGATTATAATTTTTCAGGGAGAGCTCAGAGAGTAGAACTTGGAACCATGTGTGGAAAGTTATAAGGAAACAGATTTCTAACATAACAAAAGGAAAACACTTAGGAAAAAACTTCCTAACGGCTGTCATGGCTCAACATGGAATAGATAGTACTGGTGGAAAGGAGGAGAGCAGAAAATGAAATAAATCAACTGTCTCTGCTCCAGAAGCCTCTGCTCTGTCTGTGCTGATCTCTACACAAAGCACCATGAAATAGGGCATATCCTTTTTCACATCCATCAGTTTAACTCGACCTGCAAAGGAGTATCCTCCTTTCTCTCCTTACTTCCAACACTCCTTTCTGGCTTTGACACTCATTTTCCATTTCCCATTTCCATTTCTCTCAGATTTGAGGCACACCACTGCTTTCTCACAGTCCTGGCTCCAAAGATTTTTATTTCTTTAATTAAGGCTTCTGGCTGCCTTGTGCAATGCCTCTGATTGTATGTGATTCCCTGGATAATCTATCAGTTCTCTGTATCCCAACCCCCTCCCAGCCTTGTAAGCATATCCTAGATATACCTGGAACAAGTGTCCCTCTCAGACTCAAAGCCCAGCTCCATCCAGGTAAGGAATCCAGGGCAAGTTACTTAACCTCTTGGAATTTCACTTCACATGTCTGTGTTTCTATATGAGCAAAACTTTTATAACCACATGTCTAACGATTAAGAAAAAAAAGTAGTCTACATGGAGTCAATGCCAACTCGTGGTGACTCCATATGCATTAGAATAGAACTATGCTCCACAAGTTTTTCAATGGCTGATTTTTCCGCCTCTGGGTGGACTTGAACCTCCAACATATCAGTTAGCAGCCAACTACATTAATCATTTGCACCACCCAGGGACTCGAAGGTCCAACAACACAGGGGATTAACTGTGATGTCAAATGTTCATAAGAGAATGTTATGTATGCAGTAGTCATGAGTAGAAGAATATTTAATGGCATGGGAAAAAGCTTATGAGATATTAAGAGAAAGATAAAGTTACAAAACATTGTTTATTATAAACACATCACTGTAGAAAAACATACCAATGGAGAGAAAAAGACTAGCATTACATACACCACGATGTTAAGAGTCACTTTTCAGTAATTACTCTTTTTCTACACTTTCAAAATTACAGTGAACTTATAATACTTTTTAACTAGGAGTAAAGTTGTTTAAAATATATTTACCATTTTCTTCCATCTTCTTCCTCCTCCTCTTCAAAAAACAATGCAACAAGTAAGTTACACAGCAACTGATGAAAGCACACAGTGACTTGGTTTGACCAGAGTACTTATTCAGAAAGAACAAATACAACTTGTGGTGTGTTCTGACTTGGAGAAAGAAGATGGGCTAAGAAAACTGGGCTAATGTTAGGTTGCATGACTAGATTCCCAAAGGATCAATTCTTAGACCGCAATTGCACCCCTCACATCAAAGGGTTTCCATGGCCACCCTGCTCTTTCGGAAGAAAATGTGCCACGTGCCACCCACGGGCCTCTGTCTGTCCGCTCAGGAAGGCTCAGCTCCACACTATGCCACTGTGAAAGCCTGCCAGCAGATCCAAGTCCCCATTCATCAGTATGACCCCTGGTAATGAGGTCCCTCCGCTCCCTTCCACGCTGAAAAGGAGTGGCTACAGAATGGTGCCAGCCAGAGGAGCCCCTTGTGAATGGCCCATCGAAGAATCCAGGAGTTGGCACCAGCTGGGCCACATGAAGCCAAAGCAAATAGCCACTGCAGTAGAAAAGCTCAACCTGCCTCAAGACAGAAAACTTCACTCTTCTCTACACCCCCACCCCTTGTTGGGGTAGGGTCTATTGCAGGGCATAGACGTTGCACAGACCACACCCATCAGGGAGACATCCCAGGCGCAGGTCTCCTCTCCAGTGACCTGCATCAGAGCACTGCATGCCAACTGTCCTCTTCCCACCTGACACCTACAGGAAAGGGTTGGTTTGCAAACAATAGTTGGTTTTCACACATGCAATATTTATAATCCTTGCAATTTCTATTCTATACTCACATTTTAGGCAGCTGACCAGAGCAGCCTGTCTCTGTCTCTCTAAGCCAGCTTGGTTGGAACTGGAGCCTGAAGGGGAAACCTGGTATTCTACCCCATTCCGTACACATTTGCACCCACAATCCCTTCTGTCCAGAGGTACCAGGATAAGCCTCTAATGTCAATCCTTTTAGACTTTCCTCCTCTCTGGAAGGAGTTAAAACCAGTTTCCGTCAAGTTGATTCTAACTCATGATGACTCTACGTGTGACAGAGTAGATCTGCTCCATAGGGTTTTCTTGACTGTAATCCTTACAGAAGCAAATCACCAGGCCTTTCTTCCCTGGTGCTGTGGGGGAGATTTAAACAACAAACCTTAGTAGCTGAACACAAACTGTCTGTGCCACTCATAGATGGAGGGAGTTAAGATGGCATAAATTCATATTGTTTCCATGCAGTAGGCTGCCCCAAATTCTTCCAGAAGCAAAGTGAAGTGTCTTCAGGAACTAACACCTGATTAGAAGAACAATATGCTGAAACATTATCATCACGAAATATTATCATGATCATAAACATTTTTGTTTACCTAGACAATATCTTAATGGACCACATATACTATGGTCTTCTTAAGTTGCTCCTAGAGAATTCAAAAGGCCACTTCCAGTGGCCAATCTGTGCAGAAGGCTCATTCTCTGATGCTCCTGATAAATACAGACCCATGAAACCAGTTCTGAGAGCTAGACATGGTGCAGAGAGCCTTGGACAGATCATCTTCATTCATGGCTATGTGCTGTCATCTTTGGGAAATTGGCCAGACACCAGAGCTGCCAAGATGTCCATGTACCATCCAAACAGACACTTCCCCTAACTCTCACTGCTGAACTGTCATTAAAAAAAAAAGGCATTCAAGTAGAAATGGGGCCAAAATGTCCTCTTCCTACCATTGACTCACTGCAAATTCCACAGATGAGGCATCAGAAATTGAGAAGGCCCTTGCCTCAGATGGTCAGTCCTAATGACAATGCCTCCACCTCTCATGCCTCCATGCCCAGAACAAAAATGTCTCTTTATCCTAAAGTGTTATTCAAACCAGGCCCCAAACCAATGTGGGGAAATCCTAACACTCTAATTCATCAGAGGATCCTTTCAGAAGAGGGTTCTGAGCCTGCTGCTCCAGGCAGGGCGCCTCAGAGGTGATTCAGCACTGTTATAACTTTAAGAGGTTCTGGGGAAAAATTTGTCTAGCTTATCCTACCAACAGAAACAAGAACTCAGCTTGTCATTTCTCATTTCCTCCCTGTGCTCTGATTTATCTACATGCTTCTACTGGTATCAAGGAACAGTCAAGTTAGAGATCAATTAATTTCTGGCTGGACCTCAGACCATTCTGGCTACATGCTTTAGTCATGTCATGGTCTGCAAAGGATTAACAGGGAGTTAGTTTCACTCAAACTTTAAATGCAAGACAATGTAAATAATTCCCTTAGCAGCCTTTCCACACTCTACTCATCCTTAAGCACACTAACGGAAAATATTAACCACTATGGGGTCTCTGGGTAGTGCAATGGGTTAACATGTTTAGCTGCTAACCAAAAGGTTGGAAGTTTGAGTTCACCAGAGATACCTTGGGAAAAGGCTTGGCAATCTATTTAAAAAAAAAAAAAAAAAAAAAAAAAACAGCCACTGCAAACCTTATGGAGCACAGTTATACTTTGACACACCTGAGGTCACCAAGAGTCAAAATCAATTTGATGGCAACGAGTTAACCATATGGGGGAGGGCCAAGTCATCCTTAGCCTGAGCGGTCTTCTCTTCCACTTTGTATCCCATACGTAGGTCACGACCAGGCTCAACAATACTGCCTTGTTTAAGGACATGCATACTCTCTGCCTTCCCTGTGGAGGGCCTCGATCACTGAGGGCGGAAATACACACCTACAACATATCTGGTCAACAAAATCATTCTCCTCCAGAGCTGGGACAGAAAAGCAAAAAAGAAAAATCGGGATTCAGGTATTCAACTGTTCCAAACTGTCCTGTCTCAATAAAGCTTGGGTAGCGTATGGTGGAACTTTGACAGATACAAAGCTTTATGTCAAACACATTTCAAATTCTATTTTAACCTAAACCTCTATATTATAATTAACTTTATACCTCAAGGCACACTGCTTTCAGGCTGCCTGGCACACAGCTTCCCCAGGTAGAAGTAATTTATTTTAGGCTTAGCACTCAGTGACTGAGGATGTGTCAGAGCAATTCAACAGCTTGTGGGAGGCAAGAATATATTTGGTAAGCAGGGGATGCAGACACTGGGCAGGCCAGCCCTCACCCTATAAATGACCACCCAACTGTGCCCACAAACAGAAACCAAGCATGTCATGTGCTGCGCCACTGTGATGCCTCTTAACCCAAAACGTACATGTGGCCTCCTCCTTCCAGTATAAAATATCAGTAACTATTACAGCACAAAATACACAGATATCTTATTTCTTCTTAAATATCCAGTTTCTGTGCACACTCCCCTTACAGAAAAACATTAGTAGAAATCATTAACATTCAATGATACCAAATGCAATGCCCCAGGCCTCTCCCATCAAGCTTTATTAAGACAATAACCAGGAGAAAGTCTTGATTATTAAAAGCTGGGATTTCTAATATATAGATGCCAAGTGTATATTTGTGGTTAATAGCAAACAGTCCAGAGTGTATACACACACAGAGAGAGCAGATAACTAAAGGATAAACTCCTCCTGAATTATCTTCTCATTCAAGCAGAGCTCAAATTTTGGTACACACTAGAATCACCTGAAAAGCTTTAAAACACTCCATGCCTAGGTTCCACCCCAGCTCAAACCAAAACAAGAACCAAACCAGTTGACATGGAGCCAGTTCTGACTATGCTCATCCCATGTGTGTCAGAATAAAATTATTCTGCACAGGGTTTTCATAACTGAGACCACTCGAAAGCAGATCACCAGGTCTTTCCTTCCAGGTGATTCTGAGTAGGTTCCAACCACCAACTTTTTGGGTTGTGAGCTGGCACTGAACCCACAGCAACACCAGAATTTCTGTGGGTAGAACTCAGGCATCTATATTTAAAAACAAAACAAAAAACCTAGTTGTGCAGCCAAGTCCCATAACCAGGGCTCTTGACAGAACAAAAGTTCATGATTTTTTGGGAACACACCCTGGTTACTAACACATGAAAATCAACAGTGGGTTAGTGCCTACCTATGTAGAGTGAGGAGTCCTTCCTGCGCACGTGGTCGTCGATGTAAGAGACCCCCAGAGGCTGCACAGGGGTAGCACCGATGCCCAGGAGCACCTGGGCCCCAATGAGCAGCAAATACATCATGTTGGTGGCAGTCCGATTCCGGCAGATCAGATCCGGGTCTGGGCCCTCACCGCCACCCGAGCCGTTGGCGGCGCACACATCACGTCCCTCAGCGCCCCAGCGGATCTCACCCGCCTCATACTTGTACTGGTGCGTCAGGAACTCAGGCAGTGCAGAGAGCAGCGCGCCCAGCGCCATGACAATGCCTCCACAGCCGATGAGGCGTGGCCTGTGTCCGCGGGCCCCAAAGTAGCTCACGAAAAGGATGAGCGCCAAGTTTCCAATCTCAAAGCTGCTGGCAATCACGCCCACGTCGGCGCTCTGCAGGTTGAACCTTCGCTCCAGTGTGGTCAAAACGCTGACCTGCGGGGTGCAAAACAAAATTGAAAAACAATGTCAGATGGATATGGAGGAAGCCGTTTTTATTCTTCACAGCTCATCTTATGGTCCCCTGACCCTTCCACCCATGTTTTTACAAGGGGCAAAAAGGCATCTGTACTGAAAACAACCCAAGCTGCCCTCAGCAGATGAACAGATAAACAATACATACATACATATCCATACAACAGAATGTTGTGGTTCCTTACCGTCAAGGGGATTCCAACTCATGGTGACCCCATATGTGCAGAGTAGAACTGTACTCCACAGGGTTTTCACAGGCTGTACACTTTTGGAAGCAGACCACCTATCTTCTGAGGCACCTGTGAGTGTGGTTGAACCACTGATCTTTCCATTAGCAGTATAACGCTTAACACTATGCATCTCCCAGGACTATCAATGGACTATTCCTCAGCCATAAAGAGAAATGAAGTTCTGATACATGCTTCAACATGGATGAACCTGAAAACATTATGCTGACTGAAATAAGTCAAACACAAAAGGACAGATATACAGATATGTATGTGTGTGTGTGTGTGTGTGTGTGTGTATGAGCCCACTTACATGAAGTACCTAGAATAAGCAAATGTATAGCCACCAAAGCTTATTAGTTACTAGGGGGTAGGGAGAAATGGGATAATGAGGAGTTATTGCTTATGAAGAGGTACTGAGTTTATTTAAGGTGATGAAAAACACTTGGAAATAGACAGTGGTGATGGTTGCGTAACATGGTGAATGTAATTAATATCACTGAATTGTACACTCAAAATTGTCAAAATGAGAAATGTTTTGTTATCTATATTTCACCACAAATTTTTAATGGCAATTAAAAAATTCATTTGTGCAAAGTTATTGAAAGTCAAGATATCAATCTAGTATAAATTATAATCCTATTCAACTGTTAAAGCATTAACTTTCCCAGTCCCAAACAAGTTTTTTTTGGCATTTGTTTCTCTCCTGACAGTTTCCACCTCTATTCAAGAAGTACTATGTCCCACACCCCACACACCACCACCACCATTTAGAGCAATGAGTGGTAAAAAAAAGTCCTGAGTTCTGTAGTTTTTACACACTCTCCAGTATATCCTGTTTATAAAGTCCAAGCTGGAAGGACATAGAAGCCAAGGACTTTTTATCAGGAGGTTAGCAAAGCATACTTAAAATAAATAAATCAGTCAAAACCAAACAAAAACCTTGGTGGCAAAAGTGAAGAGCTGGATTAGATCATTAGGATGGCACAGCCAGTCTCTTCCTTTCCTTCTGAATATTTTCAAACAACATAGCTTTCCCTAGAGTCCATCAGGCAAACAAACCTCTGATTGTTCCATACATTAGAGCCCCACCAAGGCCCAATGGATGAATTTTTTTTTTTTTTTTTTATGATTTTCTCCACCTTCTTATCCTTGTCTGCCCTCTATTTATTTAAAAAATATTTAGTGAACACCTGCTATCTGTCTTGCAATGCCCTAGACACACAGGATACAAAAATGAGAAGACTGACATGTGTCCTCAAGAAGCCATCAAACAGAGAAGACAGCTCTGGTGCGTAGTGCCTAAGGCACTTGACTGCTAACCAGAAGGATGGTGGTTCAGACCCATCAGCCACTCCTCAGAAGGAAGGTTGGGCCATCTACTTCCATAGTGATACCACCTTGGAAACCCTTGGCATAATACAAGTGTCTTGATGTTTAAGTTCACACTGCAAACATCACCCTCTGCATGGAACTTACAGGAGGTAGAGGTCATTCTCACCTTATCCCCTACCTCAAAAGGAGGACACAACAGGGCTTCTTGAGGTGGGGAGAAGATGAGAATGGCCTCTACCTCCTGCTGTTTGCAAGTTCCCAACAGGATATGATGGGCAAGGCCAGAGTCCCTGCACAAGGTCCTAAGCTGGGCAGGAAAGGGTATGCCATGCGGAGGGAAGAGCATGAGCAAAAATAAAGGGGCATGGTTAATAATGGAATAGAAAATGGCTGAAAAGTAGATCGGGAACAGCTTATAAGGAGCTCCTATGCCACCCTAAAGAATTTAGACAAGACAGTACAGTGTGGTAGAAAGAATGTGGATTATAGAGTGAGGAAAACCTAGCTTGAATCCTTCCCATTATTTCCTTATTTAGCTATGTGGCCTTAATCAAGATATGTAATTTTTCTGAACTAGGAATTTCTGTGAAATACAAGTAATAATGCACCCATCTGTGCATGGAAGCTTGCATGTTGCTATGATGCTGAACAGGTTTCAGCAGAGCTTCCTGCTGTAGTTTCTCCATCTGTAAAATGAGAGTAGAGTACTATCCTATAGAGCTGGTGTCAGGAGTAAATGGCACATATGTACAAATGTTAGGTAAGAGTTAGATGTCACAATCATTATTACCATGTATCTAGACCTGAGGAACATCAAATATTTTCAAAGCACAAGAACAACACAATCTGTGACAGTAATATGGAGCGTGGATGGTAGGAGACAGAAGATCTGAATGCCAGCAGAGAAAGACCTAGAAGGTTATGATCATGATAAGGAAGAAGAAAAAAGCCCAAGTCAATACAGTGATAAGAACAGGAAAAGATTTGAGGAGCATTTTAAAAATGGAGTTATGCCTTAGGGGAAATTGGAATGGGTTTGAAATCAATTGGATGTATGCTGGAATGGAAGGGCATGAAAGAGAGTCACCTGGATCTAGCCTTCCTCCAAATATATAAATGTGTGCAATGTTGTAAACATCCAGGTACACCTCTCTGCATTTTCCATGCACATGCATCTACTCACACACAAATGGAGACCCATGACAATTAGCACTCCTCTATAAGGTCCCTCCTGCATGGCACCAACTATTTGAGCTTGACTACTAAGGTGCATCTGAGCTTGACTACCAAGGTGCTTCTAACCCAAGCCATGGTATTTTCAATTGCCTCATTTGCATGTGAAAGCTAGACAGCAAATAAGGAAGACTGAAGAAGTGTTGATGCCTTTGGAGTATGGTATTGGCAAAAAATACCCAAAATACCAAAGACTGCCAGAAGAATGAACAAATCTGTTCTGGAGAAAATGTAGCCAGAATGCTCCTAGGAAGTGAGAATGGCCAGACTTCATCTCACCTACTTTGGTCATGTTGTCAGAAGGAACCATTCCCTGGAGAAGGATATCGTGCTTGGTAAAGTGGTGGGTCAGAGAAAAAGGGGAAGACCCTCAACAAGATGGACTGACACAGTGTCTGCATGATGGGCTCAAGTATAGCAAGGATTGTGAGGATAGTGCAGGACTGGCAGTGTTTCATTCAGTTGTACACAGGGTCACCATGAGTTGGAGCCAACTGGGAGGCACCTAACAACAATAACACTAACCAAAAGGTTGATGGTTCAAACCGCTCCAAGAAAAGCCTGGCAATCTGCTTCCATAAAGATTACAGCCAAGAAAATACTTTCAGATTACTTCTACTCTGAAGCACATGGGGTTACCATGAGTCAGAATTGACTCCTGGGGAACAGGTTTGTTTGTTTGGTTATTTAGTTTACCTTATTATAAGAACAGTTAGCCAAGTGATGCTATCTAGCTGCATTTTCAAATCCACATATTTAAACAGAATCCTTCAGCTGTGGTTTCCAGTCCTGCTTGGACACTAGAAGTTTCTAGGGAGCACTAAAAAATTCAGCACAATGGATTGACACGATAGCCACAATAATGGACTCAAAATGTACCAAAGATCATGAAGATGGCACAGGACCTGCCAGTATTTCTTTCAGGTGTGCATAAGGTTAAGGTTGCCACAAGTCAAAGACAACTCAACAGTAACTAACAAAAACTTCAGATGCCTGGTCATACCCCAGAGTGCATCACTTAATTGGCCTGGGGAGCAGCTGGGGCCCTGAGGATTTGTAAAGCTCTATGGAGGATCCCAAGGAGAGGGAGAAGCACAGCTTATTATTATTGAGGTCTCCTTCGGCACCAGTTCTTCTGTCAGAGTTCTAAAGCAGGCACAAGGTCCATGATCATGTCCCACAGGACATCTGTGTGCAACCCTCTACCACCAGCATTCCTATCCTAGTTCCTTTTCCATTGTGCTTTCTAACTAAGTCAAGGTCAGCTCCTCCTTCAGGCCCAACTCAGTGATTAGACTGTTATTTTGGAGTTATCAGAAAAAGTTTAGCTAGTCTTTCAAATGCTCCTAAAGTTCTTCTGAAAGATCTGAGCAAATAAAAACAATGTCTTCATTTATTCCCTTCTCCTTCTTTCTTAGCACAAACAAATCTGACAGATTCAATGATCTAACACAAGTTTATGATAGATAATGCAGTACAGGAAAACAAAGGAAGGCAGATTGATTGGGGAGCGGGAGTAGTTGGTGAGCTTCACAGGAGGTGAGGCCCAGAAGAGTCTGAATGAAAGCATAGGGCAGGAACAAGTCTGGGCAGGGTCCTCTGGACATGCCACAGTCACTGTTAGCAAGCTGGTGGGTCTGTGACCCAGAGACCTCCACCATGAGAGTGGAGGGCAATTGGAGTGAGAAGCGAGTGGGTGGGAAGGGTTGGAACAGAAGCATATTTCATTTCTGCCATGAGGCTAAATGATATCAATCCCAGGCAGCATATCTGAAACATGACAGCTGCTCCATTTTAGCAGGTGGGCCCCATCATAAAATACCATGCAGGTGTACACATTTACGATGATAGATATGGGTGGTGTAAAGAGAGACAGCTGTGGGCAAAACAAAAAGCAATCAGCTATGAGAGAGAAAGGTAACACCTGTGCCTGAGGGCTCATCCCAGCCCAAACCAGCTCGGGTCACAGGAAGAGAAAGGGCCTTTCCCTCCCTTGACCTGTGGCCTCTCCCAGGCCTCAGGGACTCTATCTCTATCAACACTTATTAAACCAAACCAACATTCTAAAAACAAGCTTTGTGAATCAATTAGATCAGAGGCTAATGTCTTCACTCACTTAAAATACAATTCTAAGAAGATACACTTATTAATTAAGTATACATGAGGCCATAAAACCCACTTGTGGCTTTTATATGGCAGTGAATAGTCCAGAGATCAAGGAAAATGTGTGCTAAAGGGAACAGCTGTCTTTACTTAATGGGTAATATCTGGATGATTAGAGACGAAGGAGCAGCAACTGTAGGAGGAAAAGGAAAAAGGACATGCCCTTTTCCTGGGCTAATTGGACAAGAAATTATTATTAAAAGAATATAATATATACCAAGTTTCTAGTTCCATGACTCAAAAATATTTGCTTGTATTACAGAATCTTCTTAAAAATTCAGATTCCCATGGTACATCATTCAGCAATAAACAGAAGTGAATTCTTGATACATGTTATAACATGGACGGACCTTGAAGATATATGCATAAAGTCAGTCAGACACTAGAACAAATATTGTATGATCCCATTTATATAAATTATCTATTGTTGTTGCTAGGTGTCACGGAGTCAGTTCCAACTCATAGTGACCCTATGTACAAGAGAACAAAATACCACCCAGTTCTGTACCATCCTCACAATCGTTGCTATGTTTAAGACTATTACTGCCGCCACTATGTCAATCTATCTGGTTAATGGTCTTCCTTTTTTTGCTGACCCTCTACTTTATGAAGCACAATGTCATTCTCCAGGGAATGGTCCTTCCTGATAACATGTTCAAAGTACATGAGACAAAGTCTCATCAAACTCGCTTCTAAAGAAAGAACACTCTCAGTGTACTTCTTCCAAGATAAGATTTGGTCATTCTTCTGGCAGTCCATGGTATATTCAATATTCTTCATCAACAACCTAATTCAGATGTATCAATTCTTCTATGGTCTTCCTTATTCATTGTCCAGATTTCACATGCATTTGAGGCAATTGAAAATACTATGGTTTGGGTCAGGCATACCTTAGTCCTCAAAGTGACATCTTTGCTTTTTAACACTTTAAAGAGATATTTCGTAGCCGATTTCCTCAATGCAATATATCATTTGATCTCTTGGCTGTTGCTTCCATGGGCATTGATTGTGTGTCCAAGTAAAATGAAATACTTAACAACTTCACACTTTTCTCCATTTATCATGAAGGCTCATTTGTGAAGATTTTTGTTTTATGTTGAGGTGTAATTCATACTGAAGGTTACAGTGTTTGATCTTCATCAGTAAGTGCCTTAAGTCTTCTTCACTTTCAACAAGCAAGATTGTATCATCTGCATATCTATCTCAGGTTGTTAATGAGTCTTCCTCCAATCCTGATAATGTGTTTTTCTACATATAGACCAGCTTCTAGAATTATTTGCTCAGATACAGATTGAATAAGGATAGTGAGAGGATATGACCCTGACACACACCTTTTCTTATTTTAAACCACACAATATACCCCATGTTCTGTTCGAACAACTGCCTCTTGTCTATGTACAGGTTCCTAGTGAGCACAATTAACTGTTCTGGAGTTCCCATTCTTCGCAATGTTATCTATAATTTGTTATGATCCTCACAGTCAAATGCCTTTGTATAGTCAATATAACACAGGTAAACATCTTTCTAGTATTCTGTTCTTTCAGCCAAGAGCCATCTGACATCAACCATGGCATCTCTCATTTCACATCCTCTTCTGAATCGAGCTTGAATTTCTGACAATTCCCTGTCAATGTACTGCAGCAAACATTTTTTAATTATCTTCAGAAAAGTTTTAGTTGCATATGATACTGTTCGATAATTTCCACATTCTGTTTAATCACCTTTCTCTGGAATGGGCACAATAATGGCTCTCTCCTAGTCAGTTGGCCAGTTAGCTGTCTTCCAATTTTTTTGGCATAGACAAGTGAGTACTTTCAGGGTTGCATCTGTTTGTTGAAACATCTTAATTGGCCTTTTGTCAAATCCTGGAGTCTTGTTTATCAAATTTATGCTCCAACCACAAATACACAAGCTGAAGAAATTGAAGATTTTTACCAACTTCTGCGGTCTGAAATTGATCAACCATACAATTCAGATGCATTGATAATTACTAGTGATTGGAATGTGAAAGAAAAAAAAAAGAAGAAGGATTCGTAGCTGGAAAACATGGCCATGGTGAAAGAAACGTGGGAGATCACATGATAGAATTTTGTGAGACTAATGACTTATTCATCACAACTATCTTCTTCAACAACATAAATAACAACTACGTGCATGGGCCTCACCAGACAGAACACACCGGGATCAAATCGACTGTATCGATGATGAAAGAGATGATGCAGAACTCAGTATTATCAGTCAGAACAAGGCCAGGGGCCAACTGTAGAACAGACCACCAACTGCTCATATACAAGTTCAAGTTGAAGCTGAAGAAAATTAACAGAAGTCCATGAGAGCCAAAGTACTACTTTGAGTATCAAAAAAACCAAATTCACTGCCATCGAGTCAAATCCGACTCATAGCGAGCCCTCCTTGGGTTTCCAAGGCAGTATCTCTATGGAAATAGATTGCCCAAACTTCCTTCCAAGGGGAGGCTGGTGGATTTGAACTGCCAGCTTCTGGTTAGCAGTCAAATGCCTGAGGCCCTATGCCACCACCAGGACTCCTATTTTAAGTATATCCCACCTGAATTTATAGACCATCTCAAGAACAGATTTGATACACTGAACACTAATGACTGAAGACCAGACGAGTTGTGGAATAACATCAAGGACATCACACATGAAGAAAGCAAAAGGTCATTAAAAAGAAAGAAAAGACCAAAATGGATTATCAGAAGAGACTCTGAAGCTTGCTCTTAAATGGACAGTAGTTAAAGTGAATGAAAGAAATGATGAAGTAAAAGAGAATGGAAGATTTTAAGGAGCAGCTCAAGATGACAAAGTGAAATATTACAATAAAATGAATAAAGGCTTGGTGTTAGAAAACCCAAAGGAAGAAAATGCTCAGCATTTCTCAAGCTGAAAAAAATTGAAGAAAGAAATTCAAGCCTCGAGTTGAAATACTGAATAATTCTATGGATAAAATATTGAATGATACAGAAAGAATCAAAAGAAGATGGAAGGAATACATGGTCACCATACGAAAAAGAAGTGGTCAATGTTCAACTATTTCAGGAGGTGGAATATAATCTAGATCATAAAATATCTAGAATAGGCAAAAGACAAAGAGACAAATTCATTCTTGGTTACAAAGGACTAGGAGGAGGGGGAATGTGGGTATCAGTTAATGAGCACTGAGTTTCTGTTTAAGGTGATGAAAAACTTTTGGAAACAGGTAGTGGTGAAGACTGAACAACATGGTAAAACCGAACTGTACACTTACAAATGACTGAAATGACATATTTTACATTACATATATTTACCATAATAATATGAAAAAATTGTGTTCCAAGAGTCCAAGGTTTTATGAAGCTTTTGGAGTAACCAATGCCCAGCTTGGGTTGAACACCACTGGCAGTCCAGGTGTCCAGGCACACACTCATGGTCAATCTAGAGCAGTGATGCTTAACCTTTAGTGGGTACCAAAATCATCTGGACTCCTGAGCCCCACCCCAGGGTTTCTGATGCAGCATGTCTGAGGTAGAACCTAAGAACCTGAATTTCTATCAAGCCCCTCCCTCCCCACCCCAGGTATTTGGGTGGTGCTGGTCTGGGCACCACACTTTGACAACTACTACTTTACCATACTTCTGTATTCAACAAGCCTACTCCAAATCAAAAGATTAAAGAATGTGTTTGTTAAAGTTAGACACAACTTGAAAGTACCTCCTCCTCATTGCCAGCTCACAGATACACTCTCCTCATGTGGACAAGCCTGGTTGCATTTCTGAGAGGCTCATTTCTAGGGTGCCTGAGTCAACTCAGGCCAACTATAGCACTGGCAGCCCAACCCAAAAGGGAGAATGTTAGCCTATATTGTGTCTGAAAAGCCATAAGGCAGGAGAGACCCAGAAGCTACAGCCACACACAGAGGCAGCCCTTCCTAAGGCGGCAGAACAGAATACGGTTAGGAGCCACTCAGTTCGCAAGAAGCCAAGCACTTAGAGGCCGCAGAAGCAGCTCAGGGCTGCTCTCAGAGGCCTTCCCTCCTAAGGTGTGTCTACCTTCTTACTCTGGCTTGGGCAGTGGCACCTGGGCCTGGACTGGAATCTCCTAGGTAGCTTTTAAAGAATATCAGTATGTAGGCCTCCCTCCCCCTCAAAACTCTGATATAATTGTTGACTGGTAGGCCTAGGTATCGGCATTGTTAAAGCTCCCCAGGTAATTCTAACACACCAGTAAGGTGGAGGACTGTCAAGCTAGTCACAGCAGGGTGTCCTTGGATCAGGGGAACCTTGAATTCAAAGTAGCTTTAATGAGCTCTTGGTCAAGTCACTTAATCTTTCTGCACCTATGAAATGGAGCTGAAAATAACTGCTTCTATGAAAATTAGATGAGATAATGTATCGGAGCATTTAACACACAGTAATTACTCATTAAAGAGTTAGCCTCAATTCTGGTACGCAGGTTTTTGTGATTTCTACTGCTTCAAATACAGACCCCCACACACAAAGTGTCTACTCTGTGGAAGGGGTCAGAAAAGTAACTATGATTTAGAAATAATCCTTGCCTCCTAGGATCTTACAATCTGGAGATAACAGAAAACAATAATCAAATCTGGGTGTATCACAGCCTACAATACAGGGTAAAGTGAGATAAATACCCTAAACACTGTGAGTAATAGTGGAATACCCTAAACACTGTGAGTAATAGTGGGAGACAAAAATGACCTTGAAAGCCAAGGTGAGGGTTTGTCCCTGATTTTGGAGGTCAATGCGGAGGCAAGAGAGGTTCTTGAGCAAGTGCCACCCTTTGCCAATATTATCTTGGCAGTGCTGCATAGCATGGAGTAGAAGACACTGTCAAGGTGGCTATTTCAATAGTACTGGTGCAAAATGAAAATGGAGCTCTGGTGGCATGGTGAGTAAGGCATTTGGCTGCTAACCAGAGGTTGGCAGTTCAAACCCACCAGCTGCTCCATGGGAGGAGAATGAGGCAATCTACTTCCATGAAGATTTACAGCCTTGGAAACCAACCCAGTGAGGGTCACTATGAGTCAGAATAAATTCGATGGCAGTGGGTTTGGTTTTTTGGTTTTTGCTTGGTGAAAAATGAGGGCTTGAGCAGGGTAGTGATGGCACAAAGTAAAAGAAGTGAACATGTAAGAAAGGTACTTCAGAGCTGGCAGCTGATTGGAGGCATGGGTTAAAGCAGATGGAGCCAAAAGGACTTGAAGGTGTTTCACAGAGCCTGGCTCAGTCTGGAGCCTACTGTGAAGACTGAGAGACATAACACCTTGTGAGGCTATGAGCATTCACAAGGTGTCAATGAGTGCGCCAAGAATCCTGCATCTAAATACTCTTCTGATCTGAGCTCCAGCAAATAGGAAAAAGCCAAGGGGACTGCCCCCATGGGGAGGTGGGGCCTCAAAAGAAGCTGTAAGATCAGCAGCAAGTCTTGTGTCAGGTAACAGGCACAAACAACAGTCAGAGATACCAATGTCACATTAAACTACAGTCACACACATGATCCAGCTGGTCCCCTCAAGGGAGTTCCTGAACAGCAGTTGGCAAATTCTTCTATAAAGAGCCAGATATAAATATTTTAGGCTCCTGGACCATATGGTCTCTGTCACAACCACTCAGCTACTGTGAACATAAGCAGCATGGACAGACAATACAAAAACGAATGGCCATGGCTGTGTTTCAATAAAACTTTATTTACAAAAACACATGGGGCTGGATTTGGCCCATGAGCTGTAATTTGCTGACCCCTGCTATATACTTCTTCATCAATCCAGTTTTGAGAATCAAATTAGTCCTGCGTCTGAAATAAAAACAATGGTCATGTTAAAAAATTTGAAGTACTCCTGTTGCTAATACAGAAAAGTCATCCTAGACACAAGTTTAATGTACTTTTTAAAAAAAAAAAAAATCCCAATTCAATTTCATGTCCAATGTGCCAAGGACATTTCTTCTTTTAGTAGAGGGGGGAAAAGAGCTAGCCACCTAAGCCCAGATATTATTTCCCCATGATGAAAAAGCAACAGCAATTTCATCACCTGAGTGAGGCAAGTGAAGCACGTTGTATGGTTTTGTTTTTCATTTTAACAGCAGCTCCTTGGAAAGTAATTTAGGGCATTAGAGAAACAGCACACAAAATGCATTCACTTGCAAAGTCCAGGATAGAAGGTTTACAGAACCAGATAACAGAAGAGAACATAGAAGCAGAACCAGATAACAGAAGAAAACATAGAAGCAGCCTTTATTTCTGGTGAAATGACTTAACCTCTATTATGCCCTAGTGGTGCAGTGGTTCAAACCCACCAGCCACTTCATGGGAAAAAGATGTGACAGTCTGCTTCCATAAAGATTTATAGCCTTGGAAACCCTATGGGGCAGTTCTACTTTGTCCTATAGGGTCTCTATAAGTCAGAGTTGACTTAACAGCAGATTTGGTTTGATTTTTGGTATACCCAAATAATAAACAGTTATGACTTTAGTACTATTTTTTCTTTAAAAAGTGAGTAAGAATTGCATAGAAAATCTGCCTTGGAAACTAAATTTGCCCTCATGCAGCCCACACAACACTCTGAAGGCATCAACATGTGAGGAGGCAGGAAAGGGCCTGGAAAGCCTGCAAGATACTGAGTACCACACACTAATGATGGGAGATCAAGCGACATAGTTAACAACCCACAAATTCCTTTTCCTATCTGCAATTAAAAACAAAAAAAACACTGCCATCGAGTTGATTCCAACTCATAGCAACCCCCATTGGGTTTCTAAGTGGCTGATGGGGTCAAACTACCAACCTTCTGGTTAGCAGCCAAATGCCTTAACCACTACACCACCAAAACTACTTTTATCTGCAATATGGAGGTGGCAATTCCACCCTCACAGCCTGTCACAAGGTTCATGGAGGGGGAAGCATTCTACAGGACATCAGTCATGTGATTGCAGTCATGCCTGAGGTTGTGAAAATGCAACACGCTTTTCCTTTGCTGTATCCAGAGATGTATCTGGAGAACCTGCCTGTGCCCTGGGTCCCTCACTGTTGTTCCCACTATACCTTGGTCTTTATTAGGAGCACTATCATTTTCTGTGATCACTGGGAGCCCTTGACCTGAGAATGAGTCTCAGCCTGGCTTTTTCTAGAGTTTCGTTGGTCTCTCTGTCTCTGTGACTCTATCACTGCTATTTGCTGCATCTTTTTCTACTTCATAATTGCACCCTTCTCAGACAATTTTTCCCTCTACACCTCACTTCTTTATGTTTCTCATCACCCTCATTTCATACTCTGTTCTCTAAATAACCTTAAAGTATAACAGAGGAGCATGATTTATTATTCCTTATAGTTAGCGAATTTTTATTCATATCAATTAATCCTAAAAGAATGAATAACATTTTATGATTCTCTTCTAAAACAAACTTAATTTTATGGCTTCCTACATATAAATCTCATCATTGATTTTTCTCTGTAGGTCAATGGCTCATTATAGGAAAACAAAGATTCTCCAACCCTGCAGGGTATACTCAACTACTAGAATTTTCTTCCACTCAGGTTACTGAGTGAAAGAAACTTACTAAAGAAACCTCAGGAACAATAGGAGTTCAATGAGTCCCTCAGCATTCAACATAAAAATGTATAGACCATAAAGTGTATCAGGCATAGTCTTAAGAAAGAGATTTTAGTCTAAAACGCTAAAACTTTATGTGTGTGCCTACACACAACACAGGCAGAATCATAGTCACTGAATCAAGCTCCTTTACTATGCCCTGGGACCCTGGGTCACTGTGCGTTGAACCGAAAAATCTGTATTGAGTGAGTACCTGAGACAAATCCAGGTGCTGGAGATATAAAGCTTGATGAGACTTGGTCTCTGCCTTCAACCAGCTCACAGTATAATGAAGAGGACAAGTATGAAAACAGGCAAATTACATAAAGGGTGAAGAGAGCTACTCCCTACCAGAATACAAAGAAGCAGACGTTAGTGTTATAGCAGCCCAAGAAATAGGCAGTGCCTGAGGCACTTGACTGCTAACCAGAAGGGTGGTGGTTCAAACCCACCAGCTACTCCTCAGAAGAAAGGTTGGGCAATCTACTTCCATAGTGATACTTCCTCGGAAACCCAAGGAGGGGTCGCTATGAGTCGGGACTAACTCAACGGCAAACAACACCACCACCACCACCCAGAAGTGGGGAAGGAAAGGGGCATCAAGGAAGGCTCCCCAATGGGCATAATATAAATTATAATCATATTGAACACTGATAAATTACTTATACTCCAGGCACAGTGTGAAATGTTTTACATATATGAACACATCTAGTGGATTATTATTCCATGAGGCAAGTAGCACTATTATTGCAGTTTTATAGATGAGAAACCTAGGCTGGAAACAATAAATATCCTGCCAATAGCCATGCAGCCAGTGAGTAGAGGAGCCAAGATTGAAACCCTTCCTGTTGCTGGCACCTTAGTGACAGCTCCTCTCTCCAATCAGTGAAAAGTCTCCTAACTTTCACTGGAGGTTGCTCTGAGGGGACACTATCAGGTAAGTAAAGGCAACTCCAGGGAATTAGTAACAAAACTCACTATAAAAACATTTCTACAGCATGTAACCAGCACAGTATCACTAATGAAAAGGATGATATGAAAAGGTGCACAAGAGGTAGAGACAACAAAGGTAAATACTATTCACATATACAATACTGTATTATAAGTAATGTTGTTGTTGTTGTTACGTGCCATGGAGTCGGACCTGACTCATAGCGACCCCTCCTTGGGTTTCTGACGCGGTATCACTACGGAAGTAGATTGCCCAACCTTCCTCCCAAGGAGTGGCTGGTGGGTTTGAACCACCAGCCTTCTGGTTAGCAGTCAGTAATAGCAAATACTAATCTATGGGTGGATACATAGGTAGACAGGCAAGAAGATCAGGTATGAGTAGGTGAACAGGAATATACCCACAACTATACACACATTTGGCAGATGAAATTCCTACATATATATTTGTATGTGCTATAAAAATGTCTATGTACATTATAGGACTAATGGGACAAATTTAGGATAACTTCTTAGCCACAACTAAGCACCATGAGGGAGTGAGTCACTTGGCCTACAGGCTTGGGACCATGGTTGCAGGAGGACATCAAGCTCAATTGGGACAACAAAGTACACAAAAACATTCTACATCCCACTTTGTTGACTAGTGACTGGAGTTTTAAAAACTTGCTAAACGGAAAAAAAAAAAAAAAAACACGGCCATCAAGTTGATTCCAACACATAGTGACCCCCACTGGATTTCCAAGGCAGTAAATCTTTATGGAAGTAGATTGCCCTTTCTTCCATGGAGTGGCTGGTGGGCTTGAACTACCAACCTTCTGGTTAACAGTCAAATGCCTTAGGCGCTGTGTCACCAGAGCTCCCTAAATGCTTGCTAGTGGCCATCTAAGATGCAAGTATTGGTCTCTCCTCATCCAGAGTTAAGAAGAGTGAAGAAAATCAACGATGTGTGGAAACAATTAGTCTAAGGGACTTGTGGACTATGGGAACCTCAGCCTACATAAACTCTGAGACCAGAAGAACTATATGGTGCCCCGCTACCAATGCCAACTACTTGGATCAAAATTAGAGATCTTAGATAGAGTGGGAGAAAAAAAATGTGGAACAAAACTAAACAACACAAAAACAACCAGGATTCACAGGGGACATCAAGCTCAAATGGTATAACATACTACACAAAAACACTGTTCCACGTCCTACTTTGGCGAGTAGTGGAAGGGATCTTAAAAACTTGCAAGCAGCCATTTAGATACAATGATGGGTCTCTCCTCATCCAGAGCAAAGAAGAAAGAAGAAAACTAAAGACGCACTGAAACAATTAGTCCAAAGGACTTGTACACCATGTAATCCTCAGGCTACAGAACCATGAGACCAGAACGAGATGGTGCCTCATTACCACTGTCAATCACCCAGAGGGGGATCTATGTAGGAGATCCTGGAGAGAGTGGGAGAACAATGTGGAACAAAACTCACTATCATAAAAAAAAAAAAAAAAGGGACCAGGTTTGCTGGTCTGATAGAGCCTGGTGGAACCCCTGAGACTATAGCCCCTAGTTGCCCTTCAGGTCTGGAATTGAACACACTACTGTGGCTTCCAGCCAAACAACAGACAGGCATATGAGCTGAACATTTACTTTAGTTAGATACACTCCTTGGAGAGATCAATCATGGGAGAATGGAAGGACTGTGTACGCACAGGGAGACAGCTCAAGGGGCAGGAGTGCATGGGAGGGAAGTACACAGAGAAGAGGTGGCTATGAGGAGGAAGTGGGAGTAGAGCTGTTGCACTGTCGGAGACTGTAGTCAATGTCAAGAGACAAAGTATATGTGAACCACTGTATGGAAAACGAATTTGCTCTGTAAACTTTCACCCAAATCACAATAAAATTAAAAAAAAAAAAAAAAACAACCAGGATTATTGGTTGTATAAAGACTAGTGAAACCCCCAAGATTATGACCCCTAGTCACCCTTTGGTCCTGAAACTGGATGCACTCTCGTTGCCTAACTCTTAGCCAAACAACGGACAGGCCTACAAGCAGAACAACTATACTAGGAAGATTCACTTCCTTTAACAATCATGGGAGATCAGAAGGGCAGTATTTGCACAGGGAGAAAGCCAGGAAAGGCAGGAATACATAGGCAAGAAGGACACAGGGAAAGAGTAACCACAGGGAGGAAGTGAGAAGAGAGTTGTTATATCATGGGGGTTGTAATCAGTGTCACAAAACAAAACGTGTTTGGGCCGTTGAATGGAAAACAAATCTGCTTTTTAAAATTTCACACAAATCACAATGAAAAGTTAATAAACAAATCAAAATACTTTTAGTTTTTGTTATGTAGGGAGAAATAGAATGTTTAAAAAAGAAAAAGGTATGTAAGGGGAAAAGAGTTCTGTGATCATACACACTTTTGAAAACTCTGGGTTAAAAAAAAAGATAAACAGGTTTCTGAGAATTTCCTAAGTAGTAACACTCATTGTTAATCACCTATCAAAAAATATATTTTACAGCCTTTTCTGAAACTCCCTTGACCATGAAACCACTCTTCTAATTGCTTGTTGTTGTTGTTGTTATGTGCCGTCGAGTTGGACCCGATTCATAGCAACCCCTCCTTGGGTTTCCGAGGCAGTATCACTACGGAAGTAGATTGCCCCATCTTCCTTCCAAGGAGTAGCTGGTGGGTTTGAACCACCAGCCTTCTGGTTAGCAGTCAAGTGCCTTAGGCACTAAGATCTAACCAGATCTCCTCTTCTAATTGCTAAACATCCCTTTATATATACATGTGTTTCTTTTAGGAATGCTGGGTAAAGGCCATTGTTCCTATTTCTCAATTGAGATGAGAAAAACTTTTAATTAAGTGTCACAAACAGCTGTGCTTCTCTTTGGAACTAATTTATTGTTGTCTTTACCCAAAGGCTATTTAATGGTATGATTATAGCTGGATTTCCCTTTTTGCTTTCTTTGCCAAGAATCTCAAACTCAAACCTGTAACCACCTAGATGTGTTCCCAATGGTGTAGAATGTCATGGCTGCATGTAAGCATTTCATTTCTTTTTCCTTCCTGGCCTCCACATTTTACTAGTAATTCCACAAGAGTGTATTGCTCAGAAACTGCCTCTATCAATAAAGTCAGTTCCAACTCATGGCAACCTTACGTATAATAGAACGAAAGGTTGCCTGGTCCCGTGCCACCTTCACCATCATTAGTGTGTTTGAACAAAGTACAAAAACATTGTATCTAAAGTCCTCAAGAGTAAGCTACCAGACAGGTAGGTTAAGTCCTGAATACCAAGATAAGTCTCCTTCCACCTAATTACATGCCCTCTTGGAAATGAACTCCACAAACGAGCTGATAACACAATAATACTATTACCAAAGCTTGTGTACCCAGATGTAAGATAAACACAGGTTAGGACAAAGTGGTGTCACCCAAATGTAGCATTAAAAAGCTTCCAGAAGAATAAGACACTCAACTTTTGGTGTCAGAGCACTGAAAGAAACAGCTAAACAAAGAGTTCACTGCCTCGACCTACCTAGACCAGCTCACTGCTCTCATCCAGCTGTCAACAACTGTTAGTTCAGTCGCAGGCACCACACACTCAGCTTCATCTGAGACACAGAGTCATGGCAGGACCAACAGCTGTGACTGCTCAAGTGGATTTTGCGAGTGGTCTAGCCCCTTCCCTTCGTTTTACTGGGAAAAAGAAAGGTGAAGCTCACAGGAGGGAAATAATTGACCCAGGATCACACATCAGGAGATGCCTCCTGATGCCCAGTCCACTGCTATCTCCATCACTGTTAGAAGAAAAAAGCTGACATATCACTACTTGGTCTGACTCCTTCATAAATAAAACTCTATACCACTTGTTGGATGTATGATACCTTGTTCAAGGTACTAATAGTGCTATATCAGTAGGTACCAAAATAAGTACCAAAAGGTGTACCCACAATTGAACAAAGAAATGGAAACATTAACATAAGTGTGACAGCAGCACTGCTTTCTGCTGGAGCCAGACATGGGATCCTAGAGAAGGAAAGGGTAAGGACAGCAATGGGCTGGGGAGCACCAACCTTACATCTACCCAGAGAAGGAGCAGTCCTTCCTGCTCCACATGATCCCTCTGCCTAGTCCAGCCCATCTTGTCTCCTAAAGATCTTCCTTCATCACTCTTTCCTTTCTCTTCATCTTCTTCACTAGCTCCTTGCCTACGCTATCCACAAACTTTCTCAGCCTTCACCCAAATAAAAACAACTTAAAGAAGCCTTTCTTGTCACTGCCATTCTCCTTCCTTTCCTTCCATCCAGAATCTCTAAAGAAAGTCCACATCTGCTGAGTGTATTTGCCTGTTTCTTATGCACAAGTCTACCAAGTTCAACAAGGCTTCTGCTGCTATCAGTGCTATGGCCATGGGAAGCTATCCTTGGTAAAGGTTACAACAACCTCCTGCTTTTTAAGTGTAATTGTTACTTCCTTGCTCTAACACACCAGTGTCCCTATGATCTCTGACATAGCTAACCATTCTCTGTGACATCTACAACTTAGCTGCTTTCAGTTCTCCTCTTACCTCCTGCTTGCTCCCTTTCCTTTTCCTTCCCTTCTCCTGTTCTGTTCAGGCCAGAATTCTCCAAGGTCACATCCTGACTGTTCTTGAGTCATTGGACTGTTCTCACTGGGAATTCTCAAATTCTCTTGACTGTCAATGACATGCTGATGACCCTCTAGTTCTCAGCAGCCCACATTGTGCCTCTGTGCTCCAAACCCCACATCTGACACCAGCCTTATCACCCTGAATGCCCACAACAAGCACCAGACTCCACAAGTTCCAAAGCAGACTTCTGCTCTCTGCCACTTGCTCAGTGCACGCTCAGATGTCCTCTCCCGTAGCATCAATACTTCCCTGATATTGACAGGTTTCAGGCCCAGGGTCCTGAGAGTCTCCTCAGGTTTCCACATCCTGCGGGTCACCGAGTTCTGTTGCTGCTCCTCCTCTTGCTCCCTCTCTCTCTCTCTTTCTCTCTCTCATTCCCTCCTCCAGATCCAGACTGTCTTATCATCTCTTCCCTGAACTGCAAGGGCATCTTCCCTGGCCATCCTTTTTCCTATATCCCCTATTTCAATCCATGCCCCCCTCCAAACTTCATCAGACTATTGTTTTGCTTAAAACTCTTCAGTAACTCCAATACCAACTCGACAGAACCAAGATCCTTGTCTTGGGGTTTTAGACCCCCATGATCTGGCTACATTCTGCTCCTCCAAAGTCCTCTCCTAGAGTAATCCCTACTTGTATTTTCCTACACTAGCCTGGATCTTTCTCATCCCCCAGCCTTTTGATGGGCCAAAACACCACCCTTCCTCCAGTCCATGCTCATGTTGAAATCCTTCTTTATTCTTTAGCATGTTCCAATACCACCTCCTCCATGAATCCTTTACTGCCTTCACCTTTTCATATGCTGCCATGGTGCTTGTCACAAACCTCCACTCCAGTGTCATTATTTAGGCACATCTGTCTCCTCCATGTAGCATGAAAGCTCCTTGAGGGCAAAGACATGTGATCATCCCTATAGCCTGGTTCCAGAGCACAGAGCTGGGCATAGAGTGGCTAAGCCAGGGCCACTGAAAACAGTCATGCAGGATGTACATCTTCTTGCACAAAGATGTCCAGCCAAGGCAGCAGGTGAGGACTGCATTCAGGCCATGCTCCATTCACCCAAGTCATGTGCAACAGCATGGGGCTGTGTCCACTGGAAGAAAAGGTACTAATTTCTAATGTGCTCAGTGTCTCTGTATGGGTGAACAGAATGGGTTGATTTTGGTAAATCAGCATCATAAATTTCCCCTGCCCTCCTGCAGCTCAACAGTGGGCCTGTCTCCTTTGTGCAAGGACCTAAATAAGCATCCTGGCCAAACTGCACTATCTGCTCCCATAGGTACTTTATCCAGACACACTTCTGATCTGGCCACAGTCATGCTATTTATTTATCTTCTTGGGAGCACAAGTGTACAGGCCCTGGTCTCATGCTCAGTACGATATCTGAGCAATACTAGACATCTTAGGCAGTTCCTTAAGCTGGGAAGGAAAACACACATGGGCCCAGAACAAAACTGGCCAACGTTTGGTCTCAACAGGACACAAAGCCATCTGTTCATCAGTCTCCTGAAGCCTTTCTTCCTTATACCTGTGGTTCCTATGAGTTGTTATCATTTCCTTTAAATGTCAACCATTACTTAGTAAAGAAGTTCTGAGGGGGGTCAGAGATATTGGACTAACACACCCAGAGATATTGGGCTAACATGCTCAATAAGTCCTTGCTCTCAATGACCTAAACAAGAGGTAACATTACATAGCAGTTACAGTGTGCCATGTACTCTTCCTGTCACTCTTTGTATATTAATCCATTTCATTCTTGCAATAATCCTGTAAGGTAAGTACTATTATTACCCTCATTATACAGTTAAGAAAAATGAGGCATAAGGGGGGTGGGGAGCTATATTGGAGAAAAGTTTCTATGTTTTACAAGAATTAAGTTAGTACTGATCTGAAGTAAACAGTAATAACTTAATATGTATACTGGAGTTGCAATGAATATGACTATAACTCAGAAAGTAGGGAAAAGGGAATAAATGAAACACAAAAAAAAATCTAACACAAAAGGAGGTAATAATGAAGGAACAAAGGAACACAAAAGACATAAGAAATAAGAAAAACAAATCAGAAAATGACAGACGTTATTCCAACCATATCAATTTTAAAAAAAACTCACTGCTGTCAAGTTGACTTCGACTCATAGTGACCCTTCCTCGGGGTTCCGAGGCAGTATCTCTACAGAAGTAGATTACCCAGTCTTCCTTCTGAGGAGTGGCTGGTGGGTTTGAACTGCCAGGCTTCTGGTTAGGTACTACACCACCAGAGCTCCCTATCCATAAAGAGTTAATGGAATAAATACTCCAAACAAAAGCAGACATGGCCAGACTATATTTTTCTATCTATCTATATAAACACAGAATACAAGATCCAACTAAATGCTATCTACAAAAAACACAATTAAGATTAAAAACACACACTGGTTGAAAGTAAATATATATACCATGCAATAGTAACCCAAAGAGAGCTGGACTAAATACATTAAAGTCACACAAAATAGAATTTAAAATAAGAAATGCTATTAGAGATAAGGCACTCTGGTGGTGCAGTGGTTACAGCATTGAACTGCTAACCAAAAGGTCAGCAGTTTGACTCACCAGCCATTCCAAGGGTGAAAGATGAGGCACTCAGCTTCTATAAATATTTACAGCCTTGGAAACTCTATGGGGCAGATCTATTCTGTCCTATAGGGCTGCTATGAGTTGCAATTGACTTGATGGCAGTGGATGAGTCTTAGAGATAAAAAGGTACATTTACTAATGTTAAAGGAGTCAATTTATCAATAAGAGGTAACAGATATACAAGTATATATATTTAGTAACAGTTCTAAAATACATGAAGAAAAAAGTAACAAAATTGAAAAGAAAAGTAGAAGAATAATGATAGTTACAGATGTCAAAACTCACGCTCAATAGCTGGTAACACAACTAGGCAGAATATCAGCAAGGACAGAGATAACAGCAACACTATCAACCCACTCCTAACAGCTCCACAATAAAAAGACAAAGCATCCTATTAAAAAATAGACAAGAGATTTGAAGAGACATTTCACCAAAGGCAACATACAAATGGCAAATAAGCATCATTAGTGAAATCACAGTGAGGTATCACTTCTGCTCACCAGAATGGCAATAATAATAATAATAATAAAACAGACAATATCATGTGTTTACACAAATGTGGAGAAAACCGAACCATCATACACTGCTGGTGGGAATGTGAAAGATAAAATGGTAACAGCCACTTTGGAAGGCAGTTTGGCAATTCCTTTAAAAAGTTAAACATAAATATACCAGGTGACACAGCAATTCTACTTCTGGGTATCTATCCAAGAGAACGAAAACTTACATCAACACAAAGATGCTATGTGAATAGTAGAAGTATTCATAATAACCTAAAACTGAAAATAACCTGAATGTGCATCAAATAGATAATGGATAAACAAAATGTGGTATATCCATACAACAGAATCACATTCGGCAACAAAAAGGAACAAACTATGGATATATTCTATAATATGAATGGATCACAAAGAGATTATGCTAAGTGAAAGAAGCCAGATATAAAATACTATATTCCTCCACTAATACAAAATGTCCAGAAAAGAAATATCTATAGAGACAGAAAGCAGATCACTGGTTGCCTGAGGGTGAAAGGGTAAGGGTAGGGGTATGGATTGATTACAAACTTTTTGGGGTGATAGAAATATTTTAAAACTGGATTATAGTGAAAACCGATTGATTACCAAAAATTCATTGAATTGTATAGTATCAGTGGATGAATTTAAGAGTATATCAATTTTAATTCCATAAAGCTTAAAAAAAAAAAAAAAAGACAATGGATACAAATGGCCGTAATGTAAAACAGAATGGGATCCATGCAATAAGAAAATGGGGGAGGTCTGAGGAGGCTCACAAAACGGTTCCTGCAAGAGGAATCATTGAAGCTGAGTCTCACAGAAGTAGAATGCTGACAGGTTAAAATGGAATAAAGGGAAATCTGAGTAGACAGAATGACATAAGAAACTGCATCGAGGTGGGAAAGGTCGGGGTGTGTTTACCATCTGGTTTGCCAAAGCACAAAAGTGAGAAGAGGTGATGGGAAAAGGCCTGCAAAACAGTGTCCTTTCGGGCAGTGGGTCAGCCTCTATTCTAAACTGCTTTGTCCTCCTTGTCCTGGATCAGTGATTGCTGATTTAACGCTGGTCTGGCTGCTTAGAAATCACCCACATTGGTGTCCAGAGCTTCATGGAACTATGGGATGTACTCTTGGGTGGCGCCCAGGAGCCAGTATTTTGAAACCTCTTCCAGAGATTCCGATGCCATTTAAATCCTCATGGATGGCTTCCCTTGAACAGTTCTCAACGGCCCCTCAGCTGTGAACATACCAGCCTTTCCCTCTTTTCAGTACCATGCCTGGTAACTTGTTCACCTCAAGGACAGAACAAAGGAGTTCTTTTGGGTATTAATTTTTTGTGGATGGAGAATATGAGGAATCAAGAGTAAAATACTAGAGCAGTAATTTTCAATCTTTTTTTTTTTTTTTTTTCCAAATCAACCCCCAAGAGCCTTTGGGGACATTTCTTACTAACTGTCTCCCTTTATCATGAAATTTTAATACCACAGCTATACTGTATTATCTGTTTATTTATACTATATCTATACTTTATACAGGAGCTCTGGTTGCATAGTGGCTAAGACACTTGCCTGCTAACCAGACGGCTGGCAGTTCAAACCCACCAGCCACTCCTCGGAAAGAAGGTTGGGCAATCCTACTTCTGTAGTGATACTGCCTCGGAAACCCAAGGAGGGGTCGCTATGAGTCAGGTTTGACTCGACGGCACATAACAACAACAACATACTTTATACATAAACAGAGCAAATTTTTTTTCCCCAATCCCTTCCCCCAACAAAAGGCTCTTTAGTGGTATACTGGGTAAGACATTTGGCTGCTAACTAGAAGGTCAGCAGTTCAAATCCAGCAGCTGCTTCACAGGAGGAAGATGAGGCAATCTACTTGCATAAAGATTTACAGCCTTAGAAACTCAGTGGGGGTCACTATGAGTAAGAATTGACTCCATGGCAGTGGGTTTGTTTTTTTTGGTTTTTCCCCCAAGAAAGGAGCCCTGGTAGTGCAGTGATTTAGTACTCAGACACTAACCAAAAGGTTGGCAGTTGGAACTTACCAGCTGCTCTATGAGAGAACGATGTGGCTGTCTGTTCCCATAAAGAATGCAGCCTTGGAAACCCTATGGGGCACTTCTACTCTGTTCTATTGGGTCAGAATCAACTCCAGGCAATGGATACATTTTTGTTTGGTTTTCCCCCAAGAAGCAATTTTCATTCCATCAAGGGTTACTGTATCACCTCTGTTGAGAATGTCTGTTCTGTGGTCTCATGGTGAAGGAAAGTAGACATAATGAACTGGCATCCCATCCCGACCTAGTACACCACCAGCATCTTATAGATTTAAATGTTAAACTTCCTTATTAGCACAAATTTTCCAGGTCATCTGGACAGGAGGAAGTGAGGGCAGCCTTCTCAGCCCCTCCAATGGAAACCCAAATAAGCTCTGGGGCCGAAGAACAATGGTGCCAAGCCAGCCAAGGCAAATAATTACAGAAATGAGATGGCCTGTGTTTAATAATGTTGGGATTCAGGAGAGATACAGTGTTTGGGGGCACTGAATAGACAAGCAGGTATAGGATGTTGTTGTTTGCCGTCGAGTCGGCCCCGACTCATAGCGACCCCTCCTTGAGTTTCCAAGGCAGTATCACTACGGAAGT